>NC_141156.1:41983223-42284508 GCF_053477565.2 Lygodium microphyllum
AGAAGGGGTGAATTTGCTTCAAGGAAATTGTGGGCACCTAAGAAGTTCGTCACAAACCATTCTTCATTCCTTGCCTCAAACTTTTTGAGTCTTTATTATGAGACTCATGATTGGTGACACTTTTTCGCATATTTACATGTGCCTGGTTTGTTAACCTGGCTGCTGGGTGACCTTTCTGGTAGAGTGGCAAAGAATCTTGGTTAACTGTCTAAAAAGTGACCTTGGGAGGTACGGTGATAAGTCGGCTGGTTAATACAGAGGCTGAAACTGATGTGTGGCAGTCAAGCAAACGTGTAAAGAAGCTGGGGAATGTTTTGTAGAGCAAAACATAGCACTAGGTGGCTAAGAAACACAGGCAACAGGCATGATACCAAAATGATGTTAGCATACTAAAACACAGCTGTTTCAATACAAGTGGCCCCACACTTTGACAGGGGTGACAGTTGGTCACATGGAGTGTCACTCAAATTACTCAAAACATATATTTATCAGTTGGTTCTGGCTGGAGATATGACTATTTTAAATACACTGCATGCCTGCGTTTAGGAGTTGAGCTACTTGCCTCCATTGATGGTGCAATTTACCTGATTCAGTGTTTAGCAAGTGTAAGAGAACTACGAGGCCATAGCAGCTACATTGAGCTCTAATACAATAATGAGAGAAACAGATGAAAACTCAGGCTTAGAGAACAAATCTGACCTATGAGAAACCCACATTGTACTTTTTTTTGGTAGTAAGACACACACCCTTGAACACCCACGACGGGAGTGCCTCCCTCCAAGTATTGGCCAAGAGCCATGCCATTATTTTCGATGACCACCAGTCTGCCACTCGTCCGTCACCTCGACCGGTTTTTGATGTAAACATTTTTTAAAGAAAAAAAATAAAATTTTATTCCGGATTCATCTCTGGGAAAGGCACTTTTGACCCAAGCAGGCATAGTAGTCTACTACTATACATGTTTGGGACACGATTGATGCAAAAATTTCTTGGCAAATAAGTTAATAATTTTGGGGCTTTTGGGTTTTGTGAAGACATTGGTACACGTAGAGCAGGTGCAGTCTGAAATAGGCTGTTTTTGAGCATTTTGGGGTAAGAAATTTTGGGGCTTTTGCTTTTACAGTGTTGCTGAGCATTGAATGCACCTTGTACTGCGTGTGTTCAGACAGTTTTGATAGTGTACTTCAGTTTGCTAATTTCATTAAGCTATTTGTTGTAATTTCTGAAAATTTTGAGATTTCTAGGTTGGTCGAGCTTGGACATTGCTCTTTTGCTCCTTTTGGCATTGATTATCATGGCAAATCAGGGAGGTAATGTATTTTCCTATATATCCAAGGAGGGCAGGTTGGATGGTAACAACTATTTGTCATTCATGATGAAGAATGTGTTGATTGCGAAGAATCTTTGGGACCATGTAAGCGGAGAAGAAGTTAGGTCCGGAGTCGTGGCTTCTGCTACTTCTCCTCCAGCAGGACGTGGATAACGGGCAACTCAGCCTATTCAGTCTGCTTCACTTCAGCCACTTCCCTAAAGATCAACAACTCAAAAGGTATGGGATACATGGGATGCACAGGCTTTGTCGATGATTGCATTGGCAGTTCAACGGTCTATTATCCCTCACATTTAGTTTGTAGCTTCTTCACGAGAAGCCTGGCTGACTTTGGAGCAGATGTTTGCTAGTAAGAACGAGACCTGCATCTCTTTCTTTAAGAAGGAGCTTGAGACATTGAAGATGAATGAGGGTGATTCTATGCAAGATCACCTAAACAAAATTCAGGACTTACGTGAGCAGCTTATGAATGTTGATGAGTATTACTCAGACGCACAGGTGATATCTACTACGTTGAGTTCATTGCCACCCTCGTACTTGGCCTTTCATACGACCTTGAACCTCACTACGAGGATTGTCCCACAACCGATTACTTTTCTTCAGCTAGTCAGTTTGCTCTTAGAGGAGGAGAAGATAAGAATAAATAGTGGTGTGGATGTTATAGCCTCTGGCTAGGCTTTTATGGCAAGACAAAAGGGCAAGGACAGCCAAGCAAAGAATGCTCCACAGAGCTTTGGGACTTCAGGCACTTCACAGGGTAATAAAAAACAAGGGGACATACAAGCCAAGAAGGGCAAATGCCATTATTGCAAGAAGCCAGGCCACTACATCACTGAGTGTAGAAGGTGTATAGCCAAGGGGAAGAAGAATGAATCAGGGATGTTTGTTTTTGATGTTCCTTCCACTGCTACTGAGTAAACGCCCTTTGTTATAGACAGGGACTATTGGTTTTATACATACGGTTATGACTCTTCTTGGGCTGATAGAGGATTTAGCTCTACTGAGGATGTTGGCACATGGTTTTTTGACAGTGGTGCTTCTAGGCACATCACATCTCGCAGATATTTGTTTGCTTCTGTTGGTTCAGCCCCGTTTGGCAAGCTGTACAATGTGCCAACAATGCATCATATCTTGTTAGAGGTATCGGGGAGATTGATGGCTCTGTTCTCTGCCTACAGGATGCTTTGTTTGTACCAAGCATAAAGAAGAATTTGTTATCTATTTCTTCTTTGGTACGGTGTGGTTTGCAGGTCACCTTTGATGATAACATGCATGGTGTGAGATAAGGAACATATGACTTTGGTCTTGACTGGTACTCTATGTCATGGATTATATGGGTTGGATGCTCTTATAGTTGATGAGCCGACATACTTAGCGTCCACTCTTACTCATGTTATGTTACAGATGGAGTTATGGCATACTCGCATGGGGCATGTAAACTATGGTAGCTTGATGCTTTTATAGCGTACACAGATGCTAGATGGATTACCTCTTTTGGAGACCTCTTGGGTACTTATATGAGGGATGTATTTTGGGGAAAATATATCAGTCGTTTTCTCGTGATGTTGCTTTTATAGCCACAGCTAGGTTACAGTTAGTACACTCAGATGTATGTGGCCTTATGCAAACAAAGTCATTGGGTGGGTGTTACTATTTTGTGACTTTTATTGATGACTTTACTCCCTTTTGCTGGGTCTATTCTTTAGTGAAAAAGCTAGAAGTGTATGATGCATTTTTGGCTTTTGTAGCACTTGTTGAGAACCAATCTGGCTGTAAAGTGAAGATTCTTCGTTCGGACCGAGGGGGGGAATATATGTCCTCTGTGTTGAATTCTTTTTTAAAGTAGAAGGACATTGTTCATCAGTTCACTATTACTTATACTCCACAGCAGAATGGGATTGCAGAGAGAAAGAATTGGTCACTCATGGAGATGACTAGATGTATGCTGAAAGCAAAGAGCTTGTCACACAATTTTTGGATGGAAGCCATTATGTGTGCTTGCTATATTTTGAATAGATGCCCCACCAAAGCATTAAAGAATGTCACACCAAATGTATTAGGGTTTTCTCGCGAAGAAAATTAGATCTCTCTCTCTCTCTCTCTCTCATCTTGGCTTTCTCTCACCTTCTCCAACCCATTCTCATGCTATTTCAACATTTCTCAGCCATTTTCAAGAGATCTTAGCCAAATTTGGTGGACAGCAGAGAGATCCTTGTTGTAAGCCCTAAAATTTTATAAAAATTAAAATTTAATAGCCACCTTGGAACCCGTGCCAATAGAATAAGGCATCATACACTGAAATTAGTACTTGTAACTTGTATTGTCAGGGATTTTAGATGCCCAGCTATCCATTGTAAATTTGGGGCGGCATTTAGCCAGTTGGGGTCTAGTTAGAGCAAGTCTTGGGTGAAAATCGAGGGGCAAATTGCTCAATTTATTAATTGATTGTTGGATTAGCAAGGGGCTTTTGGATCAGCTAAGGAGATTGTGGAATGTGGACTTATAATATATCCATTGGCAATTGAAGTTAAAGAAATACCGAAAGGGGTACCAGTTTTGGGGCCAACAGGGTGTTTACTATCCAAGATTATTAGGGTAAATTGTGCATTTCAGTTTATGATTATTTGCTAATTGTTTTAATTAAGTGCTTAATTAGTGAATTACCTTCCTTTCCAAGAAGAAAGGTTGGTTTCATAGTTTCATTGCCGGGATACTACTTAAATCTTGGATTTGGTGGGCTTGAGGCACTTGATTGCAAGACAAAGCTTTGTCCTAGTGCTGATTTTTGCTCTCAGCTGGAAATTACAGCAATATGTCTACATACAATGAGATGGAATCAAGTAGTGATGATACTTCTCAGTATGGACACTCACATGGAGAAAAAGAAAATGTGATTGGACAATGCTCAGAGACCATGGACAACATGCTGAAAATGTTTCTGTTGGGCAAGATGCAGGGCCTTCAAGGCATAATAAGGCTGATGACCAGTAAAGTGAATAGGAATTTGATGACCACTTCAAGAATCGGATGAGGACAAGAATAAATTTCTTTGTTGAATTAGCAAAGGATTCTTTTATCATCCAATTTTTGAATGCTCCGAAGAAGGACAACAAGGGCAAGAAGAAGGGGACATCAAGGTGCATCGAAGGTAATGCGAAAGTCTTCACTTGAAGCTCCCAAAGATGCTAATGAAGCAAAGCAGTTGGTACCTACGAGACAAGGAATGGAAATGCAAGGCCATCATGGAAGTGCCAATCCAATGGATTTTGGATAGTTGGGCATCCATGCTATGATGGGGCAGCCGATATACTTTGGTGGTAGTACGATTTTTCATGCTATGGTTGGACAGGGAATGTATGGCACTAATCTCTATAGTATGTAGCAACCAATGCATAGTATGCATGGTCCAATGTATTTGGAAATGTGTAAAACCCTATGTATGGCAGCATTGGCTGGATGCTTGGGGCGCAAAGTAGCATGTTTGGTAATGCATTTGTACCCTTGAATGTTTATGGGGCTCAAAGAATGAGTGCTGGTCATGCAAATACTCCGTTTGGTTTTGGTTCTAATATAAATTCAGCAAATGCATACTTTTTGCAGCAGCCAACGTATGACAACTTGACACCCAAAGGGGCAACAAAAGACTATGATGAGAGTGGAAAAGTAGTGAAGTTTTAATCCTTCAATGGTGCACAAGATAGGCTGAAAGCTTTGACTTTCATTTAGTAGTTTAATGCAGTCTATTTACGGGGAGACTTCACTAAGTCCTCGAAAATTTGAAAAGCAGGCACTTTCTTAAAGGGGAATGCATTGCAATGGTGGTCCACTCATTTGATGCAAGGTAGAGCACTATTAACGTGAGTATAATTCAAGCATATGTTTGCATTGAACTGGTTGACGAGTACCTTTGAGGTGGACATCATAACAGCTTGGAATAAGCTAGATGCTAAGGAATGTAAAAATTTGAAGTAATACAATAAGAAGTATTGGGATGCATTGTTGCCTATCACTTCTTATCACCCTGTATCTCTTTATGAGCAAATGGAAAAATATATTTGTGGGTTGCCTAAAGGAAAAAGGGATTTTTGTATAAAATCCATCGTATCTAGCATGTCTCAGCTCATAGAGATTGCTCGTATAGTAAATACCTTGTTGTATGGAAAGAATTGAGACTTTCTAGGAAGGGGAGAGAAGTCAAATAAAAAGTTGTTTAAGGCTGAGAAAAGAGACAGATCTGAAAATTAACCTGAAAAGAGGCCAAAATAGGAAAGAAAATGCTCGAAAACATTGGCGTAATGCAAGGAATTGATGGTTGCAAATAAATGTTTAATTTGTGAATAGGAGAGTCATATTGCAAGGGAGTGTCCCAATAGACAGCAAACTAGAAAATCAGAAAATCAGGGAGATCCTAAGGAAAAGAAGCCCAAAACATGAGTGGGATTGGTGTATGATGTTGTGAATGACCAGCCCAATGATGATGCTACTGAGTTGTACAGAGCGTGGGGCAAAATTAACGATCAACATGCATTGATTTTCTTTGATAATGGTGTATGAGCCAACTTCATCTTTGTAGACATAGCAGCCCATCTAGGAATTAGAGAGGATGAGATGGGATCCATAGGGAAAGTTAGAATGGCATGTGAAGGCCATGTAGAGCTTGTCACACCACTCATTGGAAAGCTTTGATTGTATATACAGGGATATGCAGACAAGGAAGAGTTCTTCATTGCTCCACTTGAGGGTTGTGATGTATTGCTATGCCATGGTGCCACTATATGCATACAGTGGTTAATTCTCGTGCAAAAGAGATCACTATTTAGAATAAGGAAAATATACTTTTACTTAATGTAAAGTGAAAAAGAGGAATCTATTCTTGTTGTATTTGGAGCAGCTATTTTTAAAGCAATGAAAAATCATCTTTCAACGTATTTGGTTTTTACTAAGGATAAAGATTATAGTGAGAATGTTGGGAACATGTCTAAGTTAGAGAAGGATAGCTTGTCATTTTTGAAAATGTATGTTGATTATTTCTCTCAGTCACTTCCACGACAATTATCACCTGAAAGGCTTAAAGATCATGATATAGATCTTATTCCTAGAAATAGTCCACCTAGTAAGCTACCCCACAGAGTTAGTGTAGCCTAGTAGGAGGAGATTATGAGTCAAGCAAATGAGCTGTTAGAAAAATGATTGATTCAGTCCCACTTATCTTCTTTTTGTTTTCTAGTGGTGTTGGTGCAGAAAAACGATCATTCATGGCATATGTGCATTGATTATCGTGCTTTGAATAAGATCACGATAAAAAATTAGTTTCCGATCCCTCAGATCGATGATATTATGGATAGATTGTAGGGAGTAGTTATATTCAGCCGTATAGATTTGAAAAATGGATATCATTAAATACATATTAGACTTGAGGATGTGTTGAAGACAACTTTCAGGACATCTTTTGGGTTATATGAATTTCTTGTCATGCCGCTTGGACTTATGAATGCTCTTGCCACTTTTAATCGGGTAATGGATCACATCTTCAAGTCACATAGTGGATTTGTGGACACTTTCTTTGATGATATGTGATTGTCTATTCAAAGAATGAGGTAGAGCATAGAAGACACTTGGACATTGTGTTTGATGAACTGCGTATGTATAGGTTGATTATCAATGATAAGAAAAGTGAATTCTTTTTGTATAAAATTCTTTTTTTGGGTATATTGTATTAGTTGATTGTATTCGCATGGACCTTGCAAAGGTCGAGATAATACGATCATGGCCATCTTTAAGAAATGTACATGAGATCCGCAGCTTCTTGGGTTTATGTTCTTACTATAGGAAGTATGTATGCGGGTTTGTTGAAATTGCATCTCCATTACATGCTTTACAGAAGAAGAGTGTGCCATTTAGATGGACAACAATGAAAATTTCAGCATTTGAAAAGTTAAAGGAAAAGATGACTTCAGATTTTGTGCTTGTGTTGCTTGATCTACGAAAGCCATTCGTTGTTCGTGGCAATAGCATTGGGGATGTTCTTATGCAGGATGGCCATTATGTGACTTATGAAATCCGAATTCTCCACGGCGTAGAGAAGAATTTGTAGGTCTATGAGAAAGAGCTCTTGGTTGTAATTCATGCATTGTCTATGTGGAAATATTATTTGTTAGGGATTGATTTTATAGTGCAGACTGATTATCAAACATTGAAGTATTTTCTGATGTAGACAAAGTTTTTAAAGAAACATATTAGATGGGTTAATTTTCTCTCAATGTTTCATTTTAAGATAGTAAATATTGATGGTAAAAAGAATATTGTGGTTGATACATTGTTCTGTAAGCCACAAATTTCAGCCGTCAGCTTGGTTTATTGCATTGAGTTGGATGCCATGAAAGAGCAATATGCTATTGATTCGAACTTTGTTAATGTTTATGATCAGCTTTGTAATGGTGAGAGGTATGAGCACTTTGAGCTTGGAGATGGATTTCTAATGAGGTATAAAAAATTGTATGTCACAAAGCAGTTGAGACTCAGAGTTGTCACTGAAAGTCATGCTCCTCCGCATGCAGGATACAGAAGGATTAATGCCACAGTCAAGGTAGTGAAAAATTTCTTTTATTGGCTAGCTTTGAGGCGTGGTGTAGAATAGTTTGTCAGGATATGTATCGTATGTCAAAAGGTAAATCATGATAGGCAAAAGATATTGGGCATGTTGCAGCCCTTGCCTAGTCCTTCAGATAGATGTTGGCAGAGCATTGCAATGGATATTATTTTTGAGCTTCCTAGGACATCTACAAGGAATGATGGGATATGGACTATTATTTGCAGGTTTAGCAAACAAGCCCATTTCATTTTGGTGAGGGAGAAACTAAAGATTGATCATATGAAATGCTTGCTTTTGCAACATATCTTGAAGTATCATGGTATGCTAGAGTGGATTGTCATTTATCGCGACCTTTGGATGACTAGTTCATTTGGGAAAGGGGGGTTTGAGAATATGGGTATCAGGCTGAAATTCTCATCATTCTTCCATCCATGGACAAATGATTAGTCTAAGGAAGGCAATTTCATAGTGTCAGATCTTTTGAGGTGCTATGTTTTAGACCACAAGACATAGTGGGAGTAGTATTTGCCATTAGTTGAGTTTGCATATAACAATACAGTGCATTGTTCCATTGACAAAGCTCCATTTGAGGTAGTTGAGAATAGTAAGAAGGTAGCACCTATCTTACAGACTAAGGATAAGATCTTTGAGGCTGTTTGTTATGTGGAAAACTTGGATGTAGCCTATACAAAGACAAAATATGCACTTCAAAGATCACAAGACAAGCAAATAAAGATAGTTGATCGCCATAGACGTGCTTTGCAATTTATGGAGGGGGATTATATATTGTTGCGATTTGAAAAGGTAAGGCTGAAAAAGATGAAAGAAAGAGAGAGGTTGTATCCGAAGTTAAGTATGACGTGCTTTGCAATTTATGGAGGGGGATTATATATTGTTGCGATTTAAAAAGGTAAGGCTGAAAAAGATGAAAGAAAGAGAGAGGTTGTATCCGAAGTTAAATATGAGATACTATGGGTCATTCCAGGTGTTGGAAAAGATTAGCAATGTGGCATATTAGTTGAAAGTACCTCCACATTGATGGATACACAATGCCTTGCATGTCAGTTTGTTAAGGCCTTTTTGTGGTGATGTGCAAGATGATGTATTTGTTGAAATTTACCTTGAGGTTGAGAAGTTGGATGAGATTTTGGTACTTTAGTAGATCTTGGCACGTAAGCAGAGATAAGTTAGAGGTAAAGTTTTTAGAAGATATTTTGTGAAGTTTCAAAATTATTAACCAATGGATGCAAAATGGATGGAAGAGGATGACTTGGTAGACCATCCTCAATTGTTGCAGCTTTATCTAGATGCCTTTCAATTAGAGTTGACTTCACCTTGGGGGCTTAGTCAGGTTCAGCAAAGGCTGCCTCTTTGCATTCTCTCTCTCTCTCTCTCTCTCTCTCTCCTGCTATCTTTCCTTCATTGCATCTCTCTTTCCATTAGGAGGGCAATGGTGTCACTTAGAACTTTGAATACTGAACGTCTCACCTCTGTCCCATTAAGCAAGAGTTGGCTGTGAGTTAAAGAATATAAGGCTGTGATACCTTTGACCCACCACTCTGGAATCCCTATTTCTTGAAATAGAGTAGTAAAATAATGCCCTGGTTTTTGGGGTGCTCTAAAGCTATGGACTCCAATAGGTAAATGTTGTCCATGATGTTGTGGTTTTGGACAAATCCTGTTTGGGTTGGTTGGCGATCAGAAGAGACAATCATATATGCCCCACTGAGTAGTTTCTAATTTGTTTCCAGTACCTTTGGCAATGAGGTGAATCAACCTCTTAGAGAGTCTCTCTAGCATGTGTTTTGACGCTGTGATCTCTTTGAACTCTCAGAGAAAGCCTGCACTGAGAATATCCCAGTAGCTCAAGAAAAAGGTTCCATCCATCATATCTTGGACACTTGCTTGAGGGCATGCTGCTCAAGCTTTCACAAGCTTCTCCTTTGTGGAAGGGGCTGTCAAGGATCTATTCATGCTGTCAGCCCAAGTTGTGGTCTTTCTCAGTTTCTTCCTCCATATCTGACAGGTCTAGTGGTGGATCCCAATAGTGCTCTTCAATAATCTGTGGGCCTGCACACTCATGCTTACAGTTTAGGCAGTGAAATTCTGCTCTAATATGTATCTTATCTATCCACGCAAACTGATTTTGGCTTTGAACTCACATGCAAACATTGAACACATGGAAGGGAAAACAGAGGAGTGAGAGAACTCGCAGAAAGCTTTGTTTCTTTTGAATGAGTTAAAAAACGGACTGAATATTATTTAGTTGGAGATTACTCAAATGGCCAAAAACTCCTCATATTAATATATATTCTAATCTGAGGGGATTTGAAGAACTTTTCCATTAACTATGGCCCAAGAACTAGATATGTTGCTCCTCCTCCACTTTAGACAGTGAAATCATCAACACACGACTTATCTATCCATGACAACTGATTGTTGCTTTCAACTCACATAAAAATATGAACATATGGAAGACGAGAGAGAGAGAGAGAGGACTCAAAGAAAGCTTCATTTCTTTTGAATAATCTTAACAACTGACTGAATATTATCTCATCAAAGATTACTTGAATGGCCAAAAACTCCTCATAAGGTAACATATTTCCAACTTGAGGGCAATTGAAGAGCTTTTCCAATAACTATGGCCCTACAACTACGTACCTCCTCTAGTTAATGCGACTCCAAAAGGAAGGAGAACCTCAGGATGTGTTGTTAAAAAGAGAATAGTTTATTGTTAAAAAGAACTTAGAGGTGTAGAGTGGTAACTCTAGCTGATAGTGAGCTGGTTGTTGAGCTAAAACATGCTTTCAGCTGATTGGCATTCTTAAACAATCCCAAAACACACTTAATTAATGAAAAACCCTAAAAAGGGGAGCGGTCCGAGAGAGTTTCAGTGGTTCCCCAAAAACTCTAATTCTTTGGGGCACCCTTCAACATCTATAAATAGACAGGCTGCCCCCATTCAACCTCATCCCTTTTTGCAGGTTTCATACCCTTGAGTGTAGATTTCAGCCATCAATCTATCTCTACGTGGTTGTCTAGCCTTCGAGATTGCTGCCACCTCTACATCAGCCCTTGCAGTGCCCTGGCGTCTTTCTCCAAGCTATAGCCCACTGTTTAGTGCCTTCCACCAGGTTGCATCTAGCATCTTCTAGCCATCACCAGTATCTTCATCACCTTTTGTAGCTTGCATTTGGTTCGAGACCAACTAGGTGATAGTTCCTACACACTCTAGCTCCTTGCGTTTGGTATCTGTTTCTCCAGGTGATAGGTGCTGGTGCTTCTCCTCATCCAGGCAACATTCACGGTTTGCATTTACACTCATCTGGGGCCCCCTTCTATCTCCACAACTTCTTCTACGTGCGTTTGGTGCTCCAGGTCCTTTTGGCATCATCGTTTTGCAAATTCCTCACTTTGACTGGTGGTCACAGACTTGGGATCCGTCTCCCGTGGACATCACTCTCCGACACTTTGCTTTGCCCTTGAGTATTTGTACACTTTTGCATTCATTTACAATATTCATTCACTTCAGAGTTGTGTTTTTCTCTCCCTTCTTGTGTTTGTGTTTGAGTTTTGAGTTTTGCGCCTTCTCTAGTTCCTATGATGTCCTATCAAGCTTCTCCATCACTAGAGGCCTTGAGACGGCATTATGGACTTAGTGAGGAGGATGATACTCCACCTTCATCGTCATCTTCTTTTTCTACTCCTATTTCAAATTTCCCCCACATGACAGAGGAGGACTTTGAGGAGTACTATTGCAACAAGTATGGTGATGTTTACACCCCTTCTACCAGTTTTACTACCACATTCGGACCGGTTGGTGAGGTTGGCCACCTCTTCGATTCCGGAGGATATATAGCATCCGGAACGTTTGGCGATCCATCTTCATTATCTCAGCTAGGTTCAATGTCAGGTTTGTATAATTCTTTTGAGTTGCATGAATCAAAACCCTTGCCTATTTCTTCTTTTTAGGTACAGGATCCAGATGGCTTTGGGTATGTGAACTTCAATAGAGAGGGCTCCCGAAGAAGATGTAATTCAGGTACATCTATAGCTTTTGTTTCATTTGAGCATGTAATACATACTTCTCAATTTCCTTTCATCCCACTCTCTTCCACATCGCACCTTGATCACCTTTGATCATCCTTTCAAAACCTTCGGTTACACTCCACATCTGCATCACACACACTAGGGGTTGGATCTTCCATCTCCGCTCCTAGCACTTTCTCATTCTCTACCTCTTTGCACCTTAGTACTTCGTTAGGGGGAATGTCACCCTTAACACAATGCTTCTCCCCTTTCTGGAAATGAGCACACCCATAGCACTTGGGACGACTGTGATGGGCATCCCTCTCACTATCCCCAGATTCACATCTCACATGACCACTCAGATGCAGGGGTTTCCATCCTTAGCTTATGGTGCGTCTTCACACTTTCCTTGGGTTACACGTATGCATGGATTCCCATCTTCTGCTCCATGTGTTCCCATCCTACCTCCTTAGATTACTCATGCGGCTTCTATGCCCATGCCTAGTCCGCCCATCCCTCCCTATGGATCCACCTTGCATACTCACTATATGCCTGATGGACACTCCAGGGCCCATTCCCAAGTGTACTGCACTTCCCCATCCTACCCACATTACACTTTTCCCCATTATCCATCACCTAGCACTACCACTCTTGTTGCAACGGGCAAAAATGCCTTCACGAATAAGACTCATTTTAACGGGTTGAATTTTACCACTTGGTCAAATTTCATGCAACAAGTGCTTGAGTCTCAAGGTCTTTGGGATCTCATCGTTAGTCTAGAGCCTATGCTAGACCCTTGACTAGCTCACATTGACTACATCTATCAATGGAGAGCCGGTAATGCCACAACCAACGTTGAGTTGATGCATGGATTGCTTTTTGAGTTTCACTCTTAGTTATAACACTTTCCACTCGCATCAGAGCATTAGAGTCACCTTCTTGATCACTATGCGGCGAGAGATCGCACTTGGCGTATAAATCTCGAATTTGAGTTTCAAGAGTTCTCTATTAAGGAAGGGGATGATCTGAAAGTTAAGTTGACTGAATATAGGCGGTTACTCGCCGAGTTCACCACTATTGGCTCTTTGAAGTTAGACGACGGTCAGGTTACATTCTTCTTGAATAAGTTGCGTGAAAAATACTTCAATTTCATTTAGCACATCATCTCACAGCCTAGACTTCCAACCTTCTAGGAGTTTAAGTGTCAGTTCTTGTGTTATGCGAGGTTGCACGATCAAGTCCACAAGAAATCCTCATCATAGCCTTATTTAGAGTAGAGGTGGTTGGTTGTCTCTTCTTCGGGAGGGAAAACCAACAATGGCAAGAACACACAAGATGCGAAGGCAAGCCACTTCAAGGGTGATACCTCCTCCTTAGACGGAACCAAAGAATTAAGGCTTATTTAGTTGCAACTTCTTTAGAAAAATAGGTTTTGCACACACTACCAGAGATTCGGCCATGTGGACAAGGAGTGTCGCTCCAAGGCTCAAGGTCTCCTAGCTAAAAAGCCTTAGCAGAGACCGATGCAACTGCACAGTCCAATGGGGCTATGGCTCTTCCACTTCTACTTCATGTGCTTCCTTAGCAACACTAGTTGTTGTTGTTGACATGTGGCATGCAGACAATATCAGAAGATAGTCTCTTTCACTACGCTTGAGGGATTGACTGATTGGTCTGTAGGTTCCGATCCCATTGCACTTTACGCATCCATCTCACCTCCCTCTCCACCTTGTCAGACGTTTCATTGTTAGAGATCTGCTAATGGGCGTACGCGATGGTGGCCACAATCTTAATCTAGCATCCATTTTTGTACTCTTAGAGTCGGACCCATAGGATTTGTTGTCCTTAGCTTTTCCATTCTTATGTCTTCCACTGCATTTACTTACACACATACACATTCATTGCATTGTACTTTCGGTTTGCTTTTTCTTTCTATTATGTTTTGCTTTGTAGCATCTCACTATTAACCTCTATGCTTGCAGATTCTTATATCTTTTGCAGGGTTCTGTATTTTAGTCGGGCTAACTTGCAGGTTTGCTTTGGTTCTTTTTGGGCTGGAGACGTGGGGATGCACACCGTTCCTTTCATGGTTTCATCATCCTAGGAGTGTTTGCTTTTCTTCTAGCATGGAGGCTTCCCCTCCAGAGATGGATCGTGCATCATCTCTCTTAATGCTATCATGGCGGTGACTTCTACCTTGCTCTTCGAGCAAGGTGCTTCATCCTTTTTATCATCATCATCATCCATTCATCATGGTTCTCGGCACCACACAAAGACTGACATTAGGCTCCTCTTCCTCCTTCAGTATCTATATCCAAGTTGAGAGGGGGTTTCTACCCTTCTTGGTATTCTATAGGCTTCAACACTTTGTCTTCGATATTGGCTTCTCTCTCCTTGTTGTACCTTTTCCCTTTGCCTTGTATAATTTCATTATCTTTGTACTAGGAGGCTTGGCCATGTGAATAATTTCTCCACAAGGAACATTGTCCAAGTTACACTTGCTGCATGAGCATTCTTCAGCATATAGTATACTTTGTATCTCATTGTGCAAAGCACCACTTGAGTGGATCCTAAGTTGTTTCCACCGGCGGTTGTTGCCACCACACCACTATACTCCTTCATCACATGGATACCTCATCACCTTTTTTCCCTTGTCATCCATACCCTCGAGTGGATGGGTAAGCTTGTACTGTTTTGTGATGTGTTGGGTATACCCTCCCTACTCTCGTCTTTTGGGTCACTGTTACTCAATCGGCCGCATCCCATGAAATTTAACTCACTCAAAAGAAAAAAGTTCAATGTGGTTCAATCCGCCTTTGTAGGGCTTGGTAGGCCATTGAGTAGCCGTTGTGCACCCTTTGTTCGATGCCCTGTCCTCTCTGGGGTGACTACTTGGACTTCCTTGGTAAAATAACCATCGCCTTTGTAGTCTTGGTAGGCCACTGGACAGCCGACGTGCACCCTTTGTGCGATACCCTGGTTGCTTTAGCGTGGGACGTCTTGGGGTAAGTAAAAATCAAAGTGATTGGCCTAACCTTTCGGCTTAGTTTTGGGATTGAGAGGGGGTGTTGAGCTAAAACATGCTTTTCAGTTGATTAGCATTTTTAAACAGCCCCAAAACACAATTAATGAAAAACCCTAAAAAGGGGAGCGGTCCGAGAGAGTTTCAGTGGTCCCCCCAAAACCTTAATTCTTTGGGGCACCCTTCAACATCTATAAATAGATAGGTTGCCCCCATTCAAGTACATCCCTTTTTCCCGTGGACGTCACTCTCCAATACTTTGCTCTGCCCTTGAGTATTTGTACACTCTTACATTCATTTACAGTATTCATTCACTTCAGAGTTGTGTGCTTCTCTCCCTTCTTGTGTTTGTGTTTGAGTTGTGAGTTTTGCTTTCTATGTTTGTGTCAGTCTCTTTGTGTTTCTATCGTGGTTGTACACTCTTGTGTTTCCTCAGTACAGACCCTAGCCGTTTTCTTCACATTGGTCCCATTGGTTCCACCTAAAGCCTCCAAGGAAAGAGGATGCCCTATAAACATGTGATACATCTCTGCTAGAAGAAAGAAACATCTATTACTCCTGCATCTGGCTTGCCATTAGGTAACAATCACTAGTTGGTTAACTTTCTCCCTAGAGCCAAAATCAATACTATGAATGATGGGAATTTGTAGGTACGTCAATGTCCGTGTGAGCATGCTACTTGACCTTTAAATATTTCAATGCTATCCCACACCACTGAACGTTGGAGTGTGAGGTCATTGATGGCCTCTCTAATCACAAAGCAAGGTGAGGTGTCTTGGAGCCAAGTGTTTACATATTGGGTGTCTATATAATGTATGATGAGAGTGTAAGAACATTGATGTGTACAAAGTTGTAATTTTGTTCATCAAGTGGCATTTGATAATAGGAATTAGAATGCACTTGTCAAAGTTGAATGCCTCCAAGCTCAGCCCGAGAGTGAGAGGTTGATAGTATATCTGAAGAGGGTTCATGCGTAGCATGACAATGCTTGATGGTGATGCTGATAAAAAAACCTGCTGCACATTCAACTTGCAATCTAAAGGCCAACCTTTATCAGTTGACAAGCCAAAATTTCAACAGTTTTGTTCTGCATATAGTGCACAGTTGGGGTAACCCAGGATTAGCCCTGCCATTCAAGGAATTTCAGGTGGTGTTAAATCAGTTATGGTATCAAGTTGCACTTCTTTTATCAAACTTTATTACTACCTCGATATATGGCTTCATGTATCAGTCCTTATCTTTGTTAATTTTCAAAAGCCAAATGGTGAGGTTGCTTTTTTTCCATATGGGTTGAGGATTGGAATTGGAATCCTAAAATCACAATTTGTGTTCCTTAACATGAATTTGGGGCAGATTTACTGAAGGAGCAACCAGATTATCCTGAATTCATTTATCTACAACCGGCTAAGGCAACATCCTCCCCATATGATACTTATGATCTTGATGTTGTCTCCCATCATGAAATTTCGAGTCCTTACTACTACACCATGAGTAGTTATGGTGTCACTTTATTCAGGGATCTTGATGCAGGTACACATGTAGTCTTTGCTTTTCTATTGCAGATAAATGTAGAGCTATATTGGACTGCAAGTAGGTACAGCAAAGTAATAAGCTAATGGATTTGGGCTCTTAAATGTTACTTGTTTTTTATGGAAGACAGGTTCCAAGTATGAAGTCAAAACGAGTGAATGCTTTCATAAAACTCAAGACCAATGAATTGAAATAATGCATTTTGATGTTCAGGAAATTAGGTCAACTTACTATGGCCATGTAAAATGCTTGATTGAAGCGAAGCTTTCACTCTTGGAGTGAAATATGTACATAAAGCACGTACAGATTATCAGACTTAGTGGTCAATGGTGGAGGTGAACTTTTTAAGAAACTGTCTGCATGCTCATATTCCTCTAGTATATGCTGAGCAGCAATGTCAATAAGCCAAACTTGGACTATATATGTGGTAGTAAAGGGGCAAGGAATAAATCGAATATCCATATTTTGGATGCTAAAATACTGGATGCATTTTACATAGAGCTCAATCAAGTGACATATGTATTGAACTGATGGATTCATCCCTTTAGAAC
Source organism: Lygodium microphyllum (assembly GCF_053477565.2). Classification (NCBI taxonomy): domain Eukaryota; kingdom Viridiplantae; phylum Streptophyta; class Polypodiopsida; order Schizaeales; family Lygodiaceae; genus Lygodium; species Lygodium microphyllum. Next base: position 42,000,278 of record NC_141156.1, read on the forward strand.
TCTTGTGTGAAAGAGATGTTTCAATGTGTGAACTCAAATTATGTTAATGACTTTAGAAATAGCAAGTCAGTTGAACTGAAATAATGCATCTAAGTGCTTAGGAACTTAACTTGTAATAGATGTAAGGCCTTGAGATTTGGAGCTTGAACTTTTATTGATTAAACTGGAGTATGACATAAACAAAAAACACGTAAAGATTACAGAGGCTTGAGGTTCAGGGGTACAAGTCCTAGGGAACACTGTTTGGATGCTTTCAATATACCTCTCCTATCCAGAGAGTACTATGTTAGTGGTTTTCTTATCTAGGCGCACTAGAGGACACATTGATACAGACACTGCATGGCCTTAGAGGGGCCAGGAATTTGCTACAGATAGTTGCAGAAGAAGTGCCCCAGGAAGTGAAAGACATACAAAAATCTCGCAGACATGGATTGGTTGCTTTTTTGGAGGAGGCATTCTTCTTGGAGTGATTGCGATCAGTATAGAGAGTGTTTCCACTTTCATAGTGGCAGAGGATGGTAGTCTCCTGAGAGAGAACCAGATCAGAGAGATTACACAGGATGCCCTTGGTAGAGGTTTGTAGTGGTAGCTCATTGAGACATGAGATGGTATATAGACCCTAACCTGACTAATTGTATCATGGAGGGATGGATACATACTGCATCAGAGAAAGCTGATTTAGAGACTACAGTGGGATCTAGGAGAGTTGGCTGGGAGAGAACCATTGATTGAGAGACCCTGAGACCCTGCGATGTTACATTTTTGGGCTACACTACCAGGCCTGGGAGGAAGAAATAAATGAGTAGGATCAGCCTACCCAACGTTGGCATAGACAAGGAGTTTCTTCACCTTTCTTATCGGACTTTTGGAGGAGGCTAGATGATAATTGCAGGCCATAGAAAGATTTGACTCTTGCTTTGGCTTGTGATACACAGTAGTTTGGCAGTCAGTAATGGTTACAATATTGCAGGTTCCCAGTAGCATGTGCTTGATGTGGAGAGAGAGTGAGAGAGAGAGGAGATAAGTGGATAGGCTGTCGATGCTTCCGAAGGACTGGGTCTTTGGACACCCCAAGTTCTTGGATCCTGTGCAGCCTGATATGAAAGTGCTCTTCCACTTTCTCCGCTTTTGGGGTCGTTGGCATCGATGGACTACACAGAATGCATTCATTTTTGATTCCTCTTCAGGAGTGCAGAGATATATAGTCCTCTTGAGAGGCCTTCTTCATTGGTAGCTTGACATGATTGAGCTGGCGTATATTCTCCCGTGACAGGATTTGCTTTCTTGGCATACTGCAGTTTCTTTGGCTCCCTTCTCAGTCATATAGACCCTTTGTACTTCTGGTCGTGTTGTGTCTTTGTATTCTTGATTATACTGTATTTTTGAGATTGTGTTTTGATAATTAATACAATTACCATTTATGAAAAAAAGGATAGAGAGGAGATTAAAAGACATTGCTTATAGGACTGCCCCAAAATGCTGGAGTCTTGGAGGAGAGCTCTCAAATCGGTGCTTCATGGCTTAGGGGAGATTATGATTGTGAGCTGAGGGGCAATTGCTGGGTCATGGACATGTGCTCAACATTTGGTTATGAGGATACACATGGCAGCCATTCTTGTCATCTGGCAGCAGCTGAGCATTTTCTCAACACTAGACTTCTTGCAGACAGAGTGCCATGGATGGGAGCTAATAGGTGGCATTATAGCCTGGCAAATCCTTTCAGACCCTGAATAGAGTCTCCCCCAGAATTTGGGTGGAGATTATTTACACCTGTCCATATAGGCAATGGGAGAGATTGCATTGTGACTCAGAACATATGAGGAGAGGCGACTTTCTTGATACATGGGACCTAATTTTACTTTGTCTGACTGAGGTGTTACCAATATAATTGTGTGGAGAAAAGGAGTACATCTGGACAGTGAGATGCAGTGAGGCTGCAAAAGCAGTGGCATACTACACTCTAATTCATATCTGGATTAGATGGTGATTCAAAGGGTATGAGGAATAACAGAAGGCCTTTCTAGGCATTTTGAAGGTGGTCTTTTGTAGATGCATGGGAGTTGAAATATGGCATTTCATATTTCAACTGATCAATCGATCAGATTTCCTATTTACATTGATAACATGCAAGATTCATTTTTGCGTTGCCTATTTTACTTAGGAACTGTCATACTCTAAATATTGCTATGAAGTGTTGTAGAATATGTTTACCAAAACATGTGCATTCTCATATATATTTTTGAACAAATGATGAACATGTATGCAGAGTTCATTCCATTGAGTGAATGGGAGATGGATTTCGAGTACTACAAATGTATCATGAAACTGAATGTTTTTAGACAGGTAAGGTCTTGAACATAAACTGTGATAACCTTATTGTTTTTTGAACTAATACCTAAAGGCACATGTTCATTTGGGTGGTAGTATAAAATATGGAAAAGTTTTGCAATTTGGAGGCGCTTTGTAAGGAGAAAAATACAAGGAGTGTGTCGCAAATTGCTTGCAAAACAACTTTTCTCAATGAATCCTATACTGCAAAGAGTACTTCTGCGAATATGCCAGGTAAGATAACAAATTTTCAAATATAAGGTTTTTATATTTTGCCAGACTTATTGGATAATGGTTGCTATGATGAGTTCTTTCTTAGATACATCATTGACCATTGAAGCCAGGCTTCGACCTGCTCTTCAATGCCTTGTTTTCCAATCTCTCCTCCTCTTGCCTGCAGTGCATTTATGTGCAAATGCTCGAGTGAGTTTCTCCTACTGAATTCACAACACACAGGATATCTTATCTGATGAATGGTGCAGCCTTCATGTCAAAATGCCCAGAACTGGGGAGCTGCTCCATACCTCAGCACGTACAGCACTTCTGCCTTCTGTGATCTCAACTGTTTTCCACTTACATCTAAATTCCTTGCTGCCTTGTCCTCTGCTTCATCTGGATTCCCTCCTATATATATCTGCCTGTTTTTCTTCTTTGATTTTCCTCTTCCTTCTCTCCATCTCCCTAAGTCCTTTGTAATCTCAGTTTTGCATTCCTTCTTTAACTGTACATGACTTTCTTTTTTAGTCTGTTACTTATTCAGTCACCTCTGCACACAGCAATTCTTGCCGCTCACTGTCGTTTATTTTTAACTTCTCTCAATACATGTGCTTGCACAATGATCTTTTGTGATGACTCCAGCACAGCCTTTCTGATATCATAACTGGGTATTGTGTACATCTCCCATTAGCCTCGAATTCCCATGTTTCTATGGCGCTTTTTCCAGCTTGAAAGTGTCAGCATACATTGTTTTTTCATAAAGTTTACTGAAATAATGAATGATCAGATGTACAAGAGGCTGTGTGGCCAGCATATGAAAGCCATAATCAGATGTACAGGAGGAAGCGTATGAAAGCCCATCTACTCAGTTAGTAATACCCTGGCCTCTTATGTTTCTTCTCCATCACCTCCATGCCTACCATCATGGCCCATATTTTTTTTATCTCTCTCTCTCTCATTTCTCCAATCGAGGAGCTTTTGTGTGGTTGTTGTATGTGCTTCTGGTGATCTATTCTTTCTTTTTCCGACAGCATCTATAGCTTGCGTTGTTCCCTCACTACTTGCCCTTATTCTGCCTAAGCTCTAGACATGTCTACCATCATGGCCCTTAGTTCTTCTCTCTCTCTCTTTCTTGTTTCTCCAATCGAGGAGCTTTTACCACTATGAAAAACAAAACCCAAAAAAGGTCAAAAGTGTGGCAACTAGAAAGAGAGCTTCTTGAAACCCTTGAACAGTAATATTATCCTGACATCACACATGAGTAGTGATTAAAGTTGTGCAAAATAATCTCTAATCATGAAGCAGCCACATCACAGATGAGAAACCCTATTGATATCATAGAAGCTACTTGCCACAAGATTAAGCCTCTAAATGTGATCAATATGACCTTGAATTCTAGAGGTAGAGTTGAAGATACAAGCGTTTCTAGTATGCTAGATGTGCCAAAGCCTAATCCAGAGCAAGAAATGAAAGAAATGAGAATGTTGCAGCTGCAATGAATCAGCATACTTTTTTTTTTGTTGAGAGAAGCAAATTCTATTAATAACACCTCGGATAAGTCCCCTTGAGGTAAAGATACAAAGTACAAGGAACTTTGTAAAAAGTGTGTAACTACATCACAAATACAATGGGTGGTGAACAGAAAATATGGTGGTCTATTATGCCAAACTATGTGAGGGGTTGTATGAAAGAAGGTGCTGGAGTCCTAGGTTTGCAAGCAAGCCTCTTTCCTCTTCCTCATCCTCTCCAAGTCTCCCTACAATCTCCCTTGTCTCTAGCTATGAGTGTAGATGATCTCTATCCAAATTCTCAAAAGTCTTTGCTATGAATCCATCCTGAAGATCTATAGCATGATTACACCTTCTGGTGGAGATATACTAGGGTAGAATACTAGCAATCAGCTCCCATCTGTGATAGTGCTCTTTGGTCCATTGTGCTTGCGAGTAGTTTGGAGTGGGGATCCTACTTAGATCCTGTCCAATGATGAGGAAAGAGAGGCTCCCTTGAACATCCTCATAACCACATGATGGGCCTATGTTTGTGATCCAAGCTATGCTTCCCAAAGTTGCGACCATGATTGTCAACATGCATTTTTATCTTCCCAGACCCCAAGGAAAGACAAATTCTATCAATAAACAAAAAGATCAAGCTAAAGATATACTACAAGTAGGCCTTTTTGTCTCCTGTGGCTCTTCACAATGGCACAAGCTATTGGGAGTCTACCATATTTAAGCCATGGGGAGCAATAGGAAGAGCAGATCTTCCTAGGTCTAAAGCAATTACCTAGTCTCCTCCCCAATCTAGTATATACATCACAATGTTAGTGAAGAAAAGGATCCCTCCTTAGCTTCTCCTGTGGTTTTGTTCATCTTGCAAAAGTAACCAAGTTAGGATCATCTATGTACCATCTGTTGTCACAATGAACCACACTTTGATCCTTTGATGATACTTGAATCAATTCAAATCCACAACTCTAAAAGTTCTCAATAGACAAACCATGGCATGTGCCAGATATTAGGTGATTTTCACTAGTTTTTACCATTTCTTTATCAGTTCTAGATGGGATTGATGCTTAAAGTCACGTCTCTTTCTTGTTCTCTATTAGAGTTGACATAAAGGGAAGTCAATATCTAAATCTAGTTTATTCTCAACAAGTTTGAAAGTTCAGAAACATAATTGAGAAGGAATCCAAATTAGATTTTGAGGAGGGTTCCCAATCTTAGCCCAATGGGAGGAAGGCTCGAAGTTAGGTTCTAAGGAGGATTTCTGCTTTATTTGATGTGTAGAAAGGCGAAAACATTAAATCTCATGAAAAATGAGAAAGTTAGGAGGGAGCATTCACTCCGATGTTTGGAAGTTGATACTAAAGAATCGGGCGGTTGACTAGTTTGCTCCAGGTGTCTTCAAAATGATTTGATTATGGTATGAACTCTAGGCGAATGCTGCCTAGCTCCACCTACTATTGGGTAAAATGATAGTGCATCCCAACATGCTTCATCCTTGGACTGATGATGGGTTTATCAACAATTTCTATCGCACTTTGGTTGTTGCATGCGACCATAGTCGGGATGGTGCATGGGAATTGATGCTTTGCTACCAAGTTCCTTAGGTAGATGGTCCTCATGGTGCCATCTTTGAGATCCTGATACTTAGTCTCAATAGTGGAGGCGACAACTCTCTCTTGTTTGTGGCTTGACCAAACAATGAGAACTGCACCTAGAGAGAATATGTAGCCACCATGGAAATACTAGGTATCAAGTGTTGCATGCCCATTTAAAATCAATGTAACCTTGCAAAAGCAAACCTTTACCAAACTATAAGCCATAAGCATAGGTACACTTAACATATCTCAATACATGCAAATAAGAAATCCAATGTGAGAGTTTTGGTGCATTGAAATGTTGCTTAAGCAATGAAGCTGAGTATGCAAGATTTGGCCTAGTGTGTATCAACCATGAGAGCTTTCCCATGACTTAGTGATAGGTGCTCATTGAAAGGCTATGCATGAGGATTCGTAGATAGCTTGATAGTGGGATCTAATGGTGTGGCTATGGGCCATGTCTGATTAAAGCAATACTGATCCACTATAACTGGAGGGCATATTTTTCCTAGGATATAAAGATCCCATCCATATGATATACAATCTCCATACCCAAGAAGTAAGATAGTTGACTGAGATCGGTTATTTCAAATGTGGAGGAAAGTTGTGCCTTTATATCTGCTATGGTCGCAGATGCTAAGCTAGTGATCAACAGGTCATTGAGATATATAAGGATATAGCTGTCCGAATCGGAAGTGGGTTTGATATTGAAGTTCGGGTCATGAGGGTTGGAACAATATCCATGGGATATGGGAAAATCATCCATCCTATAGAACCGTAAACATAGTGCTTGCTTCCACCCATAAAGGGCTTCCCACAAAAACGAAATACCTTATCTTTATGGTTTGGAAGAGAAAAACTTGGAGGCTGCTTCACATAGACCGACTGCTGTAAATAACCATTCAAAGGTGCTTTTGACATCCATCTTATATATAGGCCATGATGGGTGGCCAAGGCAACTAGTGGATGGAATGATGTCAACCATGCTATAGGCACAAAGGTTTCTTCATAATCAATGCCTTGTTTCTATGGAAAACTTCATCCATTCTGTAGAACTCTTTCTTTGGCCTTTCGCGTTGGGTTCACCAAAGATGCCAAGAGACTTGGCGTGTAACCAAAAGATACCACGTCTTAGGAAAGATGAGCTCGCAACAAAGAGAAATGAATTTTTGAAGAAGAAGATAAAAAGAAAAAGAGAAGGTAATAGATTGTAGTCATAGGGAATCAATGTATTTTAGTCTCAATGGTAGCTCATGGATAATTTGTATAAGCTTGTGTCCAAACCACATACAACATATATTTCAGCATATTTATCAAGTTCTCAAATTATTGCTTAGCAATTCCATTTGGAAATAAAACACCATAGATGAGTTTGGATAGGAAACAATGTAACTGTAGTTCAAAATCAGTCTCTATACAAGGTGAGCCTTGTATTTATCCAAGATGCCATGAGCTTTCAATTTAGTTTGAAAGATCCATTTTGTCCTAATGAACTTCTTGTGCCCCAAATGATCCACCAAGTCTAGGTTTTGGATTGGTTAGTACTCTTTAATCTCCCTCTCCATGGCCTCTTACCATTGGGAATGCTTTAGAGCCTCCTACCAAGTGTTTTTCTCAGAGTGCACTATGTAATCTGTTACAAAGATGGATGCAGATAAAGCAATAGGTGCAATCCTAGCAGATCTTCTAGGGCTCTCCCGGATTGTATTCGGTGGAAGAATCCCGGAGTCTTGCATGGTTTGTTACACTTTGACAAAATGGATAGCCTTTTGGATTTCTCATCTTGATTTTGGTCTTTATTCTTCTTGCTCTTGCTTTTCTTCCCCTTCTAAGAATGGGAAACAAGGGCACCCTTTGAAGGTGTGAGATGAGCTTTCTTGTGAAATTGGTCAAATAGCTATACAAATTGCAATAGCTAGCACTCAAAGCACATAGATAGTGGGCATAGTAGGCTATGAGATCACTCATTGTAAAAAATTTAAATATTTGTGGGAGCTTGTTAAGAAACAATGTGACTTGGTTATCAGAGAACTTAGGAAGTCCCGTAGTGGCAAATTCAATGAGAAAACACTAGTACTCTTGACCTTAAGGTCATTTTGATGTGTCATTTTTAGCTCTTGGAGCTTATGGACAAGATTGATATGATGGGTCCTATCTCAAGCTGCATAGAGGTCAATCAAGTATTCCCATCTCTCAAATGCGATGTCAATGTTGCAATTGTGAGTATCTTGCATCGACTTGATGATGGTGGAAGCATTCTTTTGAGAATCTAAGAGATGCCTCATTAGATTAGGCCAAGCAGTATAGATAGATGTGGTAAATTGAGTATTCTTAGTAAAAGCATTCTTTGTAGAGGTGGTTGTGGAATGTCAACTTTGAGATGTCTCATAAGAGAGAAGAGATAGAAATAGAGCACGATATGCTGTAGAGATCGAGTTGCTTAACGAGACGTTGCTTTTATCACCCCTTTGGTTTGTCACATTGTTGCCCCTCCATCCTACCTTGCCACCTTGTCCCTTGCACATCTTCCTTCAGTCCGCCACCCCACACTACTGTCGTCACCCTGTAGTTTCCGACTATTGCTGTGTTGCATCCCCCACCTCAATTGTGCAGTGTTTTGCTCCCACCACTTCCCCACACTATATCCTTCAATAGGCACTCTATTGCGTTGAGTCCTCCCTCATCTCTACTCCCTCTTGTGTCGCCTCTCAGGCATCATCTCCCCCGCAGGCCCTGCCATCACTCCATGCCTATTCATGGGAACACGCTAGCCATAGGTACCTCTCGCTTAGGCTTAGCCCATTGGTATCTTTTGCCCCGCCTCACTACCTTCATCTCATCCCCATCCAACCACCTCTCCCATCACCTCCCTTCGGTTGATTGAATATAGGTTTATGCAAGCTGCTCTTTTCCTTTGTAGTAACATTAATCTCCCTGTTCTTGTAGCACTCTTGGAAGGTTCCTGTGAAGACTCGCAATGGAAACCTTTGGTTTGATGTCACGGCACTTTACGGGTTCCCCCTAGTCAAATGCGTTGTGTGTACTCTTACTGAGGAACAATTGTTGTCCGTTCACGCCATGGAGAAAGAATTGGAGGAGACCATGATCTTTGGAGAGGTCATAGGAGACTCTCCATCCAAGGCACAACTTCGTGATTGGCTTCACTCCAGTTACCATTTGGCACCGTGTAGATAATGGAGGCGGTGTTGATGGGGCAAGGCATCTTCATGGTACGACTCACTTCCATAGAGGTAGTATATGAGATGGTTGAGAGCTCTTCGATTGTCTTCATGAAGGATGTTATTCATCTAGTCCCTTGGGAGAGTCACTTCATAGTCAAGGTCTTTGTGCTCCATAACAATCGATATCTGGTTACTCTTCTCTTCTCTGGATTGGCAGTCAAGTACCACTAGAGCTGGGAGAGGGATTTAGGCACCTCTTTGGCACAATCCTTCCTTCATCATTTGCTGATGCAGTGATGGCCCTGTAAAGTACGGGTCGCAGTCGAAGACACCAAGAAAATACCCAAGTGTTTTATTGATTGAGGAAGGTAGGCACACTTTTAGACAACATATCATTGTGATGAGGTAGCTTGGTCAGTGCCTGTGATGCCAACTTGCTTTAAGGGTAAGGCGACATGGCAAGCAGCTGATGATGGCTTGGTGAAGGTTCAATGACAACAATAAGGGAGGAGGCAAGTTGGTCAGCCCCTTGGATACAACACCCTTAGGAGAGGGCAAGAGACTCGAAGGTGGCCCCCCGCCAAAGAGCCCCTAGTAGCGACCACGTTCCTCTCTGTGGATCATAGCCACCTCCCTCTTTCCCCACTCATCTAGCATAGCCCACATCACCACCCTCTACACAAAACTAAACCCCCCACGGTGGGTTGGCGCTTGCCCTTCACTTGCAGCCGCCTCCCACGGGGGGCGATGAGCCTCATACTCCAGTCTTTGCTCTTTGTGAGTGCCCCCTCCTACATAGCCACTAGCTTAGCCACCCTAGCAACATTCTGCACTTTCTCTTGATAGGCACAACTTCTCTTGTAGGAGTTCTTTCACAGCAGCCTTTGGTCCTACATGAGAGTTGTGGGTTAGGCAAAGCGTTCGCTTCTTGTGGAAGTGGAAATATTTGTTGTTTGCAGGTTGAGCAGTGGTAAGGCCCATTTACTAGCCCTCCCGGATGGACCAAACTATACCTTCTTCCTCCAGACCCCTCATTTTGGTGCCTGGATGATAACACAAGTGGAGGAGGTCATGAGGAACTAGGTAGCAGAGCATGTCTCTCAGTGGCTGGGAGAAGACAATTCAAATGTGAACATATGTAGTGGAGGACATTGGCAAAAGCTTTGACAAGTTATGTTAGATAGATGCTTGTAGGTGCTTGGTGTCAATTTTGGCTTAGAGCATTAAAGTCGCCCTAGAAATGACTTGTGGTGTCATTTGGGCTAGGCAAAAATCAAACATTTAATGTTAGAGGCCAAATGAAAGATACAATAACTTTCAAGCTCAAAGGGCTAAATAAGTAGGAACAAGAGGATAATTAATTTTTGACTAATAATTAAATGCTAGAAATTAAGTCTAGAGGCTAAGTTCCACTTTAGAAGTTGTGCCTCTTGGTTGTCAGGGGGGAGACTTGCCCATGCAAAATGATTAGGGGTTATAGGAGGTTGGTGTCAGAAGTGGTGCAACAATGGAAGTGTAAACATAAGCTATAATAAAGTGTTGAAACACAAGACAAAAGAGAAAGGGAAAGAAAGAACACAATGCAGATGAGAACTCAGATGTATGCGTGGGAAATGGAATCCATATACCAAGACATGAGACAGTACATAAGCAATGTGAGTCACCGGCTGTGGAGGCACTAGCATGTGCTCCCTCTCCAAGAAACTATCAAGTGACGAATGAAATAAGTGGAGGAGGGAGCTAGACAATATATAGGACAAATAAATGCCCAAAACATGATTGGTCGACCAGCATTAAATGCTGGCCGACTGGCTGGAAATAATGCCTAAACCATAATAAACAATGGTAAATAAAATGCCTAAAATGTCTCCGTGCCTAGCATGCTATACCACAAGTACAGACTCAACCATGAACTGACTAATCTGCTAACACCCTCTCTCAGATCATGGGTGATCTGATACAATACAATATACAATGGTAATGTCGCATCATAGTACACATAACAATGTCCACCAGAGTAGAACCATGGATATCCAAGTAGTGGGTGTGCAAGCCACCACCAAGGTGCCTCGGAGAGAACCTGATGTTGATGTCGATCATACCAGCTCCTAAAGATAGAGAAGATTATAGCAGCTCTCAATGTCTGTTAACAATGCCTCTAATGTAGCATACGTGACTATCTTGTCACCAATGCCGCAGCGCATAAATGGCCATGAATTCCCCTTCTTTGGCCAGACTGCCAAAGTATCCCTTATGTGAGCTCCAGATGAAAGCCACCCACTCTTTGTCAAATAACTAGCCCATCATGAACCTGGATGTCAATCCCAGCTCCAGGATTTGTACCTGCCAGACTTCAGTCGATGCGTCAGGGATGTCCCTCTCTGGATCCTGTGCATCTGTATAGAAATATAGATGAGGCGTGGCTGCCCCATCTCACCACCCTCTCACACTCCCTCTCTGGCACTGGAGAGTTGTGAGGGATGACCTCATCACCACCACTAGAAAGCAACTGAGGAAGGGGCCACTAAGCCCTTCCCACGACCCGAAGAAGAGGATCCCTGCTGCACCTTGGACTTCGCCTTGGCTAGAGGATCGGAATCGGAATTTGAGGGAGATAAGGACTCGTCGGAGGAGTCCGTATCCCGCTTCATCTTCTGCTCCTTTTTCTTCCTGGAAGCCGCTAACTTGTTGCAATCCTTCCTTAAATGACCTTTCTTGCCACAGTGGTAACACTGGGCCTTCGACTTCTTTGTCTTCAAAGCCCTCTCTAAAGCTGCCAAAGCCTCACTGGAATCTCCATGTAACATATCATTAGTGGATGTGCACGGAGGAGCCATCTGGAGAGGATGTAGAATAGAAGTAGAGAAAAGAAGGTATTTGGAGAGGGAACACAGCCAAACCACGAGCACAGACTGCAAAAAGCAAGAGTTCACATACAGTATAACCCAAAATCTGATCAAAAGAAGCCAAAATCTGTTGCATAAAGTCAAAAAATCAGTTCAAAACTGCCAGAAACAGCAAAAACGGCATGTTTTACCAGACGCCCAGTCCAAAATAGTGCTGAAAACAGCAAAATGCAGGCTGCACACTGCATAAAAAGGTGTATGGTACTGTTGCCAGCAGCCTGATGATGAAAACATAGGCCGCAGGAGGTGCTAGATAGCAGACGATGGCAAATTTGTTGGGAAACGCAGGTCAAACAAGTCGCCTGTATGGAGCAGCAGCCGCCTGATCAACAAGGGTGAAAACAGTCCTGAAATCAGCAAGAAAACATAGCAATAGCATAAATCTTGAAATCTGATACCATGTCAGAAGTGGTGCAGCAATGGAAGCGTAAACATAAGCTGTAATAAATTGCTGAAACACAAGACAAAAGAGAAAGGGAAAGAAATAACACAATATAGATGAGAACTCAGATGTATGCTTGGGAAATGGAATCCATATACCAAGACATGAGACAGTAAGAAGCAATGTGAGTCACCAGCTGTGGAGGCACTGGCACTTGCTCCCTCTCCAAGAAACTATGAAGTGATGAATGAAATAAGTGGAGGAGGGAGCTAGACAATATATAGGACAAATAAATGCCCAAAACATGATTGGTTGGCTAGCATTAAATGTTGGCCGACTGGCTGCAAACAATGCCTCAACCATAATAAACAATGGCAAATAAAATGCCTAAAATGTCTTTGTGCCTAGCTTGATGTACCACAAGGACAGACTCAACCATGAACCGACTAATCTGCTAATAGTTGGTGGAGGCACAAAGGTAGCCATTCCAACTAGGTGACAATTGAGAGAGAGGTTTCCCTAACAAGCAAGAGGCTACTAGAAATCACGCGATAGTATGCCGATAGGATAGGGGCATTAGGTCTCCTTCTTAGCTCAGTGAGAGGCAGCACTAGAAGAGGAGGGCTTGTTAGTTGCACTAGGGTTTTACTCCCCTTTTGAAGATATAGGTGTCACCAGAATCGCCATTAGAGCTATAATTGAAAAAATCATTTTTCTTTTTTCTTTTTTCTTTTGGGTGAAGAAGTTTGAGTTAATGAAATAAAGTGTTTACAACTTTGGCCAACCAAGTAGAATCACTGATAGGCAGCAAATACTAATGAAGCCTAACGGTGACAAAATGTAACGTTACAGGGACAAGGGGAGGGGATCATAAATTGGGCACAAAAGGTGGGGTGCAAATAATATCCAGCTATGGAGCAGCTACCTCTCTGAGTATCAAATCAATTGAAACCCTGGAAGTAATCTGCCATATTAGCAATTCTTACACACAAACTACATGATCGCAAGTGTGTGAGGCCGAGTCAAAAATGAAAGCATTGTGAGTTTGACAGATGTGCCAAAGACCAGTCCATCAAATAAAATGAAAGAGAGAAGGATGATGGGGCTATAAAGTGGTTGTGGATGGCATCTTGCCCAAAACCCAGGAATGGGTGGCCATTTATTGATGTGTCACCAAGGTCATACATTGTTGTCATAAATTTGTAGATTGAATTTGTAAGTTTGGTTTCTTTGCAATGATAGGGGTCCCCCTTAGATATAAACATGTCAGAAGAGGAGGCCTTGTTGTGTGCACGTATATGCATTCTATTAATTGCAGTAATCCTAGAGGAAGCTCCTCATAGCCCTGGCCATTAGGAGAAAGAGTAGGATGTGGTAGCATGGTTAGAGCATCAACATACTATTTTGGGGTTGAAACAATGTTCTCAAACCATACGATGACAAAGTTGACATGCAAGCCACATATGTTGAGCATATGCTCGACGACCAGAAAATTTCCTAGAGTATTGCGTGTTTGGATAGGAAATGAAGCAAATCAGTGTTGCAACCAAGCAAGAGGTAAAAAGATGAGGTGGGGTCTCATCACATTTAGTACAGAAGATACATCTACCATGGGAGATCTTCTAACCACACAACACATCCTTTGTTGGAAGACTCCTGATAAGAAGCATCCATATGAAGACTTTCCTTTGATAGAAAGCTTGGACTTTCACAGTTGAAGCACTCGATCATGCCATGTGGCTCTATTGTCATGAATAGACCAAACTTTGTTTGCTTTCTTAGTGACCGATCTCTCATGCTTAACTAGTCTTATGGTAAATTTGATTGACTGACCATTTTAGAAAATCCTTTGATTTCACAAAAGCCCAGTCCAACTAGGGATAAAGCATAAAAAGCCTAAAAAGCAAGCAAAGGGGAATGCTGAAACCAGTCTTCCTCCTCGGATAGGGTAGTAAATAACTTGATTTAGCACTAATTACAGCAAGCATAAAATTCACATAAACTGAAAATGCACACTTTATCACTTTAATCTTGGACATTGGACACCTTTTTGGCCCCAAAATTGGTGCCCCTTGTGGTATTTCTTTATCTTATATTGCAAATGGAAAGAGTACAATTGAGATCCTTTGATCTTCGCTAATCCAAGTGCCAATTGCTGTCAAAATTGACGATCAAGCCCAAGCCTCCAAACCAATTCGCCTCTTGCTTTGCTCGGGGATTGGCCTTCACTGTGCTCCTTGAAAGACAAATTCAGTCCCAAATCTGATATTGGCTAGTTGGCCTCTTGAATCTACCTGAAATTTTTCAATTTCAGTTGTTGGAATTCAAGCCTTAGGCTCTCAATTTTGAGCACGCATCCTGAGGTGGTTGCCAAACCCTTACTCTGAATTAGGGTTTTCAGTAGAGATTGATTGAAATCTCTTCCTCTGATGGCTCAAAGTATTGAAAAATGTTGAGAGAACTTGAGAGATGGAGAGAATGGTGTAGAGAGAGAAATTTTTGAGTTTCATTGGGAGAAACACTGAAAGCTACTGCTGCCCTGCTTAAACAACCATGGAAGCTGTCACCTATAGCTTAGGACCAACAAAAAGACTGCTGCTCCCTCCTCTATGTTATCATTTGTACCAGAAGGACCTTGGGTTGCTGTCATCTACTCCTAGAGAGATCCAAACTGTTGTCACATGTAGTCGGTCCCTAGTTGCTGCAAATCACATTAGCAGCATCTCCTTGCTCTCTAATAGCTTCCTTCGCTCTCACAATGGCTAGAATGGACTTCCACCAGCCCCTAAAAACGTTTTTCCTACTTGCATGGGTAAGTTTTACCAGTAGCAGCCTTCTAATCCCATTTTGCAACATTTTCAGTTTATTAAATTAATTTTCAGAATATTAATTTTAAAAATTAATTTAATATTTACTCTAGTGCTCAAAATATTTATTTCACCAGTCAATTTTTGGCTCTAGTAGTCATGCAAGGTCCTCAAATTCGAGCACAAAATTTGGAGGGAGTTTGTCACATCTATCGTCAAGGACTTGTTGGATCCGATGCATAGTAGTTAGTCAAATCTCCATCCGTATAGAACTCTTTAGGAGTAAGTTATGAATACTACTCTTGATTGGCTCTTGACATAGGTCGTGTTGGAGACTACTTTGGTGATGAATTGCTTAAAGACATCTTTCCTTCTTTCATACTTCTTTTTGATATCAAGATTAGGTATCTTTAGTGTGTATCTAGCTCTGATACCATGTAAAGAAATATCCGAACAAAGAAGATAAACTCAAAGTGTCCAACAATAACACAGTTATAAACAATAGAACTTAAAGGTGAAGAGTAACTTAGAGAGAATGTAGATGAATCATAGCAGCCAGAAATGCCAGATTTGTTTAGAAATGAAATGTTAGAAATGTATTTCATAAATTTCTTTCAAGAGGGGTAAAATAAGAGACACGGGTTTTTTTTACATAGGGATTTTTTATAGTTTTTAACTAGAGAAAGAGATTTTAAACCTCTATGTAACTCTCTCTTAAACAAAAAAAGGCCAATCAAGCTTGAGTGATAATACATGAGAGTCAATTGAAAATAATATGTTACATATCCATGATCCATTATTGACTTATGTCAAAGTTAGTCTTTGGATAGCTATACTATGGTTCAGACCTCAAACATTATGATTCATACATATCACACCAAGAAAATTGAAATAAACATGTAAATAGCTCATATAGAATATGGTCAGAGTCAAGTTGCAACATCATGATTCTCATTCCCAAACAAATTGACAAAATGTCAAAGTCCAAAATGAATCATACTGTATTATAAATAACTCATAAATGAGACTAAAATCATATAATAATCAACTCTCTAGACAAAAATAGATACTAGATTAATAAAGTCCAATAACTAAACAAAATCCCAAAAAAGTAAGTCTCTCATCCAAAAGCTTGAGTCCTCACGAGTAATTACTGATCTTGTGGATACTAGATGTGGTGTGCTGTTCATGATCTCTCATGTGGTGATATAATTGTTGTATCTAGTTCACTATGTCATGGGTTGTACAAGCTTAACAATTATGGGAAATGCGTGGAAGAAATGGTATGTGCATTGTGAGCTATTTCAAATGCAAAAACTTTAACATGCATGGCAGCTTTTGTCATCTTAATTTTACTAGTTCGCTAAGCTTCTAGGAATGTGACATGGTATCTTCCTTGCCTACTCTTGAGGCATCTGTAAAACACATTTGTGAGGGCTGCATATCGGGTAACATATAGCGTGCTTCCTTTCCAAAAGATGGTTCAATGAGAGCTATTTGCAAATTGTAGCTTGTATACAGTGAAGTTTGTTGATTTGATGCAAAAACTGTAGCCTTTATTCTTAACCCTCTAATTTTCTTCACTTTTTTGCCTTTTCCTCCTCAACTGGTGCTAGATGTCATTGAATGTATCTGTGCTACGCTTTTTAAAATATGAGAAAGGCATTATCTATCGACTAGAGGAATTTCTCGAGATGCAACAACAGCAATGCCAATGTACCATGCAAAAATTAACTGAGGTAAAGAGGAGTGATAATTGAACTTTTAATTGATGATTGTGTATGCTTCTTGTAGTTGACAGCTGTGCACGCCTCTGGTGCAGCATGCTGCACACAAAATAATTTCTTCACAAATACAAAGGTGATAATAGGCTTGTATTATACAGCACAAAATAGTCTTTATCATTAGCACCTGCCTATGTATGCAATTAGTTTAATCTTTGTGCTTTCAAAATTTCCAGGAAGATCAAGCCTTAGCTTTGATCAACTTTCAAGGATACTAAGAATCAGCAAAGGGATTATTATTGTGAAGTAGATGTTAATTTGAAACCTATTTTGCTGTATGGAAGTGGCAGTCTTCTGAAATAGGACTTTTCTCTGCAGTTGTTAGAAAAGGTGGTTGTAGATGTCGGGGACTCTTGCATTGCAGTCCTTGCCAAGATGGAGGAGGATCTACTTGGACAGCAACTTGATGATACAGATGTTTCTTCTGGCTCCAATAATAACAGCAAAGCTCTCCATTCTAGATCAGCTGGATCCAAGCTTGCAAGTGTTGCAGCAAAGTGGAAGCATGAGAAAGAGAAAGCAGCTGAGGCAAAGGAAAATCTGGAAAGATTTACCTTTGCTATCGCTGCTGCAAAAAGAAATGAAAGACAGAGACTTGTGAAGTTTCTAAAGCTTGCAGATTATGTCATTGCCCATTGCCTACGGGATATTCTCATTAGGTCGTTTGTTGAAGTACTGCAAAGTACTTTTCACCCATCAATTCAAGGAATGTACTCTTTTTCAGAGGATTCATGTACGTTTGAGTTTTTGGTAAGGAAGGAACCCTCAAATCAGGTTGATTGTAGTGCTATGCTAACAAATACCACAGAAAATAATTCAGCTGGCTTTGGATCTAAAGTACCAATGTTTGAGGTGAACCTTGTCATAGAAGGTGATGAACTGCAACTACAACCAGATCTGATAGGTTTTCTAAAAAGAGTAAGATTCTGAAATGGAACTTTATATCCAACAAATGTCATATAAGCTAAGGCTGATGACTATCTTCTGCTTGTGGCAGTTCGAAGAGTTTTCAAAAAGTATCCCTGATGGACTGAAGATGATGCAAAGGCTGGTATCTCATCCTGGTTTGAGTGCAGTTGTTGAGAGGACATCCCTGGAGAAAGAAACTAGTTCATCCTACATGGATCTGATAGGTGAAAAACAAGTTCTAGACATATTGTCCACAATTCGAGCATCAATTCAGTCATCCTTTCAGGCAAGAGATATATTTCAATTCATCTTGCTTGACTTGAAGTCCTCATGTTATCCGAATAAGTGTTGCAATAAGTGTTGCAATATACTTTAATGAAACCCTTCTTACAACCAGGATGCAAAAGGTGCAATTTCTGAGTTCCGGCCATTTCTTGAGATATGTATACAAAATCGTGGTGTTTCATTGGAGTCAATGCAGAAAGAGGTATTTACTTGCTGTGAATTCACTTCTTACTTCTGAACTTGCTGCTTTTCATTAGATTAACTTTGTTAGGTAAACGAAGGACAGCTATTTAATAACATGTCTGATCAACTTTGTCAGGTAGATGAAGGAAGTAGAGATCTGGCAAATTTTCGTGAAGATTTGGACCTTTATCTTGAGCAAATCAATGGAATAAACTCAATCCCGGAAAGTAAGGATGAAGTATGGAGCTTATTCTCTTTGTAGATCATTCCAAGTTGAAGGAAATTATTCAGCAATGAAAAGCTAGGGCATAACTAAATGATGCTTGGTGCTTGTTTCAATTACTTGACGTGCGGTGTTTGATAAAGAGTCCAATAAGCACACGTCTTATCTGTTCCTGTTTCTCTCTGAAGATAGAACTTTTTAGGATGCCTATTGTAACTGTGAGAGCATCCATCCTTTTGGACAACCCCAATTGGTTATTCGCAAGCGGCGAACTTATCATGTACGATGGACTGTTCTCTCTCTCATGTTTGAAATGGCCGTTGGAAATTATCATCAGGAAATTGAAGAGAGATACATTGAAGCATTTACCATAACACTGATCCACATTGAAGAGGTGGTTTTTGAACACAATGAAATGTTCCTAATATGAACTGCTATAACCATAGGAGTGGCATATAGAGAAAGAAGGGAGGATAAAAGGAGGAGCAGCAGGTTAATAATTAGGGCAGGTTGAGATGCAGGCTAAAAAAGTGCAGGTGGGTTACCAATGCCAACAGAAGGTTTAAGTGTATGCACAGCTTGCTAAAGGTGCCATCAGAGTGGAGGGTTTTATGAAATGGTTAGTTTAGAAGAGAGAGAAATAGGGTGCAGCTTTTCAATGGGACTTGCTAGGCAGCTGCAAGTGAAGGGAATAAGGGGATCCAAGTATGGAGTATGGAGGTTGCAGAGGGACATGTTGGACATGCAGCAAGGAAATGTGTGAGGACATGCTTTGCAGAGCTTTATTTTGCACTATTTTGATATGATATTCATCTTTCTCCAATCTATTTAACTATACCTATGGCACTCAGGGTACATGTTCACATATCTATTTGAGTCCAGCTGGGTTGTCCTGTTTCTTGCCGGAGCATATTAATGTCCAAATGACAAAATGAAAAATATTAAAGAGTACCGGCAAGCGAATTTTCAAACACATGTAGATGTGAAGATTGTCAGTTCAAGGAATCAGGCCATCTTTGGGCTCCATAAATATGCAAATATCTGAATATTCATTGCTTAAGGCTCTTAAAACATTCGTGCCATTTGAATAAATCCAACTGTTTTCCTTTTTGACATTTTCATGTTCTTCTGTTTTCTCTTTTATCAATTTGCAGGGAGTTCTGTGCATTAATAATAAGATCTTAAAAGAGAGCCTTCTACCATCTCCACAAAGATGCCTCCAAGAGACATTTACTCTGGTTCCACAACTTGTGTCGCGTTACTATCAGGTTTGACCTCTTAATTATGTAAATTGGCAATTTAGGATATTGATAATGATATATTGCCTTTTCAACAAGAAAGTTTATCTATGTGTGTTTAAAGTTGATAGCTCTTGCTGTGAACCTAAAGTTCAATTTTGTCTTATTATTTATCTTCATGCAGAAATCTCCCATAAAAAATATATATTTTTTCTTGAAGTGTGCTTTCAGGTATTTATTGCTGAAATTCATACAGCAACAAAAAAGCTACTTGCAAAGCCATCGAGTGTTGAAGAGTTCGTAGAAGTCGCTAACTTTCTTCAGGTAAGTTATTGAATAATGTAGTGCATAATGTTTGATCTTATCATTTGCATTAGATGTGGCCTCATGCTTATTTAGAAAATAACAAGTCTTGCATAGCCTGTATTTGAAAATAGCCAAATTTCAGCCCCAAAGATTGACAGTTTTGACAGTTTTGTACTTGCATATGTATCTCATGTTGGGATTTTGGTAGTTTGTTAAGTACATTTCACATTTCAGCTTGGAAATGTTTGGCTGCTGAATTTGCGCATTAATTTCACCCGGGATCACAACAACGTTTTGGGAGTCCTCACTTAGGAGGATAAGCTAGATGGCACCAGTTATTCCCTGTGGAGTTTTATGGTGCGCAATCTACTTGTTGCAAAAAATCTTTGGGATTATATCACATGTGATTTGCAGAGACCAGTTGAGCTTGCACCTCAGACACCTCAGCGTGGTGTTAGAGGACCAAGCCTATGTATCTTTTGAATCCCATATCCTCTGATCTGCAGCAGGATGAGCATGGGCAGCAACAAGAGCAACTGGCTCAAAATTTGATGTACAAAGTCAACTAGTGAGGAGTACTTATGTCAACTAGTGAGAATACTAGTGATCTATGACTACGTGCAGCAGGTTGTTGAGATGTTTTAACCGGTGAGGTGGAAATAAGTTCCAAAAAGGGAGGTAGAACTGTGAATGCCTAGTGCAATGTGTCTCTGGATCATGTCAATATGGGGAGAGGATGTTAGACTTCAAGCTCTACTTAGCTGTCTTTGGTGTGAATGGTCCTATAATGGCCTTAGGTTGTAGTACTCCTTTTTTTGGTTATGACTGACTAATAATGCAGATGTGTGTGAGGGCTCTTTGCTCTGCACTGTTGTTGGCTCCAACCATGCTCACACTTTCATCATGGTATCAGAGCGTGGTTCTAGCAGAGAGCAAGCATAACCAGGAGCTTATGGACTGCAGTCAATGGCAGTCTCAAGTAAGTGATCTGTGCTAGCATGGACAACGATGTGAGCAGCCATGGCGATAATATCTGCACATGAGACAGTCTGTGGACAGGCAGCCTTCAGTCTGGCCTTCACATAATCTATGAACAGCAACGTCAACGTGGAGTGAGCAGCCACATCAGCGTGGAGTAAGCAGCCATGCCAGCGTGGAGTGAGCATCGAGATCAGCGTGGACAGCATCTGAAGAATGCGCCTGCTGTCCTAGTTGATAATGTGGACTCGGAGATTGCATTTTTTCCTTGACTGACAGCGTGGACAGCATCTGAAGACTGTGCTTATTTCTCTTGGTTGATAGCATGATCAGCAACTGAGCTATTGTGATACTTGAATGCATCACTACAAGGTGTCACTCTTGTGTTGAGGATTCCTAATGAAGAGGAGTTAATGGCTGAAGATAAAGCACTTGTCTATGCTTGTTAAAGTCAGGGTCAAGCAAGGGCAAATCTGTGATTCTTGGGCTGGTTTGTCATGGATCACTTCTGAACTAGAGCTGAATCTGACTAGAATATGAATGGTACTATGCCGCCTTGGGAGCATAAGGCACTGGTTCATGGAGTTCTTTGGCATGAGATTGAGAGTCCATGTTTATTAATGGAATGCTAAGTTAGTGATCAGGCTGTGATCTGTAACAACATACTTGCTTGGAGTTTATGAATCATCCCGAGGGCTGAATACCTTCTGAGAATACACTGTTTGCATCCTGGAGGTAGTACTTGTGTTGTCTCCAATGTATGGGCAGCACTACTGTTAATAAATCAAGATTCTCTTTGTCTACAATGGGTATATGTGTCAATAGTTGGTTGGCATCATTGCAAGCCCTGTTAGAGCTTAATGGCTACAATTCAAGAGAGTGACATGATCAAAATCTGGAAGGTCCATCCATATTCAGTAATTAATGCAAAAGGAATAGAACTTGGAAGCTGAGCACAAATGTTGACTTTGAACTTGTCATGCAACTTATGTGTTGAATATTCGGAGAAACAAATTGAAGGAATAGTGCATGTCATATGCTGTAAGGAAGTCTGGACATGTTTTTTTACTGAAAATAGCTCACTGCAGCATGCCTTGATGCTCATACATGCGTGAATGCTGATATATGATCATGCCTTACTATTTGGGTTGCTAAGAGCACAAAGTGTGAAATAAGGTTATGCTGAATACTGCAATTTTCTGCAATTTCAGATCGCTGAAAGTTTTTTTTCTTACATGAATACGAGAAGCTTGTGTTACTATGATGATCACAATGCTAGTGTTGATGCTCAACTAAGAGTATACATGTTGGAACATGTTTGAACAAGTTTGGAAGCTTAGATGTATATTGCAGCGAATTTACTGCTGAAAACAGAAGGGCTGAAACTGTCCTAAACATACAGTGAATAGAATAATTGTTTTGACCAAAGTGTTGCTGAAAACTGTCATTACATTGGAAGGCTGAAACTGATCAGTTAAAAAGTCTTGGTTT
Organism: Lygodium microphyllum; assembly: GCF_053477565.2. NCBI lineage: Eukaryota > Viridiplantae > Streptophyta > Polypodiopsida > Schizaeales > Lygodiaceae > Lygodium > Lygodium microphyllum. Next base: position 42,022,596 of record NC_141156.1, read on the forward strand.
GCAGGGAGATAGACAGAGCTTGCAAATGGCAAATGCTGACAAAACGGACAACATTACCTAGATTGTGGGGGAAAAGCTTGACAGCAACAATTATGCCATATGGAAGTTCCGCATGGAGAACTTCTTGATAGGGAAAGACTACTGGGAGCTAGTGATTGGAGCAGAGGCTAAGCCCAAGCTGCCTACAGGTGACAGGCATCCGACACAAGACCAGCTGCGAGCTCATCAAGCATGGACGGAGAGAGCACGCAGGGTTTTGCATTGGCTGTCCCTATGTATATCAGATGCCATGGTAATGCAGATAATGAATTGCAGCTCTCCTAAGGATGCATGGGATATTTTGATCAGGTACTATGGCACCACTACAAGTGCCAGGAAGATACAGTTAAAGCAGAAATTTAACAACATGGAAAGAAAAGGCAGGTCTATACAGGACTATGTGACAGAGATCAAGATTATTGCGGATCAGCTGGTATCTGTTGGTACTCAGGTTGAAGATGAAGATATGGTTGCTGTGACTTTGAATGGCTTGGGTCCAGAGTATAAGTCTTTTGATACTTCTGTGTCTATGCCGGCTGAAATGCCGGATTTCAACGAGCTGGTTGCATTGCTTATCCATGAGGAGGTTAAACTTGGCCTTGGGTATAGGCTCTAGTAGTACAAAAAGCAAGGATGTAGTCTTTTGTTCCAATCAACAGGGCCGTGGCAGCCGTGATAGAGGCTATGGTTCTGGCAGAGGAGGCCAACAAAATGCATCCTATGGCAATAATAATCAGCAGGGATCAAATGCAAGAGGAAGTGGAAACTTCAGAGGCAGGGGGAGATCTAGCTCTCGTGGTAGAGGCACTTGGCAGCAGCAGCGCCCATCTGACAATCCGAATAAGGATAATGATTGCCATTATTGCGGAAAGTATAGTCATATTGCAAAGGAATGCTGGAAGAAGCAGGGAAATCACAAGGGCAAACAACATGGACACTTTGCTTCGTCCAGTCAGGCAGGTGATGCTTCAGGAGATAGACTGTTTGCCATGCAGTATGTGAAAGACAGGGTTGCTAAAAAAACCATTGAAGATGCAGTATGGTACATTGATTTAGGGGCATCGAATCACATGACCCTTCACGGTGATTGGTTCACTGAAATGGTGGCTGAGAAAAATGGCTATGTATGCACTGGTGATGACATGCAGCATAGCATTGAGCATAAAGGCAAAGTGCCTCTTGTGATTCATGATGGTGAGAAGAAACACTTACATGATGTATTGCATGTTCCATCGATTACAAAAAACTTACTATCTGTAGGTCAAATGACCGAGTAGAACCTGTAGGTTAGGTTCAATAAGTATGGGTGCTTTGAAAATGGATTCAAGTTGATTGCTCGCGGTCACAGGAATGGCAGGATGTTTACTCTTGATGCCACTTTGTCAAAGCTGAAATCAGCTATATTTGCCCATGGTTCTGGCACTGTTAGAGATTTGAAAATTTGGCATAAGAGAGTGGGACATGTTAACTTGCAGAGGCTGCAAATGATGCAGAAAAAACAACTTGTTACAAGTCTACCCAAGTTTGCATATTCTGACATTAGTCATATTTGCAGTGCTTGCCAATTTGGAAAACAATCTAGGTTGCCATTTGTCAAGCATATAAGGCAAAGCACATGTCGGTTGCAGTTAGTGCACTCTGATGTCTGGGGGCCAGCCCATAATGCATCTATGGGAGGCTCCAGGTACTATGTGACATTTATTGATGATTACAGTCGCTATACTTGCGTATATATATTGAAGGCAAAAGATGAAGTGCTGGCTGTTTTTCAGCAGTTTAAGAAGCAGGTAGAGAAAGAGTTTGACTGCTATATCTCTTGTTTGAGATCAGACAGCGGTGGTGAGTATGTGTCAAATGCTTTTGACAAGTTTTTGGCTGAAAATGGTATATGCAGGCAGCTTACTTGCAGCTATACTCCACAGCAGAATGGAGTGGCTGAACGTAAGAACAGAGTGTTGATGGAAGCTACTCGTGCGATGATGAATGAGAAAAGTATGCCATTGTATTATTGGGCAGAGGCTATTATGACAGCCATGTACATTCTTAACAGGACTCCCACTGCAGGTATTCATGATGTGACGCCTTTTCAGAGGCTGTATGGCTACAAGCCGGATGTAAGTCACATAAAGGTATTTGATTGCATAGCTATGTGCATATCCCTGATGAGAAGAGGAAGAAGTTGGATCCTAAAGCACATAAGTGTGTCTTTCTTGGATATTCGTAGGAGAAGAAGGCATACAAATGCTATGATTCCTCTACTCGGGAGACACTAGTGAGCAGAGACGTTATTGCGATGGCATCATGGTATGCATCACCTACTGCAGTGCCATCTGATATGTCTTCTACACAGGTGTCTACAGTTGATTTGCAGCAGAGTATTGCATTATCAGGTTTTATAGTGACAAATGTTGCTCTTCTCCTGTGTCTCCTTGGATGGGTAGATTGAGGACTGTAACACCATCCATTGACGGCATTATGTCAGTGAGGGGAAGACATGATGTAGTGGACAGAAAAGGGAAGAAAAAAGTCTTTGAGGATGCATCAAGTTTGATGATACCTAGTATTATGACTTCAGGCTATGATTTTGCTGGCAGTTTAGATAGCGAGCTTGGCATTCTAACTATCTATACGCCTGGCACGAGGCACAGCAGGTACATTCTGCCTCATGAGAGAGGGGAATCGAGTAGTACACCACAGCTGAGATGCTCGTAGAGAGTTAGGTATCCTGTTGACAGGTTGATTTACAGTGGTTACTTTGCGAAGCACTATGCTTATATGACAAAGGTGATGGAAATTAAAGAACCAGGTACATATGCTGAAGCAGTGGAAGATGAGCATTGGTGCACATCTATGGATGAGGAACTTGATGCCTTGGCTAAAAATGCAACATGGGATCTTGTGCCTCTGCCTACAAGGAAAAATACCATTGGCTGCAAATGGGTCTATAAGATCAAATGCAAGTTAGATGGCAGTGTTGAAAGGTACAAAGCCAGGTTGGTTGCTAAGGGGTATGCTCAACAGTACGAACTTGATTATGAGGAAATATTTGTAAAGATGGTGATAGGATCGAAATGCAGCTGAGAGTGCAGTAGACAGTGTGAGAGTGAGAGAGACAGAGTGAAGCACGACACCCAATCCAATAGATTGAAAGAGTGTAACATGAAAGTACAAAGTACAACCCTTAAACCTTAGGGTTGTAGAGGGTGTTCACACCTGACACACGGTAAGTGCCCATAAGTGTGTAACGTAAGCACATAAGCACATACGAAAATAAGACTATAAGTTTGGGGGAAAAAACCTCTCCTATCGAGAGTAAAAAGTGCCCCAGTGTCCTACTAATCACTGACACTTCCATATGAGCGTAGGCGTAAGTGAGGCGTGAGTCAAATACCCAACAAACCCCCCTGGAGTGAAGAGTGATCAAGAGTACAAGGATCATCCGCCACCAAAGGATATCAAATTTAAAGCATCGCGAAATGCTTCAAATTTGTCACGAGGAAGAGCTTTGGTGAAGATGTCTGCCATATTACTGGTGGTAGGACAATAGACAAGGCTGATATCACCTGCATGTAGCCCCTCTCTGACAAAGTGATAATGGATCTCAATGTGTTTCGTGCGGGCATGAAACATCGGGTTCCGTGCCACTGCAATGGCACTCTGACTGTCAGTGAACAAAGGAGTAGGCTCCGTAACAGATACATCCAGACCAGCTAGCAAGCGTCTAAGCCATACGTATTCAACTGTGGTAGTGAAAGCTGCCTTGTATTCAGCTTCACATGACGATGTGGCAACAGTGGATTGTTTCTTGCTAAGCCAAGAAATGCAAGAAGAGCCAAGAAAGAAACAATTGCCACTAGTGGAGTGACATGTATCATAATCACTAGCCCAATCAGAATCACTGTAAGCATGTAACTGCAGTGGTCCCCCCTTGGCATAAAGCAACCCAAGAGATCGAGTACCCTGCAAATAATGAAAAACACGCTTGACAGCTTGCCAATGTGACATACGTGGTTGATACATATACCTGCTCAAAGCTGAAACTGCAAACTGTATGTCCGGCCTAGTGTTGCATAGGTAGATAAGACATCCAACTGCAGGAGCATATGTATGTATATCAAACAAATCACTGTCATTATGTAATGACAGTTTCAGTCCAGGTTCCATGGGGGTACAAACTGGCTTGCAATCCTGTAAGCCAAACTTATCAAGAAGCTGCCCAATATACCTTGACTGTGATAACCCAATACCTCGAGCATGTATGAACTGGATATCTAAGTAGTAATGCAAAACTCCCAAGTCAGACATGTCAAAAGTTTGCTGCAAATTTTGTTTGAATGCTGAAATCTGATCAGCATGTGTTCCAGTGAGCAAAAGGTCATCAACATAAAGACATATAATCAGCATAGATCCCCCTTCTTTACATACGTAAAGGGTAGACTTAGATGAGCTGTTTAGAAACCCCTGACCAAGCAAGAAAGCATCTATTTTTGCATACCAAGCTCTAGGAGCTTGTTTCAAACCATATAGTGCCTTTTTGAGCTTGCATACCAAATGTTTTGAGCCTTCAACTGCAAAACCAATGGGCTGTTGTACATAAACTTCCTCCTGAAGTTCCCCATGTAAAAATGCAGTCTTGATATCTAGCTGATGCACTGTCCAACCATAATGTGCAGCCAAAGCAATCATAGACCTGATGGTCGTCATACGGGAAGTAGGAGCAAATGTCTCCTCATAGTCAATGCCCTTTTTCTGTGCGTAGCCTTTAGCTACAAGCCGTGCCTTGTATTTATCAATGGATCCATCTGCTTTCCTTTTCAGTTTGTAGACCCATTTCGTTCCAATGGCTTTCTTTCCAAATGGCAAAGACACCAAATCCCATGTTTGATTCTTAGTAATAGAATCTAATTTAGCTTGCATTGCTGCCATCCAATGCGTATTGTGTTGTGCATCCTCAAAACATTCAGGCTCTTCATTATCAAAAGTACTTGCTGCCATGACAAACTCCATGGTATGTGCTGAATCATGCAAACGAGTTTGCCTTCTAGTCTGACCAGCCATGGGTGCATCCAAAGGACTATCTTGCATAGTCTGCAAATACCATCTAGGTAACTGTCTAGCTTCCTGACTATGTGCAAGCTCTTGCTGAATTTCAGTTTCAGCATTATGCTGAATATTCTGATCAGCCAATGGCTGAATTTCTGCACTTTCCATAGGAGCAGTTGGCTGAACATTAGGTTCATTTTCTGAAGCTCCAGCTGAATCACCAAAAGTAATGGGCAGCAGCCCTTCAAAAACATCATGGGCCTCCTGATATGTGTCCAAACCAGCCAAGGATAATTTTGATTGTTCATAAAAAACAACATCCCTGCTGACAAAAAATTTCTTTTTAACGGGATCATAAGAGTCTGTAGCCTTTGCTCTCATTGCTATATCCCATAAAAATGCACTTAACAGCCTTGTTGTCCAACTTTTTCTAAGTACCTGTGGAATATGGGCATAGGCAAGACACCCAAAGGTACGGAAGTGGCCAACAGAAGGTTTACGAATGTTCCAAGCCTCAAAAGGTGTGATGGTCTTCAAGGCTTTGGTAGGGCATCTGTTCAAAATATGGCAACCATACATGACTGCCTCCATCCAAAAACTATGAGGCAAGCTCTTTGCCTTCAGCATATATCTGGCCATCTCCATGAGTGACCGATTCTTCCTCTCTGCGACCCCATTCTGCTGTGGAACATAGGCAGTAGTGTACTGATGGACTATGCCTTTCTGCTTCAAAAAAGAATTCAGCATAGAGGATATGTATTCCCCCCCTCGGTCCGAACGGAGAGTCTTAATTTTGCATCCAGATTGATTTTCAACAAGTGCACTGAAAGCCAAAAATGCATCATACACTTCTGACTTCTTTTTCAAACAGTAAACCTAGCAAAAACGTGTAAAGTCATCAATGAATGTCACAAAATAATAACAACCGCCCAATGACATTGTTTGCATAGGCCCACAAACATCTGAATGCACCAATTGCAATCTGGTTGTTACTCTGAAAGCAACATCACGGGGAAATGAGAAACGATGCATTTTCCCCAAAATGCATCCCTCGCATAAGTGCTTAGGAGGTCTCTCCAAGAGAGGTAAGCCATCCAGCATCTGAGTACGCTGCAAAAGCATCAAGCTGCCAAAGTTTACATGCCCCAAACGAGTATGCCGTAACTCCGCCTGTATCATAGCAGGAGTAAGAGTGGATGTCAAGTATGCCAACTGATCTACTGAAAGAGCATCCAACTCATATAAACCATGACACAAAGATCCTGTCAAGAACAAAGTCATGCGTTCTTTATCTCTAACCATGCAACGGTCATCATCAAATGTGACCTGCAAACCACAACGTGCCAAAGAAGAAATAGAAAGCAAATTCTTCTTGATTCCAGGCACAAACAAAGCATCCTGCAGGTGGAGAATAGAGCCATCAATGGCTGTGAGCTGAATCTCCCCAATACCACGAACAGGGTGTGATGCATTATTGGCACACTGTACAGATTTCCCAACGGGAGGTGCACTAACTGAAGCAAACAGATCTCTGCGAGATGTAATATGTCTGGAAGCACCACTGTCAAAGAACCAAGTGTTAGCATCCTCTGTAGAGCTAAGTGCTCTATCGGCCCAAGAGATGTCATAACTGCAAGTGTAGAAACAATAGTCCCTGTCCACAACAAAGGTTGCGGACTCACTAGCAGTGGAAGGAGTAGTAGAAACAGACATTCCTGACTCCTTCTTCTTCTCTTTGGCAATGCACTTTCTGCACTCAGTGATATAGTGGCCTGGCTTCTTACAATAATGGCATTTTCCTTTTTTAGCTTGCGTCCCCCCTTGTGTCTGATTCTGTGATGTGCCCGAAGTGCCAGAACTCTGTGGAGCATTTTTCACCTTGTTGTTTTTGTCTTTCTGTCTTGCCACAAAAGCCTGCTCAGAGACTATAGCATCCATACCACTATTTTTCCTTGTTTGCTCCTCCTCTAGAAGCAAACTAACCAGCTGAATAAAAGTGAGTGGGTGCTCGACAATCCTCATGGTGAGGTTCAATGCAGTATGAAAAGACAAGTACGAAGGAGGTAAGGAATTCAAGGTGGTGGATATCAATTGTGCATCCGAAAAGTACTCATCTACATTCATGAGCTGCTCCCTCAAGTCCTGAATCTTATTCAAGTGATCCTGCATAGAATCACCCTCATTCATCTTCAAAGTCTCTAACTCTTTCTTTAAGAAAGAGATCCGAGTCTCATTCTTTCCTGCAAACATATGCTCCAAAGTCAGCCATGCATCTCGTGAAGAAGATGCTGAACGAATGTGAGGGATGATGGACCGCTGAACTGCCAAAGCAATCAGCGACAAGGCCTGTGCATCACGTGTATCCCAAGCTTTTTGAGCTGCAGTTCTTGGAGGAAGTGGCTGAGGTGGAGCGGGCTGAGGTCCTCGTTGTCCACGTGCCCCTTGAGGAGGAGGAGTAATGGGAGCTACAACTCCCGGTCGAGTTTCCTCTCCACTGACATAATCCCATAAATTCTTGGCCACTAATACATTCTTCATCATGAATGACCATAGCGAATAATTGTTTCCGTCCAATCTGTCTTCCTTGGATACATACGTAAATACATCACCTCCCTGATTTGCCATGATGACAAATTGACAAATTTCCAAAGACAAATGAGCAATGTCAAAGCAGTAAGGACTAGAAATCTGCAAATTTTCAGAAATTGCAGCAAGCAGACTTCTGCAATGAATGTGCAAAGGCGTACTCTGTCAAAAACTGTCTATAATGCACGCTTCCCAAGGTGCAAACAGTGCTCAGCAACATTGTAATATCAAAATCCCCAAAATTTTTGCCTCAAATGTGTTTAAAACAGTCTTTCTGTGACTGTAACTGCAGTTCATATGCAACTGTCCTCAAAATACATAAAAGCCCCAAAATTTCTGATGAATGTGCCCAGAAATTTGCATCTAATTTGTCCCACACTTGTATCCTGTATGTTGTGCCTGCTGCGTATGAACCTCCTCTTCCAGAACTTTGTTCTGGAATAAAATGAAAAAATATTTTTTTTAAATTTTCTAAATTACCTGACGTGGATAGGGCGGACGCTGGTCAGGTCGCTGGCAGGCGGGGCAGTCGGGCGGATACCTGACGTGGACTGGGCAGATGGTCAAATCGCAGGCAGACGACGTGGTGCTACAACGTCGACGATGCGACCAGACAGGTGGCGTTGGCCACAGGCAGACGAGCTGGAGGCAGGCGGCGCTGGAGGCAGACGTGCTGGAGGTAGGCGGCACTGGAGGCAGGTGACGCTGGAGGCAGGCGGCGCCCAGGCCTGCTGGCGACTGCACAGGCAGGTGAGGGCGGACGAACAGGCCGGTGGAGCTGACGAGCAGTACGGGTGACGAGCTGCAGGTCGTGCCTGACGAGGATGAGGCACTGCTGGGATAGGTGGCGTACATAGGTATTGATGGTGCCTTCAGCTTCTGGCGAGAGCAGCAGAATTGACGGGGGCCGTAGATAGTGGAGGCTACAGTCTGCAGACTGCAGATTGCTCTGATACCAAATGTAAAGATGGTGATAGGATCGAAATGCAGCTGAGAGTGCAGTAGATAGTGTGAGAGTGAGAGAGACAGAGTGAAGCACGACACCCAATCCAATAGACTGAAAGAGTGTAACATGAAAGTACAAAGTACAATCCTTAAACCTTAGGGTTGTAGGGGGTGTTCACACCCAACACACGGTAAGTGCCCATAAGTGTGTAACGTAAGCACATAAGCACATACGAAAATAAGACTATAAGTCTGGGGAAAAAACCTCTCCTACCGAGAGTAAAAAGTGCCCCAATGTCCTACTGATCACCGACACTCCCATATGAGCATAGGCGTAAGTGAGGCGTGAGTCAAATACCCAACAACATTCAGTCTTGTTGCCAAGATGGCAACCATACACACAGTGATTGCATTGGCTGCTAAAGGCTGGAAATTGCAGCAGATGGACGTTAAGAATGCCTTTCTTAACGGTGACTTGGCAGAGGATGTCTACATGGATTAGCCCGAAGGGTATGCTCACCTTGATTTTCAGCATTATGTGTGCAAGCTGAAAAAAGCATTGTATGGGCTGAAGCAGGCTCCGAGAGCTTGGCATGCAAGGATCAGTAAGGGATTTACTGTTGGTAGGGTTGATCACAGCATATTTACGAAAACGACCGACAACGGCTTGGTAGTGTTGGTCATATATGTTGATGATTTGATAATTAGTGGAGATGATGACTTGGGCATATAACGTGTTATTGAAATGTTGAAATCAGAATTTGATATGAAAAACTTGGGTGATTTGAAGTATTTCTTGGGCATTGAGGTGGTCAAAGTTGAAAATGGTTTATGGCTGATGCAAAAGCACTATGCCATGGAAATGCTAAAGAAGTATGGCATGGCTGAATGCAAACCATTGGATATACCTCTTGAGCAGAATGTCAAGCTAGGCATGAGCACTGGAGCTGAAATTGAGGATGTGACTATGTACAAGCAGATGGTCGGAAGTCTGATCTACTTGACCATCACTAGGCTTGACTTGAACTATGCTATAGAGCTCATAAGCCAATTCATGCAGAAGCCTGGAAAGCCGCATTTGGATGTTGTTAGGTGTATTATGAGATATGTTAAGTCCACTCTAGATTATGGGCTGTTTTATGTGAGAGATAAGCCCTTGAAACTAGTTGGATACACGGATGCAGATTGAGCAGGATGCTCATATGACTGTAGATCTACAAGTGGTTATGCTTTTGGCTTGGGAAGTGGAATGATCAGCTAGAGCAGCAAGAAACAACCTATAATTGCTTTGTCGAGTACTGAGATTGAATATAGGGGTGCTACATCAGTAACATGTGAGATTTCATGGCTGCTTAAGCTTATGGCTGATTTGGACATACATGAGGATGCTCCAGTGACTTTGCTATGTAACAATCTTAGTAGTGTACTCCTAGCTACGAATCCAGTATACCATGCCAGGACTAAACACATTGAGGTACACTACCACTTCATCAGAGAGATGGTTCTTGCAGGGAGAGTTGATATTATGTATGTGAAGACGGATGAACAGGTTGCAGATATCTTTACCAAGTCTTTGGGTAAAGATAAGTTTTGCGTTTTCAGACAGTTGCTTGGTGTACAGATTCTGTCTTGAGCTTGAGGGGGAGTGTTAGACTTCAAGCTCTACTTAGCTGTCTTTGGTGTGAATGGTCCTATAGTGACCTTAGGTTGTTGTAGTACTTCTTTTTTTGGTTAAGACTGACTAATAATATAGATGTGTGTGAGCGCTCTTTGCTTTGCACTGTTGTTGGCTCCAACCATGCTCACACTTTCATCAGAGGAGAGGCCATGTAGGCATGGAAAATGGCAACATCCTCACAAGTAAGGGTAGGGCTAGTATTTGTTGATGGAAGCAGCGACACACAGGATTGGACAGCATAAAAGAAGATGAACGTGATGAAGGCAACCCTGCACATTGTTAAACTGAGACCTAATGCATGCTACAGAGACTATAAATAGGCTGCATATGTACAAGAACCCAGTGAGCTGAGAAGGAAACAACAATCCTCTGGTATTATGTTGGAGGGGTTTGTTTTAGACCACAAATAGCCTTGTGCACGCCAGAGACACATTGCTCATGTCCTAGAATGATGAATCCTTGGGCTGCTCCTTGTATGCCTTATTCTAAATCTCTGCATTTAAGAAGACACTCGACATCCACCTGATACATATGTCACTGCATAGTCAATGCCTTTGCTAAACATACCCTTTGGCCACCAAGCAGACCTTATCTGTCCAAGGCACCATTTGAAAGCAACTTTATGTTGAAGATCCAGTTCAGGCCGATAATTGATGAGAGGGTCTATTGATTGAGACACATTATGATTCGTAGGAATGATATCTAGCTTCTCCTTAGCTCATCTCCACTTAGACATGCCTATGGTACTTACATGCTAGGCTTGTATTTCAGATAAGGACTAATACTATAGAGATGTATTGGTTCTAATTGGGTGGGACACATGGATTTGTGCCCCTCGTCTTTCTTGGTCGAGCTTTGCTTTCTTAGACCAGCATGGAGTTGGAGGCAGTCTGCTTGCTCCCCAAGGTCGAGTTTTGAGCATTTATTGATGCTACCAAGGAGGTCATTTCTCCTCACATGTTTCTAGTTGAGATGCTTCTTTCATTTTTCACTAGGTCCTTGGTACCCTTGGTTGACACCTAATGCTTCTCCTTTCAATATTGTTAATCCTCAGACGAACAAGGTGGAAAATCCAAAAAATCTAAAGTAGAAGACAAAGGCCAAGGAAAAAGTAAACGGAAGACGAAGGCGCGCCAAGAAAAATATGAAAACACAAGAAGTGCAGAAAAGTCATAACTAAAGGAAAAAGACGCACAAGAAAAAACGCAAGTCAATACTTTTGTAAAAGAGTGCAAGCGCATCATGATTTAATTTAAAGAGCGCTAGGCGGGCTCTCACCTGTGCAATTTGTAAAGGTAAATGGGCGGTAGGAAGGAAGCTAGGAAGATAGGAGGACAATGGGAAAAAGGGCCTAGGCCACGGCGCCGGCCGCCATGTAAAAAAGGGGATAACTGCCTAAAACGGATTTAGGGTTTTGTATATAATGTTGAAAAGTGAATGAGAAGCTCATTCTTGTGTGTGGCAAAAAGTGGCTCTCCTCTTCTTCTTCTTCTTGCTAGCTTGAGCTTGTGCTTGTGCTTGAGAGAGGGAGTGCGAGAGTGTGAGGAAGTGAGTGTGTGAGGGTGAGGGACCGGGGAGGAGAAACTCTCAATTTTCTCCTCTCTTCTTCTCTTCTCTTCTTTTCTCTTGTCTTGCTCGTGGCAATGGAGCTTGGAGCATGGAGCTTGCTTGAAACTTGCACTTGGATTGTGGAGCTACCGGAGTGTATGGGAGAGGAGGTAACTCGATCGGCATGGAGGTAAGCTCACTACACTCATGGATAGGTAGCGCGTCGGCTATGTGAGAGGTATCCATTAGTGCTCGGCTTGGAATGCTTGAAGCAAGAAGCAGTTCGTGGGTCTTGGCGGTTGAGCGAAAGCTCCCATATTTTGGTTCCGTTGCCGGGACCAACGGATTCAAGCCTTTAGCTCTTGCATGCTTCGAATCGAGCATCGAAGTAAGGGTTTTCCCCGAACCAGTGCTTGAGGTAGATAGCTAGGAAGCGAGGGAGTTTGAAGAGGTATTCGATCTCCTTAGCAAGTAGGTTTTTGGTTTTTTGGATTTGGGAAAGCATGTTGGAGTAGTGCAGGTATTTTTCTTGTGATTCGGATGCATTAGGATAGGAAAAAACGAACAAAAACAAAGGAAAATAAGCGATAGGATTTCTGTTGTCATAACAGGACATAAGGGTTTGATTCGTTTGCCGATTTGCACTTTGGAGTTTATTTGCTATTCCAGGTATATATAACTCTTTCCCTCCACCCCTAGCTTTGATCTGGAGGTGCGTGCAATAGGCCGTGGCCTAAATTGTGTGATTTGAGTGATTTATTGTTATGCCGGCCAAAATCGCGCCGCATTGGGCCAGTCTGAGTGACGGCGATTTTGTGCCGAGTCCTAGAATTGGCCCTTGGTCCACTACCACTCGGACGCCAATTACTCGGACCACTCGACTTGGACACCCACCGCTCGGCTCGTCCGAATTGACCATTCGGACCAACTTGGCATTCGGTCCACCTAACTCGGCCCTCAGTCGTCGTAACGGCCTTGCAGGCTGGGGGGATTGCCCCCCCCGGACCTTTGACAAGTCCTTCAAATTAGATCCTATTGTAGTCATGGCTCTACACAAGCATGGATTCTCACCTGTAAAAGAGCAAGTAAAAGCCCATACTCGAACAAAGACAAACAGAGATCCTAGAACCTCAATGGGGCAATCTAGCCAACAAGGGCAAAAAGGAGACACCACAAAAATATGTATCGGATGCATTTGGACTGCATCTAGTCAAAGCGGAAATCAACAACATCAAGCTACAATTGCAAGGATAACTAGATATGACAGTTCTTACGATAGATGTACCTTGAATAGTACTGTACAAATGATCTAAGACAGGAGTGGAGAATCCACATCTGGTCGTGCAGTTGGGGACTCAAGGGCATTTGTCAGAAGGCTTAAATTTATAAGCCAAGACCCAGAAGATGAAGACATAGTATCGCTTGCTTATCTTAGGGTCAAACTCACCGCAAAAAGAGAGCATATTGTCGATGCTCTCATCGATGAAGGGGCAGATTTTAATATCTTGACCTATGAAGCATGGACCCTACTAGGCTAACCAGAGCTCACACCGACTAATGCAACTCTTAGTCCTTATGGGGGACACTCACAAACACTCATAGGAAAGTGCAAAATCCTTGTAACTATTGAAATTGAAAGCTTGCTTGTCCTATTCCATGTTTCTCCAAATAGTGCTAGTTCTGGAAAGGAAACCCTCCTTGGACGACTCTTCAAAAGGGCAACCAAGTGTGAGGCCGACTATGTCGCACGGAGGATACACTTGACGCTACCGGGTGTGAGGATAATCACAATCTTTAGTAAGGGTGACCTCATCAAACCTCGAGGGAAAGACAATGAACATTCGGACATGCTAAGCAAGCCTAGTGATGAGAGCAAGGACTTGTTGAAAGAGTTGCTACAAGCGCATGTTGAACAGAGAGAACCAGTGAGTGAGGCCAGGCTTGAAACAAGAAGGTTAGGAGACAATGCCAAGGGTAGGCTTTGGACTTACAAACATTGTAGAAGACCACGAAAGAAGCCCAAGCCTTATAGATGAAGGCACCGATGGAGATCTAGCACAACATCGCGATGGATATCCAAAGCGTCGCTACTTGCTCAAGGGTGACTGATGGATTTGGGTACTAAAACCCCTTGCTAAACCGTCTCTATTAGCTTAAGGCCAGATTGCATCAAAAGCAAAGAAGCACAGGAGGAAATCTAAGAGAAAATCCAGGTCTCGGGGCAAGAAACCAAACATGAGTATTAGAAAGAAAGAGCCTAGTATGCTTAATAAGCAGATGTCAGATGTAATCATTGAGTGTGCACAAAGACTACTAGTGCTCAAGGATCTTTTGACTTTCCAAGAGGATCATGAGCACCACAGGCACAATGCTGCTCATAAGAAGACTGATTGCTCAACAAAGCAAATGGCACAATCGTCTAACAGCCACGAGCACATCTTTCAGCTAGTGCCAAGTCCACCTAAGAGTCCCAGATCTCCTACATCCTCTTTCCCTAAACGGACACAGAAAGAACAACAGTAGCCGTCAAGTGCAGTTGCTCAATCCCAACCTCTATCTCCATCTAAGCTTCGAGATGCCCAAGAGGTGGGACATGACACTACCCATAGCTCTCGGCCCCAAGGATATGCCTGTACAACCTAATGTGACTAGATCAACTGATGCTCACAAGTGAATGCACAAAGGGCAATAAAAGACACGACCTCTTCCGATCGGCCTAAGGACTTGACACCGCAATCCACCAATAGTAGCCAGTCCACTGAACTAGTTGCTACTACTTCCAATCAGGGATCATAGCAGTCACAGCTCTTGGCCGTGACAATGCCCCTTGCACAACGTGTCCTTAGCCATTCGCCTGTGGAAGAGGTGTTTCAACCAACGTCCTTGACAACTCCAACACTTCCAAAGCACCTAAAGCCTAGGCTTGAGGATCTAAACAGAGGGGAATTAGCTGAAGAGCTAGACTCTCCAAAAAGAGAGGTAGTTGTACCCTCACAACCTAGCAGGGCTGTTCAACAGGCCGCAGCTATGTCCCATGAGGACACACTAGAGAAAGAGAGTGCTAAGGCCCATCCAAGCACATCAATGATTGACCTAGTTCAGGGTCTTGAGTCCTTAAAGAAGACACCGCAATTGCCCAAGAAAAAGAGGACAAAACAACAAAAACAATGACAGTTGCAAGCGGTTGTAGACCCCAAGAAGATTGAGACCAAGAGTGCCGAAGAGCTAAGGAATAAAGCATCGAGCCCATTCACCAATGAACCCATTGCCGTCTCTCCTAATAGCGGTGAAACCTCAGACACATCCACATGCTCTGAAAAATCCAAGCAACCATTACCATCAACGGTTGCTTGCAACACTCAATCCACCAACAACAGAACTCGCATTGACCAATCAAGAGTGGATACAACACTGTCACAACAGGGTGACAAGACTATACTGGTCACATCCAAGGGCCACATCCAAGGAGAACCATGACACAATAGCAGTAAGGTCTCAGGGGAAACATGGAAACCCCAAGAGCGTAAGCAATCCTAGCGTTGATCAATCTTGCTCATCTAGGCCTAAGCCCCCAGCTATGCTAAAGCCTAGGGAAACTCCTAGAACCTTGTATGAGATAGCAACCGAGCAAGCCCTCATTGAACATAGAAGTGTTGCAGAATGCTTAACTAAGTTGGATGCCAAGCTCAAAGTATTCTCACGTGTCTACATCCTTGCAGACATGGGCGCATTCCCTAGGGAGTAGCTTGAAGAATACTTGCCATTTTCCCTATCCTGGGAAGAGCAAGAACATCTTGACGAGCACTATGAGAGGCTCCTGCATAAACGCATGCGACTCATCTCTGACGAGGAAGCCGACGAACTACGCTTAACTGTAACATTCAATGATGTGCTCTGCCAACCAAATCTCTTAGAGATAGAGCAACTAAAGCGACAATCAGAGGGTTGAAGTCAATTTGGTTGGTTTGAAAACCGCATTGTAATGGCCGAACTAGGAGCCCAGATTATGACAGTCTCAAAGGAGCGATTGGCCAAATGGCGGTCTCAAAGAGACCTAATCTATGTGGCACCGACTTCCTTTCGAAAAAACTGACTGTCATTCAGGGTATGGACTTAGCCGGAACTAGCCAAGAGAACTCTCTGGCTGATAAGGTTCTCACTGAGGAGGAGTTACATGTTGCCAATAGACTCAGACAAGGTACCATGCTACTCGATGTTGCAAAATATCTATTGTTATTGAGCAAGCTGCCGCGAGTACTGGATGCATGTGCCACACTCCAGTACAATCCTGAGTTCTACAATTGGTTTTTATCCTCATGAAGTGACTTGGATTCGTAAATATGTACATAAATAAACAATGAGTTTTGTGACCCTGTATAGATAATATCAACACATACAAGTAATCATTGCCAAGCGCAGGGAGAAGAGTTGGGCTTGACAAGCTTAGCTTCTTAGGCCCTCCTCTCACCACACGTTTGGAGGTTGTGTGACCATTTCCACCTCAAGGTGGAGGGGATACAACTCTCATTACTGCCATAGGAAGCCCTGACCAACACCTCTGCGGGTGTAGACGGGGCGCCGTTCCTTTCTACAGGCTTTTCCCCCGTTTTCGATCTGTCCTTCCGGGGATGAGCCCTGCTCCACTCCATCACGACCAGTCCACGTAACTTAGCATAAGCCAAGATTTGCTAATGATTGGAATATGCCCCGCAGTCGAAGCAAAGCGAATATCATCACAAGGGCCGTTCCTCTACAACAAACACTGCATGACTCACCTCACCGTACTCCTCCTCGTATGCGCTTGATAATCCACTGTTTAATCCTTTCCATACAAATAATTCTACCCTGTCTCAAAGCCTAACCTTGGTTCACATTTTGTAGGTTCCTTTACGGTAGCCGTTATGGAGCACCCAGTGCAGCTGGCTTGCAAGGACGCTATCTACCGTCGGAGGGAGCATGCGGCACAAGCTCCTCCGCTAGAACGCTATGTGCCTACCCTTAAGAGGTATGTAAAGAAATGAGGCCCCAAGAAACACCGCTCGGATGCAGGCCAAAAACTTCCCAGGCCAGGAAAACAAAAGCTTAGGGAAATGCATGGGGAGTGGCAACCTTGGCCGTGTGGGCCCTCCCCAGAAGCTCGGGCACTAGGTGCTCAAAGGAGGAGAAGGAAGCTCGATTCAAGAAGGAATTTGATGAATTGTTTCGAGGCATTCTTGAGATTGAGGCGGCCAGGGACTATACCTTTTGGGTCCCAGTCGACGACTTCCTTGCCCAACCTGCCAGGAGCCCACCACCAGCACAGCCCTAGTCACCTGACCACCCAAATTCACCCCGGCTCATATAAATCGAGTAGGCCCTATGTTGTATGAGCTGCTTGCCAAACGCCATCCTGCCATAACTTTTTGTCTTTAAGTGGTTAAAGGGGCAAGCCTCCCCCATTTGTACAAACCTTTCTTACTACTAATGCATGGCACGTCTTTAACAAGCTCGGATGAGATGCATCGCAATCAACACATAGGATTTAGATTTGATGCATGTGATTTACATATACCCTCACGAAGCGTCAAGTGGATGTAGGACGACATGTCTTTGTACGAAAGTGTTTAATGCCCAAGTCACCGCAAGACCACCAACCCCACAAGAGCCATGATGGAAACCTCACCGCCGAAAGCAAAAATCACCCTTGCGATCGTCCACATCGCATGGCCCACAGCGTGATCAGTGGCAACTCTCTCCTTTTGGGTCAAACTCTACACCTGGCACTCATGGCAGCTGCTACCTCAATTGTACCAACATTGCACGTTACAAAGAGGTCTTGCAAAATCTCCAGTGTATCTCCCCATCTCAACAATTGTTCCTCTAAGCAACGAGGCTGGGACACAATCATCGCTATAATATCCAGTTTCGCAGCCTTTGAATCTCGACATTTCTCGATCCAATTGAAAGGCTGTGGCCTCAACGTATTGCAATGGTTGTACTCATGTTATTCCTATTTTAAAAAAAAGGGGAAAAAGTGTGGGAAAGAAAAGAAAAGATAAAAAATAAAAAGAAAAAAAAAGAAAAGAAAAAAACACTTACAATCATAGTACGACACCTAGGGGTCCTCAAATTAGGTACGCCCAGTGACCTTGGTCGGCTGGCTCCGTCCCTAGTTCCCTAGCCCTCTACACATTCCCCACAATGGTTCAGGGCACATCAAGAATAGGACATATCTAGGGAGCTTGTCTCGCCTATGGTTAGACCTGTCACCGTGACCCATTTGAACGATTCCCTCTTGCACTCTGCCTTAAAACCATTGCAATCGATCGTGGTAAGCACTGCACGAATGACCATGAAAGGTACACCGTACTCATCGAGCAAGTCTAATAGCTACCAGCTACCGAAAGTGCGCTGTCCCTATGTTTAATTATGCTGCGTCGTGCTGTCACAACGCAAAAGATGTCTCATACACCTTCCTGTTTACTTCTCCTCAACAAGGACAACTTTGCTTTATCACATGTTGTTATGAGGAACCAGACTTGTGGTCTTCTAACTACGTAATATCTAAGTATGCACGAGCACTCACATAATATTTGTACTAGAATATATACATAGTTTGGGTCCTCAAGTGTAGGATATTACTCTTAGCATGCTTAGAGTTTGACTTGTCTCCCAAACTAATCAAACTATGTCTTGTGCACGATAAGAGGACTAGCACTACCCCAGGGAGAGACCACATATGAGAGGTTTTCAATTGCAGGCATTGCAAACTCTAACAAAAGTAGCGTCAGCTCTTTATCAACACTCAACTCTGAATTCTTATCCTTCATCATCGTGCAATCCCACCAACGAATCGTTGCCCGTCCCAAAATCCCCCGAACATCAACACCTGTGCCAACCCATGAGTGCAACTCCCAACAAAAGCCAACCCTATCCCCCACTTCAACAACCCTATCACCAGCTACCCAGGCCAACAACGTACCCCCAACGACCTTCCTTCGCACCACCACCAAAACTCCTCCAAGGCCAACTACCGCAATCTCTTCCACCCACGTCTTCGGTGCATGCCAAAGCCTGCTACCTACGACGGTGAGTGCCATGGGACTGACACTCGTCTTGGAGGGGGGTAATGTTAACCCTCAGGCGAACAAGGTGAAAAATCCGGAAAATCTAAAGCAGAAGACAAAGGCCAAGGCAAAAGTAAACAGAAAACAAAGGCGTGCCAAGAAAAATATGAAAACACAAGAAGTGTAGAAAAGTCCTAAATAAAGAAAAAAGGCGCACAAAAAAAAGCGCAAGTCAATACTTTTGTAAAAGAGTGCAAGCGCATTATGATTTAATTTAAAGAGCTCCAGGCGGGCTCTCACCTGTGCAATTTGTAAAGGTAAATGGGCGGTAGGAAGGAAGCTAGGAAGATAGGAGGACAATGGGAAAAAGGGCCTAGGCCACGGCTCGCCATGTAAAAAAGGGGATAAGGGGATGACCGTCCAAAAGGGATTTAGGGTTTTGTATATAAAGTTGAAAAGTGAATGAGAAGCTTATTCTTGTGTGTGGCAAAAAGTGGCTCTCCTCCTCTTCTTTTTCTTCTTCTTCTTGCTAGCTTAAGCTTGTGCTCGAGAGAGGGAGTGTGAGAGTGTGAGGGAGTGTGAGAGTGTGAGAGAGTGAGTGTGAGGGAGTGAGTGGCTCTCCATCTTCTCCTCTCTTCTTCTCTTCTCTTCTCTTCTCTTGCCTTGCTCGCGGCAATGGAGCGTGGAGCTTGAGGATGGAGCTTGCTTGAAGCTTGCACTTGGATCGTGGAGCTACCGGAGTGTGTGGGAGAGGAGGTAACTCGATCGGCATGGAGATAAGCTCACTACACTCATGGATAGGTAGCGCGTCGGCTATGTGAGAGGTAGCCATTAGTGCTCGGCTTGGAACGCTTGAAGCAAGAAGCGGTCCGTGGGTCTTGGAGGTTGAGCGAAAGCTTCCACAAACATTGACTTGATGGTGAGAGGCTGCTCACTCATCCTTCGGCATTGACTTCATTGTGAGGGGGGTTGCTTTCCCTCTTTGTACATCTGCGGGTTGGTTTGTCTTGTATTGTCTTTGGGATTGACTTGCTTATAGTTTGAGTCATCCCCCAATCATCTCTCAAGTTATGAAAGTGTTTTCCAATAGTTTGAGCCATCAAAGGAAGACATTTTAGTCAATCTTTGCTGTAAACCCTAATTTATAGCAGAAATTAGGGTTTTGATAGCCACCTCGCGATGTATGCTCAAAATTAAGGGCCTAGGACTTGAATTTTAGCAACTGAAATTGAGGAATTTTAGGGGGATTGAAGAGGCCAGCCAGCCAATGTCATATTTGGGATTGAGCTTGTTTTCAAGGAGTAGGGTGAAGTCCAATCTCTAAGCAAATCAAGTGGCAAATTAGTTTGGAGTTTGTTGGTCGATTTTGACAGCAAGAGACACTTGGATTACGGAGGAGATAAGAGGATCTCAGTTGTACTCCTTCCATTTGCAATATAAGATAAAGAAATACTGCAAGGAGGGCCAGGTTGGGGCGAATTGTGTCGAATGTCCAAGATTAAAGTGATAAAGTGTGCATTTTCAGTTTATGTGAATTTTGTGCTTGTTATTAGTGCTTAATCAAAGTTATTTACCACCCTATTCGATGTGAGGAAGGTTGGTTTCAGCAACCAAAGCTTTCTAATGAGCAGTGTGATGGTCATTCCAACTTCCCCCATGTAAGTGTCCACACTGAGAGGCATCATCACTACTTGATTCCATCTTACTCTATGAAGGCATATTGCTGTAATTTCTCAGTTGAGAGGAAAAATCAGTACTATCACGAAGCTTTACTTTGCAATCAGGTACCTTGGGCCTACCAAATCAAGGGATTAAGTGATATCCTAGTGATGGAACTATGAAACCAGCCTTCCTCGAATAGAGTGGTAGATAACTTGATAAAACACTAATTACAAGTAGCATAAACCTCACACAAATAGAAATGCACAATTTACCTTAATAATCTTGGACAATAGACACCTTATTGACTCCAAAACTGGCACCTCTTTTGGTATCTGCTTCAGCCCTTTCCAAGCGTCAAATCTCCAACGGCAATTGTTTCTTTTGCACCACCAGTGTGGAATTGGCCCGTCATCGATTTATTTCTTGCCCTCTCGCTAAGAAAATCTGGTCACTCTTGTCAACAGTTTGGTGAGCGGTGGCTGGTTCCTCGCTAAGCCCTTTTGATTGGGTTTTTGTGCTGCCCAAATACCCCACACTGGCACAGCCACATATGAAGATCTTGTTTCAATTTCTTAGATACTGGGGCTGTTGGCACAATTGGACCATTCGGAATGCTTTTCTTTTTGATTCGGCCTCTAATGTTTAGGGACATATTGCTAGGCTTAAAGGTCTCTTGCATTGGCAGATAGATCTCATTTGGCACTCTGAATTACTCCCTCGGGAGGACCTACTTCCCTGGCATATGGCAATTTCCTCTGTGTCTTTGCCATGACTTTTGTAACTCTTTTGTTGTTTAGTACTTTATAAATGTAACATCCATTACGAAAAAAAGAGAGAGAGAGAGGATTGGCCACATAAAGATTTGTAGCGAGACAAGTTCAATCGGATGGCTAGGTTGGGGTTGAAAATAGTCCGTGATGGTGTTATTCCTGGGCAGCCCCATCTTTATTCCTTTAGGTGTATTCGTCAGTACTTTAGGGTGCCTCGTGGATACAGGGACATTTGGTCATCCATACACGACAGTCTTCAGAGGTTCTTTCCTTTGCCTACGTTAGAGCCTTTGGATCCTTCGCGTAACTGGATGTTTGTGCTTCCTGATGATTTTGGAAAAAGGTTAGCTAATCAGATATATCATCAGATGGTGGAAGCCAAGAGATGGGTCATGGGGAAAGTGAATAGGTTATGGCATCGTAGGGACAATAAAAAGAAGTGGTGGGAAAGATTTATCCAGCTTTGGAAGTCTAAGGTCCTATATCAAGGAAAAGTCTTCATGTAGTGGCTGCTCATTGGAGGTCTTCCAATGGGAGAAGTGCTCCGTGCCCGAAAGACCTTTATTGGGCGTTGTGTTTTCTACATTATGTGTGATGGGACATTGCTTCACCTCTTTGTCTCCTGCCTTGTTGTGCGACAGATTTGGAATTTCATTTCCCGTATGTGGGCCTCGATGACTCGGCACCGCCTATCAATTTGTTCCTGGATTATGGGAATTATGTCCTCTATGCCCTCTTTGAGTCTAGATTGTTCCTGCCTATTTCATTTCCTTAGATGGACAGCCTTGTGGCATATATGGCATACTCGTAATGCCTTTATTTTTGTTTCAACATTGGGCATCCATGGGCATGTGGCCCGTGTGCATGGAATAGTGTTATGGCAAATCTCCTCTATGATGTCAGCGGACCTGGTTCTTCCGGATATTGCACATTTTGATGTGGGTCAAATGTGCGTTGTAAACATTGTGAAAAGGTTGGCCATTTTGATGATGAGTGTGGGTCAAAGGTTGGAGGCACATAGTCAAAATCAATGGCTAACCCTTGCCTCTCCATCGGGCAACCCCCAACAAGGGAGGCAAGGTGGCAGCAATCAAAATTAGAGATAGTGGCATGGTTAGACCCACATTGCCCCTGATTAGCCATCATAGCTGACTTCGTTATTAGTGCCATAGGGCTTGTTTGATTGGTCTATTGAGGCTCACCTTGTCTCTTTACAGACATCAGAGAATGCGAGTCTTATCTATATTTGCGAAATTCTCCTGACAAGGTGATTGTAGAGGCCTACTCTTTGCAACTAAGTACTTCTTCTCTTGCTTAGATTGTGGACAGTAAAGTTACACATCACATGATCCCCATCCATGACTTTTTCTCATCCAAGGCCCCACCGTCGAGCGTGTTCGAGTTGAAAATAACTCCTCAGTCAAGATTCAGGCTCAAGGTCCCATTAGCTTTGCTAATGACAAGGATCTGGATCTTGCTATGTTGGATGATGTCTACTATGTTTCCCAACTTGGGGTGAACTTGCTCTTTGTTCAATAGCATTGCCCATTGGGGCTAGCCATCTTATTTATAGCAACCACAATTGAGGTCCTTGACTTTGTTGGTTTAGCAGTGAGGCACAACCTAGTGGCCTTTACCACATGAACTGGTTTCTTTTTGAGCCAACAGTTGAGGGCTTAGATTTTCATTGCTTCCAGGCCTTAGTCACTATACGGGAGTCTAAAAAATGAGCGTCTTTGGCATTTCCACTTGGGGCATCTCGGGTACAACTGTCCTTATGAGTTGTCTCGCCTACGGATGGTTGAAGGTCTTCCATGCTTGAAACTATCTAGAGATGCTTGTAGAGCTTGTTAGCTAGGGAAACAACATTGCACTCCATTCTCTCAATAGTCTACATATAGAGCTAACGTACCCTCTTAGGTCGATTTATATTGATCTTTGTGGACCAATATCTATTGTTGCCTTAAACGGTGCATTGTACTTTTTTTTGATAGTGGAAGATTTCTCTTGATACATGTGGGTGTACTTCTTAAAGCATAAATTTGACACATTCACCTACTTTTCTACATGGGTACTGTTGGTACATAACTAGACTAGTCATCGTGTTGGTTCCATGAGGAGTGATAGTGGTGGTGAGTTTATCTCCTGCTACCATCACACTCACCTCTACCAACTCCCTTCTATAGAAGCACAATATCTCTTACATGTCTATCTCTACCAACTCCGCTCTTAGAATGGAGTTAGAGAGCACAGGAACCGGATAGTCATGTGCATAGCACGCTCTATGTTGTTCGTAGTAGAGCTCCTTGAGCGCCTTTGGGTTGAGGTTGTTAGCGCTTTGGTGTACATCGACTTTGAGCTTCAAGAATGTTCCATTAAGGAAGGGGATGATTTGAAAGTCAAGATGACCGAATATTGGAGGATACTAGCTGAGTTTGCTACTACCGGCTCTCCGAAGTCAGATGATGATTAGGTTCTATTCTTTTTGAACAAGTTGCGTGCAAATACTTCCATTTTATCCAGTACATTATCTCACTGCCTAGATTGCTAACCTTCTACGAGTTTGAGTGTCAATTCTTGTGTTACGTGAGGTTGCATGATCAAGTCCACAAGAAGTCCTCCACTTACATCTATTTAGAGGGGCGTGGGTTGGTTGCCTCTTCTTTGAGAGGAAAAACCAACAGTGGCAAGAATTCGTAAGATGCGAAGACAAACCAAAACAAGGGTGACACTACTTTCTTCGATGGAAAGAAAGAACCTCGACCCTTTGGCAATAAATTCCTAAGAAAAATAGATTTTGCACTCATTGCCAAGGGTCGGGCTATGTGGATGAGAAGTGTCGTACCAAGGCCCAAGGTCTTCCTCCTAGAAAACCACAACAGACTACTACGACTACATAGTCTAGTGGGGCTATGCCTCCCACTGCTGCCCTATCTACTTCTTCAACCCCCATGGTTGCTTGACATGTGGCACAGGAAAAGCCTCAGCAACCATCCTACTTTACTTTTGAGGGGTTAACTAATTGGTCTGCTAGCACCGATCCTATTGCACTTTACACATCCCTTCTTAGGAACTCCATTGCACCTTCTAGGCCTTCTTCCCCACCTCGCCGTATGCAATGATGGCCACACACTTGGCCTTTCATTTTCAAGTCCTTTGCTGCATTTACACACATATACACATTTGCAATTATTGCACTTGTTCATTTAGTTCATTTTTCATTTCAATTTTGTTTTTCTTTTTAGAGCATCTCACTACCGACCTTTGTGATTGTAGATCTTACTCTTTTGCAGATTTTGTTTTCGGTGTAGGGCTAACATACAAGTTTGTCTAGTCCTACTTGGGCTGGAGACATGGGATACACACCGTTCCCTTCATGGTTTCATCTTCCTTGGAGGTTTGCTTTTCTCTGAGTATGGATGCTTCCCCTCCCAAGGCGGATTGTACAACATCTCTCTGATGCTATCATGGCGGTGACTTCTACCTCGCTCTTCCAATTAGGATGCTTCTTCTCATCGTGGTTCTCGGCACTACATAAAGGTTTCAACACTTGTCTTCGACATCGACCTTTCCTTCCCCCCTGTTGTACCTCCACCCTTTGCATTGCATGATTTCATCATCTTTGTACTAGGGCTCTTGGGCAAGTGAACAATTTCGCCATGAGGGACATTCTCCAAGTGGCATCTGCTGCATGAGCATTTCACAGCTTATAGCATACTCTTTGTGCATAGCACCACTAGATGGATCCTAAGTTGTTTCCATTGGTGGTTTGTACACCACACTACCATTAGTTCCTCACCATTCCCTCATCATCTGCATCCTCGAGTGGAGGGTAGCTTGTTTGTTTTGTGATGGGTTGGACCTAACCATCTGTTCTCATTCTCTCGTCTTCTACTCAATCGACCGCAAATATATCTCACTTAAAAAAAATTAAAATCAAGTTCATTGTAGTTCTATTCGCCTTTGTAGGGCTTGGTAGGCCACTAGGCAGCCGACGAGTACCCTTTGTCCGATGTCCTGTCCTCTCTGGGGTGACTACTTGGACTCCCTTGGTAACACCCAACACGTTTAGCTGGAAATGGTCCTTGAGTTGGAGCTGGAGCTAATACCTTAGGAATTTCAACTAGCAATGAGTGCTAATGATAATAGGATGTCGAGATGTTCTAAAAAAGGATGTGGGAATGAGATTTTGTAGCCATATCCACTGTACATATTCCAATAGCTTGGATTGTAGGACATTGTCATAGATGGGAGATCATTGCTAATATTGGTGTTTAGTTTGTTTGAATAGCAAAATGCTCTGAGGGTATAGAGGAGCAATACATTTCCACTTCTGAGACTGTCATCTGGATGTAAGTTGATGTCAATCACACCCTCAGAGGCAAATGGGAAAGATTGCAGGGCTATTTTGAGTACATGAGGATGTGGCTAGAGGCCTTTGAACACATTTGGGATGCTAGCATCTTTCCTTCTAGGGCGGCCACTTTTGTTTAACAAACTACCCCTATCATGTGCACTTAAACGCCTATAAAGAAAATCCTTGTATACATATTTGGGTCATTTATTTCAATGTAAATTTAGTAACGCAGCTTAATGTAGACAATGTCTTCGGTTGAAACCGCATTAGAAAATGTCCTTTAATTGAAGGTTTACTCTATGTAACTTTTTTCTCCTTGAATTTAACCACTCTACAAATGCATCCTCTACGAATTTGTAGGTCACATGCAGTAACATTATCTTGCCAGTTAACTTCTGCAATAGGATATATCTACAAAAATTGACCACCCTGGCCTTTCTTTAGGGAATCTTTGTATGATTTGGCATGATAAACCATGAGGCTGTTTCTGTTACCCGTTTATATAGACATTAATGTTGCACAAGCAGCCTGGTAGATGTTGCCATGTGCCTATGTTCATTTCAGCTGCTTGGATTTTGTACCCTGTTTTTAACCTCAAGGACAATCATTGCTGAGGGTTTTTCATAGAAATTTCTTTTCTCAGTGTAAAGAATGGTTTTCTTTCTGCAAGACAAAGTTGAGATGGGGTTTTCTCTGTAAATTAAGTTTTCCCTATGGAGTGGTTTTTTCTGTCCTTTTTCTGTCCATTTGATTACAATACCACATCACTTAGTATGCAGTGAGACAAAGTGCTCAGTTCAGGTTTCTCAATTCCTGCAAGAATTAATCCATATAGTGATAAAGCTCCTTTTATGCCTTTACAATTGTGCTTCTTTTTGCAGTATTGAATGTTACATATGTGTGTCACAGGCTATGCAAGAACGAATAGATGGACTTGAAGAACAGTTCCTTGTTATCAAAGAGTACATAAGTTTGATGCAGGAATATCATATTCCCATAGCTGAGATTGAATACACATCATATCAGATGATGGGTTCTGATTTTAACATCTGTAAAGAAGCCATGATCACAGCAGAAGAAAGTAAGGTGG
Source organism: Lygodium microphyllum (assembly GCF_053477565.2). Lineage (NCBI taxonomy): Eukaryota > Viridiplantae > Streptophyta > Polypodiopsida > Schizaeales > Lygodiaceae > Lygodium > Lygodium microphyllum. The sequence goes on from NC_141156.1 coordinate 42,049,360, forward strand.
AAAATGTAAAGCTATTTAGTGCTGATTTAATGAAGCAGTTGGACCAATTAAAGAGTGAAGTTGCTTCTATAAGACAACGTGCCCATCATGACATGATTTTGGATGAGAGTAAGTCTAGTACATCAGCTGTATTGGTTTTCGTCAAAGCTAGAAGTAAAACAAAAAACCTGAACATTAAAAAGAAGTGACCATGTCAAGTCTCGATCTGAGAGAAAGATGGAATGATTGACATCATTATAATCACCTGAATCACTGACTCTTTTGCTTTAATATGGTTTTATCACAGACTCAGATATGCGGCAAGTCTTGGAATACGTACGGCAGCTCTCAAAAGATATGGAATTTCAAAAAAGTCAATTCCAGCGTATTCAACAATACCAGTTAGTATTCCAGGTCAGAACTGACTTTAAGAAAGTATAAGAAGACTTTGCCAAGAGCATTGCCTTTGTGGGAGCAGGTCTATGTTGCACTGTCCATCAGTGGCACATGGAAAGGAATAATTCACTCACGACCATTTTCAATATCTTTCTTCTTAAAGTAGTATAAGGATCCATAGGGCTACAAAAGAAAAATGCTTCAAGGCAACTACAATTCCCAAAAAGGTGTTCTGTGTTTCACTGATCTGAAGAATAGCATCCTCACATAAAAAGATCTTTCCTTTTTTCTTGGGAGAGGGTTTTGGGGGGACTGTGGGCAGTGAAGAGCCACTGTTGTGGATGGTACAATCATTAAGTTTCTACTTCTCTATCATGGACAAAGGAACCTAGGCCCCAAACTCACAAAAAAGGCTTCTCACATTTTCCTCATCCACTTGGGCATGATATCTGTGGCTAGCCAAATATAGACACCCAAAAGTCTTGTTTTCCTTCTTCATCTCAAATAGTGCAGTCGCTGCCCTTTGAACTGCCCTCTCCAAATCCTTTCCATCCTTGTATAGCTGTGTTCGTGGCTGAATGCTAAATGCCAAACCTGCCCATGCAAACTTTACCTCTAAAACTGAGTTTCCTGCCATTTAATTCAAGAAATAGAAAACTACTAGGCCCTACCCAAGTTTTGGCCATTGCCCAACCTCAATTTTAAATTAACCATGATTAACTGGAAAGTGTTGGAACTTTCCGCAAGCCTTAGTCCAAGGTGTTAAATAATTCCCATGACACCAAAAGTCATTCCCAATCGGCCAATCAACGTTTGTGACTAAGATTTGTTTAAGGTAACCCATTGGCACCTATCCATCACTACTACTGCAAATGTCCCCCACTCTCCAAGCTAGGCTTGTTTGTCATGGTGACTCACATTCAACTTAAATTCACATATGCACAACACGTGTACAACTCAATTATCCTGAGAGCTTTAAGTCAAAAGTCCACAACCTTGCAAGAGACCTTCCCCTTGAATCATGTAACCAACCTCCATTGCATTGCATGTGACATCATGGTTGACAACATCTACAACTATTGCTTGACCATGCTGAATTCTAGAAGAAAGGATTACATGTTTACTTGATCAAGCTTAACAAGGTAAATCAAGATGGTCAGACAGAAGAAGAACCATCCTAGTTCAAAGAGTACACCGACATATTTCCTGAAGAGCTAGCTAAGTTACCTCCGGAAAGAGAAGTCGATCATGAGATCAAATGTAATATTTCTGCAACGAAATATTAACGACCCTAGACCCCGCACAATGAATAGACATGAGTCATAACTACTGTTAGAACAAAAGGCAGTAAACCAACATGCCAATGGCTCAAAGATGTTCCAACCATTCCAAGGCAAAGTAATGGAGACACCAACATAAATGGCTCCTTAATCTAAGATATATCCCATGCATCTTATGTAATACATCTTATGTGTCCCATGCAAGTGTACATAAAATACACGTCTCATGGATCTCATGTTGCCCATGCAAATGCATAGCTTTGTAGCCATTGTAGAAACTATACCTATTTGCACAACAAACCACATTGTCTAGTACACTAAAATAGTGGTTCTCTAGACAGAAATATCATTAGCATACAATACCTTGAATGATACCCAAGTACATTCAAGACCATTGCCTACCTGAGCCAGGCCAACCTAGGGGAGTGGAGATGCTACCTCCCCCTTGAGTATTAGGTAATACTGTGTAGTTTGAACTCTTTGCTTGTTGTTGAGCATGAATGTGCTCGATCTAAAGTTGGTTCTAAGTGAAATGCATCAAGGTAAAGTTGTGACACTTAGGATGATTTGCTAGGCCATAGTTCCTCCATCCATTCGTATCCCTAGGTGAAACAATTTTAAACTTTCACCAAGTTGCACTTGGAAACTTTACCTGTAACTTCCTTTCCCTAAGAGCCGTGCTAGGTCCTAGGCCTTTTATCCCTAGGATCAGTGAGATTCTCAAAATGCTTAAGTTGCTGCCTGTTAGGACAATCCCTTGCTTTATGGCCCTCTTGTTCACATACAAAGCATTTATTTGCAACAAACAGTTCTTTGCATTCAACATCACATTTCCAAACTTTGAATGGATCATTCCTCCTCTTTCTAGCATCAGATGATGCCCTATTTGGCTTCTTAGACTTTTTTTGCCTTTTTTTGTGAATTTGCCTTAGTATTCTTAAATCTAGTAGACTTTTGATGCAACACAACATCCGTTGTATATGTTTTCTCCATCAGCTCAAACATTCCTCAAGCAAGCGATAGTGATACTTCTCAATGTGCTTAGAGGAGACATAGATCCAGAAGAAGTGATTGGCAATAATGCTTTGTAAAAATCATTATTGTATTCTTCCAAAGTGGCACATTGCAGCTCCAAAAAGGTCTAGCATCATGAGCTGTGTTGACTTGTAACTAAATAGTTGTCAAAATTCTCTAACTCCATATGCTGTTTTTGTTTCTAGACTTTCTAGATGTTACATCATCTAAAATTTGTAGTCCTTGTATACTTGATTTGGTTTTTTATGTTCAGATGGAGGAAACAAGGTATGATGAACTGCAAGATGTGTATGAAGAAGTGGAGATGAAGAAAGCCCTATGGTGTGCCTTGGAAGATCTTGGTCACAAACGGCTTGCATGGGTCGACACACACTTTGAGAAGCTGGCTATAGAGAATATTGAAGAAGTTGTTCAAAGGTCTTTGCTTCTATCTCTCTTTGTATCACATTAAGATCTTTGACTAGCATTGTAATTGAGAAGCTGGCAATGGAGAATAACAAAAAAGCCATTTAAAAGTTTTTGATTTTGTCTTTCTTGATTTCACGATAAGATCTTTGAATAACTCTACCTCAAGAAAAAGTCCTTATTGTTTGATGTATCTTCATGTATACTAGGATTAAGGTTATACTAACATAATGACTTGCTGATAGGCTGCCTTTCTTATTTGATATAGTTTGACGTGTTAATGGTGAAGTTAGAAATTTCTAAAGAACAATTGAGTTCAAAGGATGTTTTGATGAGTGGTTTCAAGCTAAACTTTTACTGGTCTTTTGATGCTAGTGACTATTTAAAGGGAATGCATCTTAATATCTTCTTTTCCCAAGAAGAGAAAATTTTATTGGAGACTGTTTGATGATGATAGTTTCTTGTACTTTGCTTGGAACTGCTTATAAGTTCCTCAAAGGTGATCAATCTTAAATTGGCCCCCTTGATGCTAGACAATATCAACCCCATTCAGATAGGCTATGATGTGGTCCATGGCGGCTCTGCTGATGTGATTGGGGACATGTCTATGGTGTCTCGCAATGATGGCTTTGATTTGACCATGGTGCGGGCCCCTTGGTCATGACCCTGCTGGTTGAGGTCGTGGCACCCAAGAAACTGCAATGGCCTTGTCCAATGTGAATCCATGGCGTGTGGTGGATGGTGTTTGGTGGGGTGGCTTTATCTTTATTGGGCTGGTAGTGCTTGTAGAATCTAATTTATAGAAAAAGTCTACCGCTAACCTCTATATGGGTCCCTTTGGCCAAATTGATCTCCTACCTCCTAGTAGGGATGTGTGATATGTCTTAAGCTCCAAAAGGAAGAACCTTAGACATCTCTTGAAATCATCGTTCCTTCATTGTATTGGTGGTGGATCTTGATTTACAAATGATAAGAACAAGCAAATTAAACTCAGATTAAATATATTCAGCAGTTTACCAAATAAAAGAGACAATTGGACACCAAATCCTTTCTTTATGCCTTTTTCTAGTAGATGAAGATTCATCATAGAGATAGGCTGAAGCTCTGAAAGTGGAAGACCAAGTTGAGATCTCAAAAACCCTCCAAGATCTGTCAATGGAAATCTCCTTTGCTTCCAGAAAATCAAGGCTCAAATCCCTGTCAAAATGGAATCAACTTGCTGTCTACAGCAACTGACAGCTCTGTGTCCCTCGATTTGAGAGACCAGGGAGCCAAATTGAGTCTTCTCCCATTGCATGCAGCCCGATCTTGCTGTAACCACCAGATGTCTTCTAATCTGCTGCCAATTGCTGATTTACAGTAGAAAATCTTCATGTATGACTGAGATACACATGTTTACACCCCAAGGCAGCCATACAAACCCTGATGCTTGCTGATTTCAGTCCCAAAGGCTGAAAATTCTCATCAACAAGACCTCAGACCACAATTGAGGCTCCAACTAGCATGAGAAATGAAATGATATATTAACGTCTACAAAAGGCCAAAATGACCTATGAGACCATGAGTTACAGTCATGTGTATGATAGTACAACTATCTGGGCAAAATATGTAGCACAGAGCAAAATAAGAAAGGAAACTAACTATGGCTATATGTAAAACATAGAGCTCTATCTAGTAACAATGAGCTCCAAATGGTACAATCTCATGTGGGTATGGAGGGCCTAGCTCTAGCCCAAGCGATAATCCCCTATATCCGCCTATGAAGGTGTCGTTGGTGTCTGTGTCGAGGCCTAGGACATCTTGATCAGCTAAGCTAAACGGCTCGATCAATCAGTACTCCTTGTCTGTGTGTGGACTGTGGCGGCGAGAGAGGCTCTCATGTGGACTGTGGCTGTAACTATATTGAAGTCTTCTGAGTCTCCTTTGCAAAGAAGTCTGTGAGCTGCCTCTGTGAAGGGCCTCGGTGTCCTGGAGCAGCTGTACTCCTGAGGCGCATGTCACGAAGCCATCGTATCTCAAGAAGAAAGAGGCCAAGGCATCACTGATCGGTAAAATCCATGACTCTGGATAGTGGTCCAAATCCATGAGAGAGAGAGGGGGGGTTTCAGAAATAGTAAATCTCTTTGTTTATTTCCAGAAGCTACTATGTTGTGAAGGACTTGCAAATTATTAGGCATCAAACTCTTTATGTGTGAGAGAGAGAGAGACCTAGGCAACCCTGTCTTTATTCTTTCCGGTGTATTTGTTAGCACTTTCGGGTGCCTCGAGGATATCACCACATTTGGTCGTCTGTACAGGACAAGCTTCTGAGGTTCTCTCCTTTGCTTGCGTCACAACCATTGTCTCCTTGGAGTGATTGGATGTTTGTGCTTCCTGATGATTTTGAGAAAAGGGTAGCTAACTAGATATATCATCAGATGGTGGAGGCCAAGAGATGGGTCACTGGAAAGGCTAATAAATTGGGGTGTATTCATGATAGCAAAAAGAAGTGGTAGGAAAGATTCATCCAACTATGGAAGTCTAACGTTCCGCATCAGGGTAAAGTGTTCATGTGAAGGTTGCTTATTTGGGGGTCTTCCAACTAGCGATGTGTTGCGTGCTCGCAAGATGTGTGCTGGTCGTTGTGTATTCTGTGCTACATGTGATGAGACATTGATTCATCTCTTTGTCTCTTGCCCTATTGCTTGATAGATTTGGAGTTTTGTTTTCTATGTGTGCTCCTTGGCGACTCAGCACCGGATATCAGCTCATTCGTGGATTATGGGAAAGATGACCTCTATGTCTACTTTGCATTCAAATTATTCCTGCCTCTTCCATTTCCTTAGATGGATAACCCTGTGGCATATTTGGCGTACTTGAAATGCCTTTATTTTTGATTTAGTATCGGGCATCCATGGTCATGTAGCCCGTGTTTGTGGTTTAGTGTTATGGTAGATCTCCTCTATGGTGTCAGTTGATCTGGTTCTTCCTGACATTGCTGCTGCTCAGTTGGATATTGTTCGCTCCACACCAGATGTCCTTTTTGTGTGATATTTTTGTGTTAGGGTCTTTGTAGACTTTCATTTGTGTCTGTTCTTTCTTTGCTGACCTGATGGTCTGATGCAAATATTTAGAGAGAGAGAGAGAGAGAGAGAGAGAGAGAGAGAGAGAGAGAGAGAGAGAGAGAGAGAGAGAGAGAGAGAGAGAGAGAGAGAGAGAGAGAGAGAGTATATTAACGTCTCTAAAAGGCCAATGTGGCCTATGAGACCAAAGCAGTACATACAATGATGGTGTGTTTCTCATTTGGAACGAGAAAAAAAATGAAAAACATGCCTATAAGACTGAAAAGGAAATGAAATAGTGTCCTATAAAAGGGAAACATGTCAGTGATCTGAAAGTGAGAGTAGAGAAAGGAAAACTCTCCATCAATGATATGTCTGTTCTCTAGGGAGGTGTATCTCTGCATGGCTGAGGCATCTCGGCATTTGTCTCCCATGGCGCTCAATGATGGCTTTAATTTGTCTGTGGTGTGGATGTCTAGGCCTTCGTCCGGGTGGACGTGGGCGCCTAGACCGGCTAAGTGCCACTGCTCTATCCAAAGGGACACCTACAGAAGATGAGGTCCAATGATGATGTACTCCTGTAGGCTGTGTGGCAGTAGTAGTGGTATCTGCCATACTCTGTCGTGTATCAGTGAAAAAGTGAGCGACTGCTCTCTGTCTATGTGAGCCGAGCTGTGGGGGCCTCCTACTCCGTAGAATTGTTGCTCTGCGCCTCTGGAGCTCCAAGAGGAAAAATCCCAAGCATCTCTGATCCTCAAACTGTATGATCCATCTCAGGGGTCCAAAACCCTCTCGAAATAGACAGTGGTATCTACCTCGTATGTCATAATATACAGTGCATCGGCAGATGTAGTGTTCCTCTGTCTCTGGCTCTCTGTCGCATAGTGGGCATATGGGTTCTTCTGTCTGTATACCCTCCCATCTGCCTGTCTCAATCCTCAGGTGGTGGGATGAGGTGCGGATCTGACCAATAACTGTGCGTAGTCCATGAGGCAGCTGTGTGTCCATGTAATTGGGTCGGGTGATGAAACCATCCTCAGATACCTGGAGGAAGTGGGTCTGGTAGTGTGCCATCCTCGTGCCATGGGGCGAGGGGGGTCGGATCCAGGTCTTCTCCGTATCTAACTTCAGTATGTCTGCTCTGATCACATGGTTTAGCTCTGATTGGCTTAGGTCAAGTGTAGGGAAATCCAGGCTATAGTCAAAGGGAGGTAGTCTGTCAATCTGCAGACCATGTAGACCCATCCATGTACTCATCTGAGCATACCAACAGTGTCTGTCACCGTCTGCTGCTAGTTGTCTAGAAGAGGCCAGGGCTAGCCGTGGGTATCTATCTTGGGGGAGCTCCCATATTCTATGTATGAAAGTCACTGCCTGAACCAAGGCCTCAGCCACCATGGGTGATGCCCCCAACTCAGCTCTAATAATCTCATGTGGGGTCGAGCTCTTCGCTCGTATCATGCGTGAGATCATCATGACCAGTGGTCTTTCCATATGCTCCCATCCATCATAGTATTCCTTCTCTGGTCCATCCTAGTCTCCCAAAGGCTGTCTCCTCGTGTGAAACAGACTCGGACCCCAAAAAGCTGCCCCATATAGGAGTGTGGGTGTAACCAAGGTGTCAAAAAGCCACAGTTTGGTGCGCGGCTCATGAAATTGTATGTGAGCACATTGCCTCTCCAATGCACCTAAGGCTGCATATGCTTTTGCCAAAGGAGCCTCTGATGTCTCTCTCCAAGAGAACTGTGGTCCCTTCAATGTGACGCCCAAATAAACATACTGCCTAACCATCTCCATTGGCTCTCCATTAAAAGTAAACTGGTGCTCAGCTCTTGTCACCCAAGCAGCTGAAGTGTTAAATACCATAACTTTAGTTTTCCCAAGGTTCACCTTAAGATCTCTATCTCTGCAAAAAGATGATAATGCATCCAAGTGTCTATTTAGTCCCTCAGGTGAGTCAGATATAAGTACAATATCATCGGCATAAAGCAGTAATGGTATCAGCACTCCAGCTAGGCTGGCTCCGGCCCCACCCGTCCTATCCACATATTCTGAAATTTCATCTATATACAGCCCAAAAAGTGTCGGTGAAAGTGGACAGCCTTGTTTCACCCCAATGGTGCTATTGACTGTATCTGAGATGCCCTCAGGTGTTCGTACTCTGCCTGTCACTGTCTCATACAGGGCATAGATACTCCACTGTATCTCTACGGGCACATCAATGTTTTGCATTCTTTTCATGAGTCTAGCACGTGGCACCGTGTCAAAGGCCTTGCGAAAGTCCACAAAACAGCAATAGATCTTTTTCTTGAATGCTTTGCCTTCTTCAATGATTGCCCTCAACGTAAAGATATGGTCTAGAGTTGTATATCCCCTCCTGAAGCCAGCTTGGCCTTTTGACCTCAGGCCATGCATCTCGGCCCATTTACTCAATGCTTGTTCCACGATAGAGCCATATATCTTGGCCAGCATGTGTCCAATCATGATAGTTCGGTAGTTACTAGGTAGCGCGGGGTCTCCACTCTTGAAAAGCGGCACAATAATATGGTTTGACCAACAGGTTGGAAATCCCTCACAAACTGCCCTATTAAAGATGTGAGCCAGCGTTGGTGCCAGAATATCACAGGCATGCGTGAAGTGTTCAGCCACTAAACCCTCATGGTCTTGGGCTCTTCCATTTTTCAGTTTCCATATGGCATTCCTCACTTTTTTTTCTGTGAAAAATCTGCAATTTGCTGGTCTTGAGGTTGAGGGGAGTGGCATAGGCTCTTGGCTAGGGATATCATAGAGTGTGCAAGCATATCCATGCCAATCATCCGGTCTAGTAATTTGTAGGGGTGGCTGGCTCTCATGCATCTTTTCCCATGCTCTCTTGCTGTCCTGCCCCAAGAACATGGAATACATTTCTGTTTCTAGTCTGCTCAGGTATTCCCGCTTCTTTTTGCGTACCAACTGTCTGAAGAGTGTTCGAGCATGCTTATGTGTGCATATGCCAAGTGCCAGCTCTCGCTGAAAACGTGCTCGTGTCTCTTTGCACTCATCATCATACCAGCCATTCTGTGGAGCATTACCTCGTGGAGGTTTATCTGACGGTGTAGTGTGTGGGAAAGCGTATGCTGCTGAAGTGTGTATTATCTCGGCCAACTGTCCTGTAAACTCATCCAGAGAGGCCTGTGTGTCTAGCTCCCTCAATGCATCTTGCACAGTAATGCTGTATGTGTGAGGTCGCTTCCACAAAATCATAGCATGGTAATTTTGGTATGTGTGACTGTGCTTCGTGTATATGCCCATATTGCATTGTGAAAGCTAGAATAGCATGGTCTGCTACTAATCCAATTGGTCTGTCTGAGATTTCAAAACTTTTTATGTCAGGTAGCAAGTTGGGTGATCCAATCAAATAGTCCACTGTGCTTGACCCTTTCTTGTTATTTCAACATGTGAAGCCATTAGATCTTGGCCACTGTGGTAGCCCGTTAAGGATGGCCAAACCATGTGCACTTCCCAGTGCCAGTAGGTGTGTTCCATATTCTGTTATCTCTCTATCTTGGGCTGATCTAACTAATCCCACTTCATCTAATGCAATATCTTTGAACATCTCATCACTAGTGTCAAAGAAAGCAGATTGGTTGTTTCCTGTGCGTGCATTAAAGTCTCTTGCTAGTAGAACATCCCCAATTCTCATGTATCCCATTATGTCCTCATATAGTGTTGTATATGGGGATGCCTCTTTAGGGGCAAACTTAGAGTATGCAGGGGGAAAATAGCATATGGCAATATACATGTCTCGAGTTCTGCTTGTACGTAACCTGATCCACATGTATCTTGCCTCTACATCTCTATGTACCGCTTGGACTATATCTCGGAGCTCTTCTCTAAATAGAATTGCCACACCTCCTGATCCCCTCGTCCCTCCAGGCTGTCTTGGCATAACTGGACCATTCGGAATGCTTTTCTTTTTGATTCCGCTTGTAATGTTCAGCGGCATATTGCTAGGCTTAAGGGTCTCTTGTATTGGTAGATAGATCTTCTCCAGCATTCTGACATACTCTCTCAGGAGGACTTATGTCCCTGGCATATGGCAATTTCCTCTGCGTCTTTGCCATGACTTTGTAACTCGTAGTACTGGAACCTCTTCACATGATGGCTTAGGGTCATCATGTATCTTATAATCAAGTAATCTTGTATTTTTTTTCGTAATTAATACAATTACCTTTTACGAAAAAAAAAAGAGAGATGGGGACTGTTCATGATGGGATGTCCTTGCGGCGGCGACATTTCTGACACCCCCTGACCGTCTAGGGCAGCGCCTCGGCCCAGATTCGCTGCGGCGACGCCGCACATGCACACAGAGTCAGCGAGTGATAGAGCGAGCGCGAGCGGGAGCGACAGGGATAGAGGAGCGTGGAGACGTGCGCCCGCCGCCTGACTCGTCTCTGACGCGTTCGGCCTATTTGTTCGTGGGGTCGTCTGCCATTCCCTGGGCCTGCACTGCGGGGCCCTCTGCCTGTTGCGCGCCCTCTGCCTGGACGTTCCGTCGCCCTCTACTTGGTGTATGCATACGTTCTGTCGCCCTGGTCCTTCCCTCCTGCGCCTGGTGACCATCGTGTTGGCCTGTCGCCCTATTGACCATCCTCGTCCGGTGCACCTTCGGTCCTGCACACCTGCCCGCCTTGATCTGCCCGTTTTGCCACCAAGGGGATGCAGCCCGTCACACCCAGGTTGCCACACAGAGCGCGCGACAACGTGAGCCAACAAAGGGAACGAGCCCTTCTCTGCCTGTGAAAGTGCCTTCTCTGCACAGCGGCCGTCTGTTTCTGCGCGCGCGCTTCCCAAGCCCCTTCGTCAGTCTAGTGCCGGGTCCGTTTTGCCTGAGAAAGAGGGAGAGCGGCTTGCGCATTCCTGCCTCCCGTGAGATCTTCACTCCGCCTTTGACTGGTATACGCAGTGATACAATATGGCTGGTCTGGATCTGGATTTTATAGACCAAACGGTGGCAACGCTTGGTCCGGATTCTAATATCGAGGAACCCGAGGATATGGTTCTGGGCACTGAAGAGATGCCCCTTGGTCCTGACTTTCAGCCTGCAGGCAAATGCACCAAGCATACTTCGGAAGAGACAATGGATCATTAGGATCGTTCCTATGCTCAGGTTGCTTCGGATTCTGTGGACTCTCAGGATGTTGGCTGGGAGCATTTGCTGGAGTTTGCCAACACTCTGCTTGGCGATTATGTTCAACATAATCAGGAAGTCTTTTCTGACTCTGCACCGGAAGATGTTCTGGAAGCCAGTGTGGACCCGAAATCTATCTTGCACTCCTTTTCAGTATTTTATGATCGCGTTGTGATACTTTTTTTCACTGGTAGAATCCCCCAGCTTTCCCGTATGCGCCAGTGGCTGCACAGTTTGCTACAAGGGGAATGTGTTGAAGAGATTTTTGTTGGGCCCCGAGGTTTTTTTGAGGTGCTGTTGAAATCTGAGACGCACCGTGCTGCTCTCCTGTCTAAACTGCCTTTGTTTTTTGATCGCCGTTTGGTCCATGTTGTACCATGGCGCCCAATGGCAGATTTTCAGCGCCCGCCTGCTGCAACGTCAATGCCCTGTGTGGGTTGAAGTGGAAAATTGTCCGGCTGTCTATTGGCCATTGTTAAAGGACGCCATGGCCGCTGTGGGCACTGTTCTGGTCCCTCCAAGTCTAAGGGCCGTGAATCGTAACCGGTTGTGTATGTTATGGGACACTGCTAGGAAAAGGCCTGCGTGGTTACGTCTCAATTGCTCTGGCATGCATCCTTTGAACTTTCATTTGAAATGGGGCAATTTTGTAGGACATTGCTTTTCCTGTGGAAAATTGGGGCATTTTATGGCCGAATGCCTAGAGCAGCAACACACTTCAGATGCTGGGCATGTTGCGCTGCCCATGGAAGATATGGTGTGTGCTGCTCCGTCGCAGGATGCTATTCACCCACCTAAAGTTCTGGATAAAGGTAAACAATAGGTTTCGGGTTTGGATTCTCGTGGCACCGACTGGGTTGAAGTACGTGCAAAAAAAGGCACCAGGGTTGTTGCTGGCATGGAGAATACTGTGCCTACTACATCACAAGATTCCATGCGTACTTATATGCGCAGGAAATAAATGTTGTCTTCAGAGCACTCTGCTCCTGCTATGGTTTCCTCTGCCCCCCGTCCTCAGCCCACTAGGAGAGTGTATTCGGATCGTCCAAAGGGTCCACCTGCTAAGCTGGCTTTTGATACCAGAGGCAACATCATTACCTCGTGGGATCGTTGTTATCCCCATTCCATCCCCAAGCTAGCAGATATGCCGTCTACCTCCAAATCTGGTCCTCAGAACTCTTTTGCCGTGTTGGTTGATTTCTTGGATGAGGGAGTTCTGGACATTCTCGCAGAAAAGGTCAAATCGAGGCAAGTTGTGCCTCGTACGTGATTTTGTTTTGAATACACATGAAAATAGCCACGTGGAATGTGTGAGGAATTTGTTCTCGCCACAAGCAACATGCCATGTGGACTGTATTGCATGAGAATCAGTGGGATGTCTTGTGTGCTGTTGAACACAAGAGTCACGGTGAAGCCGGAAAAGTTGTGGATTGCCATGGCTTTCGTTTGTTCTATGCAGGGACACAGGCCATGCATTATTCTGGTGTGCTCATGATGTACATGAAAAATATCAGCCTTTCTTATTAAAAATGATGTACATGGCCGCTTTGTGGTGATTGAAATTTTATTCGAAGGAGAGATCTTATGGTTACTTGGCCTCTATGCTCCGAATGATCCTTTATCTCGCTGGGAGCTTTGGCATACTTTGCAGACTTCCTTGTCACTTGGCAGACGGGGCTTCTTGATGGGGGATTTCAATATGTGTGTTCAGTCCACATGGGAGCATTTGGTAATGGACGCGCCGGAAAGTCGTATGTGGCATGAGTTGGCTCTTGTTGTTCTTAAGCAAGATCTCTGGTCTTGGCTACACCCGTCTTCTACAGGGTTTACTTTCCATCCCGCTCAGTATGCAACAACATGGTCGTGGTTGGACCGCATATACATCATGCAGAATGATGATTTCCTTCCTGAGATGCTCGAAATGAAAGTGTTGCAGCAATATGCCTTGTCGGACCATTTTCCTATGCAACTTGAGCTGCTTGCACAACCCATTGCACCTTTTAAGCAATTTGTGGAGAGACTCCCTTTGCGTTTCAACTCGTCTTATTTGAAGCATGCAATCTTTCAGGGCTATATGCAGCAATTGATTGATAGATTCTTATTGGATTTCTCCTCTCAGGGCACTGCTTCGTTTGAACGATTGCTCTCTAATGTGCAGCGGGTTGCTCGGCAGTATGGGATCCATCATGCCTCTCTTTGTCGGCAGCGTCGGCAAGCAGCGGAGAACCTGCTGGCTTTGGTCCGTTCTCTGCTGGTGGACACTCCAGATGATGCATTTCTACTAGCACTGGCAATGCGTGTGGCTGATCTTATTAAAGAGTTTCAGTTGAAATCGTATCAGCAGGCCAAATTGCAGCATCTAACGGAGACTTTGCAAGATAGTGCGTGTCAGACTCATAAGTTCTTTCGAGCTCTCCATGCCTCTCGTGCTCGAGAGAATATGACTAGACTCCTGGATGCAGAAGGCCACCTGGTCCTTGATCCGCAGACTATTGTGCATCTGTGTAGGAATTATTTTCTGGATCTTCTTGGTTCCACTTCTCCACCTTCAGCCCAAACTACTCAGGCCCGTTCAGTTTTTTATGACTTGGTCTGCAATCAGGTTCCTCGGGACATGCAAGCTACTATGGAGTCACATATTAGTGAGACGGAGGTTATGGATGTTTTGTTACACTTGCCCAAGGATAAAAGTCTTGGCTGGGATGGTCTCACCAATGAGTTCTTTGAGGTTTTTGCTACCCAATTGGCGAAACCATTGACGGCTTTATTTCAGCAGGTGTGGGAAACGGGGATCATGCCTTCCTCATGGAAAGAAGGACTTATTAAACTGCTTCCAAAAGTTTCTTCGCCGTCTACATTGAAACATTGACGCCCAATTTCTTTGATGGGTTCTATGTATAAAATCTTTTCCAAAGTAATGGCGAATCGGCTCCATAAGCATCTCCCTGCCATTGTGCACCCTCTCCAGTATGGTTTCATTAAGGGCCAAAACATTCTGCACAATGTATTAAATGCGCAACTGGCGATTGATTATGCAAGGCATTCTAATTAGGAGGTCGTACTGATTCAATTGGACCTAGAAAAGGCTTTTGACTATCTGGACTGGTCTTTCGTTTCTGAACTTATGTCTGCTATGGGCTTTGGTGCTCGGATGTCTCGTCTGATCTACATCATCAGTGCTGCCGCGTCTTCGCGAGTCATGCTGAATGGAGGCGTTACCGAGCCATTTGTCCTTACCCGCTCTGTCAGACAGGGGTGCCCTTTGAGCCCTCTCTTCTTTGCCCTTGTGACGCATCCAGTTCTTTCGATGTTATCTCATATGGCAGCTTCTACTCAGTTGGCTGGATTGTCGCTTCCTTCTGGTCAGCACTTCATTAGTCAATCCTTGGCTGATGACAGCTTTATGATTCTGCGTGCGGACAAGGATAACCTTCGCAAAGCATTGGATGTTTGGGCTCTCTTTGGTTAGGCTTCCGGTCTTCGCATCAATGCATTGAAATCAGCCATTCTCAGCTGCACGGAGTTGGATTTGCAGTCATTGGATTGGCAGGGTATGGTTGTTCCTCGTGGCTCCATTGTCAGGCAACTTGGGTACCTCTTGGGTGTTGATGTTCCCCCAAAGCAGCTTCTATAGTGGATTTCTCAGAAACTGGCAGCTAAGTTTCTGTATTGGAAGTCTCAGGCCTGGCCCTTCCATGTTTGCCTCAAAGTAGCCCAGACAATTATGTTGCCAATGCTCACATATTTCTTGCCATTGCTGCCCTGGACTACTACGACTCTGAATGCTCTTACTCAGTCTATTCGTTTCATGCTGTGGAAGAAGGATTCATTGTATGCAAGTATTTCGTGGATTTCTTGGTCGCATGCGTGCACCCCCAAACGCATGGGTGGAGGGGCTATTTTAGATGCCCAAACTCATGCTGACACTTTGTTGGTCTCTTTTCGGCGCCATGTGCTCGGATCATCATCCGTGGGTCGTTATAGCCCGTTATTTCCTTGAGGATCATGGGCTTCTGCATGGCAATACCCAAATCGGGAGTTCTTGGTGGCATGTTCTTAATGCTGATTCGCGGTTCTCCAGTTTTTCTTCATTGCTGCTTACTCATTTGGTATGTTCCTGGAAACTGGTCCTCCAGAAGGCTCAGTGGCATCCAGCGGAGGATCGCGTAGCTACTAATTCTTTTCAATTGGAATTGCTGGCAGTCTCGCGATTACTTTCATGGAAAGGTAAATACGAGCTTAGACCACAATTCAACCGGATGGCACGTTTGGGCTTATCTTCAGTCGCGGATGCCACCCTTGCCAGTCGCAATGTGCTAATATCGTTTCGTACAGCTAGGAGGCTTTTCAGGATCCCTCGTGGGCATTTATGGAAACAGCTTTTGATGGTGCTCCAGAGCAGACAACCCTTTCCTGCCCTTGCTTCGGATCATCCCTGGCAAGATTGGGACTTCGAAGGCCGGCTGAATTTAAGCAAAGCTTCTGCTAACCAGGTGTATCATCTTCTGATTAAAGATCATCAATGGCTGGTTGCTAAAGCAAATACTCTATGGGGATTGTGTAAATCCCGGTCATGGTGGCGGGCAACTGTGATGGAGGGCTGGTTGAACAAGACACCCTTCAAACATAAGGTCTTTCTTTGGAGAGTGATGATTGGTGGTCTTCCGCTTGCTTCAACTCTTTCCAAGCGACGAATCTCCAACGGCAACTGTTTCTTTTGCAGCACCAGTGTGGAATCCGCCCGTCACCGATTTATTTCTTGCCCCATCGCTAAGAAAATATGGTCGTTCTTATCAGCTGTTTGGCGAGCGGTGGTCGGTTTCTCGCTACGGCCCTTTGATTGGATCTTTGTGCAGCCTAAATACCCAGCATCGGCATAGCCACATATGAAACTTGTGTTTCACTTTCTTCGATATTGGGGCTGTTGGCATAACTGGACCATTCGGAATGCTTTTCTTTTTGATTCCGCTTGTAATGTTCAGCGGCATATTGCTAGGCTTAAGGGTCTCTTGTATTGGCAGATAGATCTTCTCCAGCATTCTGACATACTCTCTCGGGAGGACTTACGTCCTTGGCATATGGCAATTTCCTCTGCGTCTTTGCCATGACTTTGTAACTCTTAGTTCTGGAACCTTTTCATATGATGGCTTAGTGTCATCATGTATCTTGTAATCAAGTAATCTTGTACTTTTTTCGTAATTAATACAATTACCTTTTACGAAAAAAAGAAGAAGAGAGAGAGAGAGAGAGAGAGAGAGAGAGAGAGAGAGAGAGAGAGAGAGAGAGAGAGCTGATCTCATCAACACTCTTGATCCCTTCTGTTTGTCTAGTCTTGGGGTGCCTCTTGTACTTGTCCTTTTGCACCTATTGAATACCTTGTATTTGGTTTATATATGACGGCCCAGAGCCCCTTTGTACTTCGCAACTTGTACTTTTTTTCGTAATTAATATAATTGTTCATTATGAGAGAGAGAGAGAGAGAGAGAGAGAGAGAGAGAGAGAGAGAGAGAGAGAGAGAGAGAGAGAGAGAGAGAGAGAGAGAGAGAGAGAGAGAGAGAGAGAGAGCGATGCTGCCGTCGGTGCGCCCCGTCCTGTCGTCTGAC
Organism: Lygodium microphyllum; assembly: GCF_053477565.2. Taxonomy (NCBI): domain Eukaryota; kingdom Viridiplantae; phylum Streptophyta; class Polypodiopsida; order Schizaeales; family Lygodiaceae; genus Lygodium; species Lygodium microphyllum. The sequence continues at coordinate 42,066,269 of NC_141156.1, forward strand.
GCCTGACTGCCGCCTGACGCCTGACTGCCCGCGCGACGACTTGACGACCTGCCTGACGACCTGCTTGACGACCTGCCTGCGCGCCGCCTGACGACCTGACAACCTGCGCGCCGCCTGACGACCTGCCTGATGCCTGACGACCTGCGCGCCGCCTGACGACCTGCCTGAAGTCCCACCCGCCGACGACACCCGCACTTCACAGCTGCTCGCCTGCCTTCACACGCCCTATTCGTCAGGGGTTCACCGGCGCGTGTCTGTCCTGTTCTGCACAGGTGCCCCGTTGCAATCCTGTTGCTGCAGCCAGGCGGTTCCCTGATTGTGCCGGTCTGCGGGACTTGCGGAGCGAGCAAGAGAGAGAGACAGAGAGCGAGAGAGAGAGAGAGAGAGGAAGGGACAGGCAGATAGACATTTTACAAGGACAGATCTGTGCTGAGGAGGCAGCAGATTATTGAAGAGCAGAGACTGTAGGCAGTGCATCCTGCTGCTGCAGTGAGGGAGCGAGCGAAAGAGAGAAGACAGCGGTATGGCTGGCCTGGATATGGATTTTCTCGACCGGACGGTGGCAGCCCTTGGCCCTGATTCCGATACCGAGGAGCCGGAGGATATGGTGCCATGCACGGAGGAGCCGCCTCCGGGTTCTGAACTGCCGCCGGCAGGCAAACGCTCTAAGCACACTTCAGACGAGCCAATGGGTCCTCAGGGCCGTTCCTATGCGCAGGTTGCCTCCGAACCTGTGGATTCGCAGGAAATAGATTGGGAGCATTTGCTGGACTTTGCCAATACTCTGCTTGGCGATTATGTCCAGCATAATAATGAAACTTTCTCTGCTGCGGCTGCGGATGATGTGCTGGAAGCGACAGTGGACCCAAAATCAGTCTTGCGGTCCTTCTCGGTGTTCTATGACCGTGCAGTTATACTTTTTTTCACTGGCAGGATCCCAGTGCTCTCACATATTCGCCAGTGGATGCACCACTTATTGCAAGGGGAGTATGTTGAGGAGATCTTCCTTGGCCCTCGCGGCTTTTATGAGGTGTTGTTGAAATCTGAATCGCATCGAGCTGAGCTACTGTCCAAGTTGCCACTATTCTTTGACCGCCGCTTGGTCCATGTGGTACCATGGCGCCCTATGGCTGACTTCCAGCGTCTGCTTCAATGCGAATGCCCGGTGTGGGTGGAAGTGGAAAATTGTCCAGCGGTATATTGGCCATTGTTGAAAGACGCGATGGCGGTTGTGGGCACAGTGCTGGTTCCCCCCAGCCTCAGGGCTATGAACCGAAACCGTCTATGCATGTTACCTGCGTGGCTTCGCCTCAATTGCGCTGGCATGCATCCTTTGCATTTTCGCCTGAAATGGGGCAATTTTGCCGGACACTGCTTTTCATGTGGTAAATTAGGGCATTTTGTAGCTGAATGCCCGGAACGGCAACTGTCTTCTGAGGAGGCGCAGGTTGTGCAGCCCAAGGATGACATGGTGCTTGATGCCCAGACACAGGAGACCCTTCAGCCCCCTACTGTCATGGAAAAAGGTAAACAACAGGTCCGAGCTTTGGATTCTCCTAGCTCTGATTGGATTGAGGCACGACAAAAAAAAGGTAAAAAGTTGGACGCAGGCCTGGCAGATCCTGGGCCTCATGTTTCCCTGGATTCCGTGCGCACGTACACGCGCAGGAAAGACATGATCACCCCACAGCAGGTTGTGCGTACCATGGCCCCGTCAGCCCCCCGCAATCCGTCTTCAAGGAAAGTCTATTCCGAGGGCCCCAAGGGCCCACCTGCTAAGCTGGCGTTTGATGCGAAAGGCAACGTGATTACTCCTTGGGATAGGCGTTATCCCCGCCCTGCTCCCAAGGTAGTGGATTTCCCTTCTACCTCTAAAGCAGGTCGCCCGAATTCATTTGCAGTATTGGCTGATTTTCTGGATGAGGGTGTCCTGGATGCCCTCGCGGAAAAGATGCAATCGAGGCAACAGGCGCCTCGTTCCTGACTTCCTTTGTTTGAAAATATATGAAGATTGCCACGTGGAACGTGCGAGGCATTTGCTCTCGCCATAAGCAGCATACCATATGGTCTGTCTTGCATGAAAATCAGTGGGATGTATTATGTGCAGTGGAGCACAAAAGTCATGGTGAGGCAGGAAAGGTTGTGGATTGTCGTGGATTTCGTCTGTTTTATGCAGGGACACATGCTAAGCATTATTCGGGCGTGCTGATGATTGTTCATGAGAAATACCAGCCTGTTCTTGTTAAAAATGATGTGCACGGCCGCTTTCTGGTAATCGAGGTCCTATTTGAAGGTGAGATTTTATGGCTGCTGGGACTTTATGCTCCCAATGATCCCACATCCCGACGGGATCTATGGTTGACTTTGCAGGGCTCCATGGCACTTGGCCGCAGAGGGTTTTTGATGGGAGATTTCAATATGTGTGTTGACTCTTCGCAGTCCAGCTCAGGGCATTCGGTAATGGACACGCCAGAAAGCCGGGTGTGGAACTCCTTTGCTTTGCACATACTTAAGCAAGATCTTTGGTCGTGGCTTCACCCTTCTGTTTCAGGTTTTACTTTTCATTCTGCGCAATATGCAACCACTTGGTCGCGATTGGACAGAATGTATATCATGCAGGGGGATGATTTTCTTCCCGAGATGCTGGAGATGAAGGTCTTGCAGCAATATGCGTTGTCGGATCATTTTCCCCTCCAGCTTGAGATGCGGGCACAATCTGTTGCACCTTTTATGCAGTTCCTGGATAAGCTCCCTTTACGCTTCAACTCCTCTTATTTGAAGCATCCAATTTTTCAGGATTATATGCAGCAACTGATTGAGAGGTTCTTATTGGACTTCGCCTCTGAGGGCTTGGCTTCGTTTGCACGCCTGCTCTCTAATGTGCAGCGGGTTGCTCGGCAGTATGGGATTCACACTGCCTCTCTTTGTCGCCGCCGTCGACTTGCAGCAGAGGACTTATTGGCCTTGGTCCGTTCCTTGCTCCTGGATTCCCCAGATGATGATTTTCTGCTGTCACTGGAGCGGCGTTTGGCCCATCTTATTCAAGTCTTTAGCTTGAAATCTTATCAGCAGGCCAAGCTGCATAACTTGACTGACACATTGCAAGATAATGCCTGCCAGTCTCATAAGTTCTTTCGCGCCTTGCATGCTTCTCCGGCTCGCGAAAATATGACTCGACTTCAGGACTCGGAAGGTCGCATGGTCACTGATCCGCAGACCATTATCAATATGTGCAGAAATTATTTTATGGATCTTTTTGGTTCTTCATCCTTGCTGTCTAGCCAGGTTACGCATGCCCGCTTGGTCTTCTATCAGCTGGTCCACCAGCAGGTTCCGGTTGATATGCAAGCCTCTTTGGAGGCGGATATTTGCGAAGATGAGGTTATGGATGTGTTGTTGCACCTGCCTAAGGATAAAAGTCCTGGTTGGGATGGTCTCACTAATGAATTTTTTGAGCACTCAGCCACGCAGTTGGTAAAGCCTTTGGTGGTCATGTTCCAGCAGGTTTGGGAAACAGGGGTCATGCCTTCTTCATGGAAAGAAGGCCTCATCAAACTGATCCCCAAGGTCCCTTCGCCGTCAAAGCTGCAACACTGGAGACCAATTTCGTTGATGGGCGTGATGTATAAAATTTTTTCCAAAGTGCTGGCAAATCGGCTTCACAAGCACCTTCCAGCTCTTGTGCACCCCCCTCCAATATGGTTTCATTAAGGGACGCAACATTTTGCACAATATCTTGAATGTGCAAATGGCTATTGATTATGCGAGGCACTCCAATCAGCAAGTGGTCTTGATTCAACTGGACCTGGAAAAGGCGTTTGACTGTGTGGACTGGTCTTTCCTTGCAGAGCTTATGTCTGCTATGGGCTTTGGGATCCGCATGTCCCGATTGATCTACACCATTAGTACTGACGCTTCTTCAAGAGTTATGCTTAATGGTGGGGTCACCGAGCCATTTCTCCTTGCACGCTCGCTCAGACAAGGCTGCCCTTTGAGTCCTCTCTTCTTTGCCTTGGCAACTCACCCGGTCCTTTCAATGTTATCCTCCATGGCGGCTTCTGCCCAGCTGGCAGGGTTATCTCTTCCTTTGGGGCAGCACTTCATTAGCCAATCCTTGGCTGATGACTCCTTTATGATTTTGCAGGCGGATAGGGATAACATTCGCAAGGCATTAGATGTTTGGACGCTCTTTGGTCAAGCTTCTGGTCTTCGCATCAATGCCTTCAAGTCAGCCATTCTCAGTTGCACGGAGCCTGATTTAGAGTCATTAGGCTGGCAGGGCCAGGTGGTTTCTCGTGGCGCGATTGTCAGGCATCTTGGATACCCATTGGGGGTGGATGTACGGCCAAAGGCCCTGCTGGAGTGGATTTCACGCAAACTGGCCGTGAAGTTTATGTATTGGAAGTCGCAAGCCTGGCCGTTCCATGTCCGCCTCAAAGTGGCTCAGACAATTATGCTACCAATGCTGACGTATTTCCTGCCATTACTGCCATGGACGCCCAGTACTTTGAAGGCTCTTACTCATCCCATTCGTTTCATGCTATGGAAGAAAGATTCACTGCAGGCAGGCATTTCCTGGATTTCATGGTCACATGCATGTACCCCTAAGCGCATGGGTGGTGGAGCTATTTTGGATGCAGAAACTCATATGCTGGCTCTTCGTTGGTCTCTGTTTCGTGCCATGTGTGTGGATCATCACCCGTGGACCATCATAGCCCGTTATTTTCTTGAGGACAGCGGCCTCCGCCAGGGTAACACACAGCTTCGAGCCTCATGGTGGCATGTCCTTAATGCTGACGCTCGTTTCTCCAGTCCCTCTTCCTCTTTGTTAGTGCATTTGGTCGGCTCTTGGAAAGTGGTGCTCCAAAAGGCCCGTTGGCATCCTGTAGGGGACCGCGTGCAGACAAATTCTTTTCAGCTGGAATTGTTGGCGGTATCCACATTACTTTCATGGGAAGATAAACATCAGCTCAGACCAAGATTTAACCGCATGGCCCGTTTGGGTGTGACTTCGATTGCGGATGCTACCCTTGCCACTCGCAATGTCCTTGCATCATTTCGGACTGCTAGGAGACTTTTCAGGATCCCGCGCGGATACCGTGATTTGTGGGGGAAGCTTTCCTCGGAACTTCAGGGTAGGCAACCCTTTCCTGCCCTGGCTATGGATCGCCCTTGGCAGGACTGGGACCTTGCAGGCCGGTTGAGTCTGGAAAATGCCTCTACTAATCAGGTGTATCATCTTCTCATTAAAGATCAATGGTTGGGCGTGAAAGTTAATGCTGTTTGGGGCCTGCGGAAATCACTGTCATGGTGGCAGGCAGCGCTGATGGAGGGATGGCAGAACAAGACACCTTTCAAATGCAAGGTCTTTCTGTGGCGGGTAATGATTGGTGGTCTTCCTCTTGCCTCGGCCCTTTCCAAGCGTCGAATCTCGAATGGCACTTGCTTCTTCTGCACCACTTCGGCGGAATCGGCCCGACATCGTTTTCTTTCTTGCCCGCTCGCCAAGAATATCTGGTCACTCTTGTCACGAATCTGGCACGCGGTGGTGGGGTCTTCACTGACTCCCTTCGATTGGGTTTTTGTGCGCCCGAAGTATCCCACACCACCACCGTTACATATGAAGATCTTATTCCTTTTTTTCAGATACTGGGGATGCTGGCACATTTGGACCACCCGAAATGCTTTTCTCTTTGATTCGGCTTCTAATGTACCGCGACATATTGCAAGGCTTAAAGGGCTCTTGCATTGGCAGCTAGATCTCATCAGGCACTCTGACTTGCTCCCTCGGGAGGATTTGTATTCCTGGCATTTGGCAATTGCCTCTGGGTCCTTGCCATGATTGGTGTAACTTTTTAGTACCCTAGTCCGGGGATTTCCCGCACGTTGGCCTATGGCCCTCGTGCCTCTTGTACTCGTGTAATCATGTAATCTTGTACTTTCTTCGTAATTAATACAATTACCTTTTACGAAAAAAGAGAGAGAGAGAGAGAGAGAGAGAGAGAGAGAGAGAGAGAGAGAGCGCATGAATATGGCGGGGAGCGATCTCGGAACCCTGCTCTGCGCCCGTCGTTGCTGTGCCCATCGCCCGTCCTCTGCCCGCTCATCGCTCGACTCGCCCGTTACCGCCTGACTTGTCCGCGCCTGGTCGCGCCCGCTCGTCGCTCGACTGGCCCGTTAATGCCGTCGCCTGACCCGTCCGCGTTTCTGTGCGCCCGTCCGGACACGTCCGCCCTGGTTCGCGCCATTCTTGTCAGCTCTGCCCCGCGCCTGTTCGCCCACGTTCACCTTGCTTCGCGCCCCGTCTGACCCCTGCCCGACCTTGATCTGACCGTCTGGGAGACCCCGCGCACATGACTGTGCCGTTTTCCCTGTCCGGCGGTCCCTACGTCTGCACAACGATCTGCCCCGCGATTCCTTTTGTCGGTGCGCCCACCTGGCCCTTCGTCTGACCCGCCTTTCTGAAGCCGCCTTGCCGAACCTGTGACGTCGGCTGACCTGCCCTGTGGACCCGAGACGTCTGCTGACCTGAGACGTCGGCTGACCTGTGACCTGACTGACCTGCCCTGCGAACCTGTGACGTTGCCCTTGGCGGCACGCCCTAACAGAGAGAGAGAAGAGTAGGATGGCTGGCCTGGATATGGATTTTATCGATCGGATGGTGGCAGCCCTTGGTCTTGATTCTGATACAGAGGAGCCGGAGGAGAGGGTGCCGTGCACGGAGGAGATGGTGCCGTGCCCGGAGGACATGCCTTCTGGTTCTGACCTGCCGCTTGCGGGCAAACGCTCCAAGCATACTTCTGACGAGACAATGGGCCCTCAGGAACGTTCCTATGCGCAGGTTGCCTCTGATCTTGTGGATTCACAGGAGATTGACTGGGAGCATTTACTGGACTTTGCCAATACTCTGCTTGGTGATTATGTTCAGCATAATCATGAAGCTTTTTCTGAGTCTTGGAAGCCACGGTGGACCCAGAATCAGTCTTGCGGTCTTTTTCAGTGTTTTATGACCGTGCAGTTATACTTTTCTTCACTGGCAGGATCCCAGTGCTTTCCCATATTCGCCAGTGGCTGCATCATTTATTACAAGGGGAGTGTGTTGAGGAGATCTTTCTTGGACCCCGCGGCTTTTATGAGGTGCTGCTGAAATCAGAGATACATCGGGCTGAGCTCTTGTCCAAGTTGCCATTATTCTTTGATCGCCGCTTGGTCCATGTTGTGCCATGGCGCCCCATGGCAGACTTTCAGCGTCTACTTCAACGAGAATGCTCGGTGTGGGTGGAAGTGGAAAATTGTCCGGTGGTCTATTGGCCATTGTTAAAAGATGCGATGGCAGTTGTGGGAACGGTGCTGGTTCCCCCAAGCCTAAGAGCTATGAATCGAAACCGTTTATGCATGTTATGGGACACGGCCAGGAAAAGGCCTGAGTGGCTTCGCCTCAATTGCGCTAGCATGCATCCTTTGCACTTTCGCTTAAAATGGGGCAACTTTGCAGGACATTGCTTTTCATGTGGTAAATTGGGGCATTTTATGGCTGAATGCCCAGAGAGACAATCGTCTTCAGATGATGTGCATGTTGCGCTGCCTAAGGATGACATGGTGCTTGATGCCCTGGCATAGGAGGCCCCCCAGCCACCTAACGTTGTGAATAAAGGTAAACAAAAGGTCCGGGGTTTAGATTTCCATAGCAATGATTGGCTCGAGGCACGTCCAAAAAAAGGGAAAAAATTGGATGCAGGCCTGGCGGATTTTGGGCCTGATGCTTCACAGGATTCCGTGCGCACGTATATGCGCACGTACTATGGCTCCTTCAGCCCCCCATAATCAGGCTACAAGGAAAGTCTATACGGACGGTCCAAAGGGCCCACCTGCTAAGTTGGCGTTTGATACTAGAGGTAATGTGATTACACACTGGGATCGTCGTTATCCCCGTTCCACTCCCAAGGCATTGGATATTCCATCTACCTCTAAAGCGGGCCGCCAGAATTCTTTTGCAGTGTTAGCTGATTTCCTGGATGAGGGTGTCCTGGACGCTCTCGTGGAAAAGGTGAAATTGAGGCAACAGGTGCCTCGTTCCTAATTCTCTTTTTTGAAGATATATGAAGATAGCCACGTGGAACGTGCGAGGCATTTGCTCTTGTCATAAGCAACATGCCATGTGGACTGTCTTGCATGAGAACCAGTGGGATGTCTTGTGTGCGGTTGAGCATAAGAGTCACGGTGAAGGAGGAAAAGTTGTGGATTGCCATGGATTCCGCCTGTTTTATGCAGGGACACATGCTATGCACTATTCGGGCGTGCTTATGATTGTCCATGAGAAATACCAGCCTCTTCTTATTAAAAATGATGTACAGGGCCGCTTTCTGGTAATCAAAGTTTTATTTGAAGGAGAGATTTTATGGTTGTTGGGCCTCTATGCTCCGAATGACCCCGCATCCCGACGGAATCTTTGGACGACTTTGCAGAGCTCCATGTCACTTGGCAGAAGGGGTTTTTGATGGGGGATTTCAATATGTGTGTTGACTCTTCTCAGTCCACTTCAGGGCATTCGGTAATGGATGCTCCGGAAAGCCGGGTGTGGAATGCCTTTGCTCTTCAAGTACTTAAGCAAGATCTCTGGTCTTGGCTCCACCCTTCTACTTCAGGGTTTACTTTTCATTCCGCACAATATGCAACTACTTGGTTGCGGTTGGACCGAATGTATATCATGCAGGGGGATGATTTTCTTCCCGAGATGTTGGAAATGAAAGTCTTGTAGCAATATGCATTGTCGGACCATTTCCCCCTCCAGCTTGAGATGCTTGCGCAACCTGTTGCACCTTTTATGCAGTTGCTGGATAGATTCCATTTACGTTTCAACTCGTCCTATTTGAAGCATCCAATCTTTTAGGGCTATATGCAGCAATTGATTGAGAGGTTCTTATTGGACTTCGCCTCTGAGGGCTTGGCTTCCTTTGCACGGCTGCTCTCTAATGTGCAGCAGGTTGCTCGGCAGTATGGGATCCATCATGCCTCTATTTGTCGGCGGCATCGACATGCAGCGGAGGACTTACTGGCTTTGGTCTGTTCGCTGCTGGTGGACACCCCAGATGATGAATTTCTGCTGTCATCACTGGCGATGCGTTCGGCGCATCTTGTTTAAGTATTTCAGTTGAAATCTTATTAGCCGGCCAAGCTGCACAACTTGACTGACACATTGCAAGATAGTGCCTGTCAGACTCACAAGTTCTTTCGTGCCCTGCATGCTTCTCCTGCTCGAGAAAATATGACTAGACTCCAGGATTCAGAAGGTCGCATGATCACTGATCCGTAGACCGTTGTCAATATGTGCAGAAATTATTTTATGGATCTTCTTGGTTCTTCTCCGTCGCCTTCTAGCCAGGTTACGCATGCACGCTCGGTCTTCTATGATCTGGTCCGCCAGCAGGTTCCACTTGATATGCAAGCTATTTGATATTTGCGAGGAGGAGGTTATGGATATTTTGTCACACCTGCCTAAGGATAAAAGTCCTGGTTGGGACGGTCTCACCAATGAATTCTTTGAGAACTCGGCGACCCAGCTGCTGGTGAAGCCATTGGCGGCTATGTTTCAGCAGGTTTGGGAAACAGGGTCATGCCTTCCTCATGGAAAGAAGGCCTTATCAAACTGCTTCCAAAGGTCCCTTCGCCGTCAATGCTGCAACACTGGAGACCAATTTCTTTGATGGGTTCGATGTATAAAATCTTCTCCAAAGTGCTGGCGAATCGGCTTCACAAGTACCTTCCAGCTATTGTGCATCTTCTCCAATATGGTTTCATCAAGGGCCACAACATTCTGCATAATATCTTAAATGTGCAAATGGCTATTGACTATGCGAGGCACTCCAGTCAGGAAGTGGTATTGATTCAATTGGATTTGGAAAAGGCTTTTGACTATTTAGATTGGTCTTTCATTGCAGAACTCATGTGTGCTATGGGTTTTGGTACTCGGATGTCCCGATTCATCTACACCATTAGTGCTGCGGCTTCTTCTCGAGTTATGCTCAATGGTGGGGCTACAGAGCCATCTGTCCTTGCACGCTCGGTCAGACAGGGTTGCCCTTTGAGTCCTCTCTTCTTTGCCCTAGCGACTCACCCGGTTCTTTCAATGTTATCTTCAATGGCCCATTCTGCTTAGCTAGTCGGACTGTCTCTTCCTTTGGGACAGCTAGCCGGACTGTCTCTTCCTTTGGGACAGCACTTCATTAGCCAATCTCTGGCTGATGATAGCTTTATGATTTTGCGGGCGGACAAGGACAACATTCGCAAGGCATTAGATGTTTGGACGCTCTTTGGTCATGCTTCTGGTCTTCGCATCAATGCCTTTAAATCAACCATACTCAGTTGCACGGAGTTTGATTTACAGTCATTGGGCTGGCAGGGCCACGTTGTTTCCCGTGGCTCCAGTGTCAGGCATCTTGGATACCCATTGGGGGTGGATGTTCGGCTAAAGGAACTACTGGATTGGATTTCACAAAAACTGGCAGCGAAGTTTATGTATTGGAAGTCGCAAGCATGGCCATTCCATGTCCGCCTCAAAGTGGCTCAGACAATTATGCTGCCAATGCTCACATATTTCTTGCCATTGCTGCCGTGGACTCCTACTACTTTGAAGGCTCTCACTCGCCCCATTCGTTTCGTGTTATGGAAGAAGGATTCATTGCAACCAGGTATTTCGTGGATTTCATGGTCACATACATGTACCCCTAAACGCATGGGTGGTGGAGCTATTTTGGATACTGAAACTCATATGCTGGCTCTTCGTTGGTCTCTTTTTCGCGCCATGTGTATGGATCATCACCCGTGGACCATCATAGCCCGTTATTTTCTTGAGGACAGCGGCCTACGCCATGGTAATACACGACTTCAGGCCTCCTGGTGGCATGTCCTCAATGCAAACTCTCGATTTTCCAGTCCCTCCTCCTCTCTGTTACTGCATTTGGTCGGCTCCTGGAAAGTGGTGCTCCAAAAGGCGCGTTGGCATCCAGTGGGGGACCGCTTGCATACTAACTCCTTTCAACTGGAATTGTTGGCAGTCTCGAGATTACTTTCATGGGAAGACAAACATGAGCTCAGACCAAGATTTAACCGCATGGCCCGTTTGGGTGTGACTTTAGCTGTGGATGCTACCCTTGCCACTCGCAATGTCTTCGCATCATTTCGTACTACAAGGAGACTTTTCAGGATCCCGCGCGGATACCGTGATTTATGGGAACAGCTTTTGTCGGTGCTTCGGGGTAGGCAACCCTTTCCTGCCCTGGTTGTGGATTGTCCTTGGCAGGACTGGGACCTTGCAGGCCGGTTGAGTCTGGAAAAGGCCTCTGCTAATCAGGTGTATCATCTTCTCATTAAAGATCGTCAATGGCTGGGTGTGAAAGCTAATACTATATGGGGATTGTGGAAATCTCAGTCATGGTGGAAGGCAACTATGATGGAGGGCTGGTTGAATAAGACACCTTTCAAATGCAAGGTCTTTCTTTGGCGGGTGATGATTGGTGGCCTTCCTCTTACCTCGGCCCTTTCCAAGCGTAGAATCTCGAATGGCAATTGTTTCTTCTGTACCACTACTGTGGAATCGGCCCGACATCGATTTTTTTCTTGCCCGCTCACCAAGAAGATCTGGTCACTCTTGTCACAAGTTTGGCGCGCAGTGGTGGGGTCCTCACTAACTCCTTTCGATTGGATTTTTGTGCGCCCAAACTACCCCACACCGCCATAGTTGCATATGAAGATCTTATTCCACTTTTTCAGATACTGGGGATGCTGGCACATTTGGACCACGCGGAATGCCTTTCTTTTTTATTTGGCCTCTAATGTACCGAGACATATTGCCCGGCTTAAAGGTCTCTTGCATTGGCAGATAGATCTCATTCGGCACTCGGACTTGCTCACTAGGGAGGACTTGCTTCCCTGGCATATGGCAATTTCCTCTGGGTCTTTGCCATGGTTTGTGTAACCTTTTTGTGGCGTAGTACTGAGATTTTACACGCGTTGGCCTAGGGCCCTTGTGTATTTTGTAATCATGTAATCATGTAAACTTGTACCTTTTTTTCGTAATTAATACAATTACCTTTTACGAAGAGAGAGAGAGAGAGAGAGAGAGAGAGAGAGAGAGAGAGAGAGAGAGAGAGAGAGATGTGTGAGAGGAGGATGGCGTCCTGTCTCGACTGGCCGATGTTTCGTCTCCTCACCTGTTTCACTTGTGCGCTGCCAGCCCAAGTCCTTCACTGGTGCTAAACTGCCCGCGAGCTCTGTCCCTGACCCACGCCTCTGTTTCGTCTGCATCACGCGCTGCCTCAGTCCTGGCTCACATCGTGCAGGCTCCTGTCTGCCCTGTTCGACAACTTCACTCTGGTCCTTGCCATCCTGAGCTTCGTCTTCTGCCCAGCTCGCCCTCTGTCCCAATTCGCATGTGCACACAGTTGACCTGATCTGTCCAGACGTTCCTGTGGCGCCCTGCTGTGTCGGACTGTGAGTTTCTGTCTGTGACGTCCTGCTTTTATCGCGGGTAAGATTTAGTGAGTGTGATTGTTAAAGGTCTGTACAAACAGTATAGCAGAGCATAGATTTGTGCAGGGCACCTGAGGCACAACGGCCTGCAGAAGGAGACAGGTTCAGTTCTGTTCTGTGACAGCCACTCAAGGCTGGAATAAACTGTGTAAAGCATAAGCCTCAGATATGGAGAATTTGCAGGAATCTAATGGTATTGATATGGCATTTCTAGACCAGCATATTGGAAATGGGGATGATAAAGATTTGGCAGAATCAGATGGCGATTGGTTACCTAAGGATTCTGGGTAGTTAATGGAAGGGGACGAAATGGGTAAATGTTGCAAGATGTCGGTCGAAGAACCGGACTTGTGTGCCCTGAATTTGCTTCAGCAAAATGTTCAGACCTCGTGCTCTCAGACTAATGAGTCTTTTCTGTTTATGCTGGCCTGTGCCAATCATCTGATGTCGGAATATGCTCAACCTAATGAGGGTAAAGCGAGTTCTTTACCACAAGGGGAACATGTGGTCGCTGTTATGGGCATTGATCTGGTTCTACAGAAGATTGTTGCCTTCCATGAGAGGGCTGCCATCTTTCATTTTACAGGAGGGACCCCATTGATCTCCAGCATCCGTGCATGGTTGCTATGCTTGCCAAGGTGGAGATGTGTCAGGATGATGTTTTAAGGCAAGACCAGGCATCCCTTGTGGAAGAGATCTATGATGGCCCGAGGGGTTTTTTTGAGGTCCTCTTCTGTTCCCCCAAAGTGCGGGCTCATATTATGCATCGTATCCTGTTGTTCATGGATGGCCAGTTAGTCCATATGGTTCCGTAGATGCCTATGGCTGAATTTCAGGAGATACTGAGGCATGCATGCCCAATTTGGGTCAAGGTGGTTGATTTTCCTGCCTATCTTTGGCGGCTTCTTCCCTTCATGTTGAGATCTCTTGGAGAGGTGTTGGTGGAGCCTCGGTTGGCCTCCCGTAACAGGAATAGGGCATGTACGCTTTGGGATACAGGGAAACCTCGCTCGACTAAAGTTCATTTTCAGGTTCCGAGGTTGCAAACTTTGGTCTATGAGCTCAAATGGGGTACATTTGCTGGACACTGTTTCAGGTGTGGGCAATTGGGACATTTCATTCAGAATGTGATAGAAGCCAGGAGGTAATGAAGCCGTCTTTGGATCGTGATTTGGATATGCAAGACCATCTTCTGCAACAGGTGGCTCAGCAGCTTGAAGTCGCTTCTAAGGAGATTGTCCAGCAGGGACAACTAGATGGAAAGAAGGCTGCTTCTCAAGCTAGAAATCAGCGTGCTTCGCCCTTAGGGGGACCAGAACTTGACTCCTCAGGATAACTCCTGGGTATTGGTGGTTTGCCGTAGTACTAGACAGGAGCCTCGGTCTACTCCTGTTCACACAGCTCCCTAAACTATTACCCAGACTTTTCAACGCTCTGCAGTTGGTGGTAATGAAAAAAGGATCTCTGATACTGCTTTGTACTTTGATTCGCGAGGGAGAATGGTGCCTCCTTGAGAGGTTTTCCGTGCCTAGCAATAGCAGTTTCCTTCTCGTACTTCGATTGCTAGTTTGCAAAGGGCAGATCTGGTTGATGTGATTCGAAGTGAGATGGAAAGATTTCAGGCAGCCAAAGCAATTGATATTAAAGGGAGAGGGAAGGTGGGGATTCTATAGTTTTCTTTTCTCTATTCCATCATGAGAATTGCCTTATGGAACGTTAAAGGTATCTCTTCGGGTAGTAAGCAGTATCGGTTGTGGAAAGTTGTGCTAGCTGGCAATCGGGATGTTCTATGTGCCGTGGAGCATAAACAGCATGCTTTGGCAGGATCATCTTATGTATAAAAGGATTACTCGGTTTTCTATAGTGGGTGTGTTCCACATAAATGTGGAGTAATGTTGACTATCATATCTTCATTGCAACCATTTTTGATTTCTCAGGATCGTCGAGGCAGATTCATGATTTTTGAAATCCAATATGAGGGAGAGGTTTTATGGCTGGTGGGTGTGTATGATCCTTCTACTTCTCATGAACATCGTCAGCTTTGGGATGATTTGCATTGCCTTGCTATGGCTCGTCAAGGCTTTGTAATGGGTGATTTCAATGCTTGTACATCTATGGATCATCAACACTCGGTTATGGATGGTCCTGAGTGTCAGGCTTGGGATGCTTTTGCAGCCGAGTCTTTGAAACACGACATGTGGTCTTGGTTGCATCCCTCACACTTAGGATATACTTATCGTTCTCTTCAGCATCCAAACACGTGGGCCAAAGTGGATAGGATCTATGTTTGTCAAAGTGATTCTTTTCTCCTTGCAGTCCTTGATATGTGGATAGAGCGAAAGCATGTCTTGTCTGATCACCATCCTTTGATCTTGGAAATGGCACATTGACCTATTCATGCCTATAAGGCTCTCCTGGCTCGCCTACCCCTTCGTTTCAATCAATCCTTTCTCCTACAAAATCAGTTTTTGGAATGTATTTAGCGAACAATTGATTCCTTTCGTTCCAGGGTCCTATTAGAAGGATTGGAAGCATGGCGTGTTTTAAGGGATAATGCGCATATGTTATCCCGAAAGTTCGGTATTCAGCATGCTTCCATTTTATGCGCTGAATTGCTGCATGCACAATCTTTGTTGGCTCGTTCTTTGTCTTTATGTCAGTTGGGGGATACTATAGATGACTTGTTGACAGGCATTGAATGGTTGAAAGGCCGAGTTCAATCTTTACAGGAACAGGAATATGCTAAATTTAAATTGTTGTCTAGAGCAGAGGCTTTGCACGACTGTCAATGACACCAATTCTTTTCTCGATTACATTAAAAATATAACCGGGAAATATGTGCGTCTGAGGAATGAACAAGGTGTTATGGTGACAGAACCTACATCCATCATTCAGATGTGTGTAGATTTTTACAAATCATTGTTGGGCCCCCAAGAGATTCTGTCAGACATTGTTCACTCTGCTCGTAGATACATTGGTGATTTGGTTAGAAATCAGGTTTAGCCAAAATGGGTAGCTTTAATGGAGGCAGATATTTCAGAGGATGAAGTGGAAGAGGTACTATCCCATTTGCCAAAAAGAAAAAGCCCTGGTTGGGATGGGGTTCCTGATGAGTTATTTTCAACCAATGTTGAGCAACTTGAGGACCCGTTGACTCGCCTGTGTCAGCAAGTTTGGAATTTCGGTGTCGTGGCTTCAGACTGGAAGATTGCAGTCATTTGGTTATTGCCCAAGGTTCCCTCTCCTACTTTGAAACAATGGAGACACATTTCTGTTATGGGCTCGTTATTCAAAATCTTTTAAAAAATCATTGCCAGCAGATTATAGAAAGTATTTTCGCATTTGGTTCATCCTTGCCAATATGGTTTCATTAAGGGTTAGAATATAATGCATAACATTTTGAATGTTCAACTGGGGAATTGACTTTGCAAAAGCTTCAAGCCAGTAGGTGGTCATGCTTCAACTTGATATTGAAAAGGCATTTGATCATGTAAGCTGGTCTTTCTTGAGGCAGCTGATGTTCACCATGGATTTTGGGCCACGTATGGTTTCTCTTGTGGATACTATTGGTCAGGGGGCAGTGGCCTGTATTGCGCTTAATGGAGGCATCACTGATGAAATTACCTTATCGCACTCTCTTCGTCAAGGCTACCCTCTCAGTCCTTTGTTGTTTGCGTTAGTTACTCACCCGATGCTTTCTTTGTTGGATAAGTTGGCCAATAAAGGTGAGTTAATTGGTTTGTCTCTTCCCAACGGGGCCCAACTTGTGGGTGAATCTTTGGCAGATGATTCCTTTATGTTTCTTAAGGCTCATCACTCCAATGTTAATCGGACAATGGTCATGTGGAGACTGTTTGCTATGGCATTAGGACTCCATATTAATGCTCAAAAGTCCACTTTGATCTCTTGTACAGAAAATGATTTGTACACTTTGGGTTGGAATGGTATTGTGATTCCCAAGGGGAATATAACTAGGCATTTGGGGTATCCTATTAGGGTGGAGGTGGCTCCTCATGCCTTGTTGGATTGGATAGCATCTCGTATTCACGATCAGTTTATATACTGGAAGTCATAAGGTTGGCCTCTCCATGTGAGACTTAAAGTTGCCCAATCCATTATGATCAGCATGATTTCGTTTTTCTTGCCTTTGCTTCCTTGGACTAAGAAGTCCCTATTGGAATTGGTCCAACCTATCAGATTCATATTATGGAAGAAGAAAGGTAATCACCTGGGTTAGGTGTGGATTTCATGGCAGCACGTGACTACTCCTAAAAGGATGGGGGGAGTAGCTCTATTGGATGTTAATTTTCATATGACTGCTTTGAGGTTGGCTCTTGTGCTGGCTCTTTGTTTACAGTCTCATTTTTGGACAGATACAACAAAATGCTTTATAGAAAAGACTGGCATTTCTCATGGTAGCACGGTTATTCATGATTCTCGGTGGCATGTGCTTAACTCCACAAGATCTATTAAGGTGTCTTAGTCTTTTCTCCTTGCTCATATGATTGCATCTTGGCAGGCGATGTTACATTTTTCGGTTTGACACCCCCCGGATTCTCGTGAGGAGGAGAATTCTCTCCCAGGAGAAGTACTGGCCTCTTCCAGGTTGTTGGATTGGCCTAACAAAGATCTGCAGAGAGACAAGTTTAACCACATGGCTCAGTTGGGGTTGCAATCAGTCCAGGATAGTGTCATTCCAGGACAGACTCGTCTTTATTCATTTCGGCACATTCGCCAGCACTTTCGGGTTCCTAGAGGGTATCATGTTATTTGGTCGGCCATACAGGATAGAATTACGAGCTACTATCCTTTGTCTACGTTACAATTTTTGTCTCCTTGGCGTGATTGGATGTTTGTGATTCGTGATGATTTTGAGAAGAGGTCAGCCAATGAGATATATCAACAGATAGTAGAGGCCAAGAGATGGGTTAGGGACAAGGCAAATAAAGTATGGCGCATTCGGGAAAGCAAAAAGATGTGGCAGGACAGATTCATCCAGCTCTAGAAATCTAAGGTTCCATATCAGGGAAAAGTGTTTATGTGGAGGCTACTTATTGGGGCTCTTCCTATTGGAAATGTGCTGCGTGCTCGTAAGATCTCTGCTGGGGGATGCATATTCTGTAGTACATGTGATGAGATAGTGCTTCATCTATTTGTCTCTTGCCCTATTGCAAAGCAGATTTGGAGTTTCATTTTCCGTGTCTAGTCCTCGTTGACTCGTCATCGGATTTCAGCTCGTTCATGGATTTTGGGCAAGATGACCTCCATGACCTCTTTGAGTTTAGATTATTCTTGCCTTTTCCATTTCCTCAGATGGACAGCCTTGTGGCATATTTGGCGTACTCGGAATGCCTTCATTTTTTATTCAATATCTGGGATTCATGGTCATGTGGCCTGAATCTAGGGTTTAGTGTTGTGGAAAATCACCTCTATGGTGTCTGCTAGCCTGGTTCTTTCTGATATTGCTACTCCCTAGTTGGACATTGTTCACTCCACACCAGCTGTGCTTTCAGTGTGATATTTCTGTATTAGAGTTTGTGTAGACTTTCCTTCATGATTGTTATTTTCCGCTTTTTTCTAAGCTGACCTGATGGTCTGATGTAATATATTTGCTACTACTTAATTCAATTATCTTCACGAAAAAAGAGAGAGAGAGATGTGTGGCGGGATATACCAAGACTGACGGGATAGATAGGGAGACATGAGATAAGTGGTGTGAGCGAGACTAAGATTGACGAGGCAGACACGGATGGATGTTAGGGAGGTGGCGTGAGGTAGGGTGACAGGTAGGGAGGTCCTATGGAGGTAGGGAGGTGGTATGGAGGTAGGCCGGCAGGTGGTGGGGAGACAGATGGCATTGTTTTCAGTGGTTCCCTTCGACATGCTAGCTAGCAACCAGGGGGGTGCTTAGGCACACATAGAGAGAGAGAGAGAAAGAAAAGAAAGAAAGAAAGATATATTTACGTCTACATAAGGCCAATGTGGCCTATGAGACAAAATCCAGAGTACATCCATGTCTAATGTCATCTCATCAGTAAGGTAAAGATAACATTACAAATAAGTGGGTGGCCTATGAAACAGTACTGAAAGTAACTATACGATGGGACTATACTAGGGTTGAACTATGTGTAGTACTGTTCCATCTATAGAAAAAGAAAAGGAAAGGAAAGGAGAACCAGATCTGATATAACCATGTACAAAAGTGTGGTGGAGACTATGGGCTGTAGCTGGTCTCAAGATCTACACATGATCTCAGCTATGATGTGGTCCTGGTTTATGGGGTCGTCGTGCTCGATGAAGGGAAATTGCTCTATCCAATGTGACTCCACGGTGTGGCCTGTAAGATGTCTGGCAGGGTGGCTCTGTCTCTGCTAGGCTCGTAGTGTCAGTAGGGTCGGCTATGTAGAAGAAGTCAGTCACTTCTCTCTATGTGTGTCCCTCTGGGAGAGTTGGCCTCCTGTCTCGTAGTAGTGCAGTTCGGCGCCTCTCGAGCTCCAAGAGGAAGAGAGCTAGGCATCTATGGTCCTCGTAGTCCATGATGCGACGAAGGGGTCCAAATTCATCACGGAAGAGGCAGGGGTACAGTCCTTGTATGTCATAGTATTCTGTGCATCTGCATATGTAGTGCTCCTCCGTCTCAGGCTCTCGAACACAAAGCTAGCAAGTCCTATCCTCCACTAGGGTATTTGTCCATTTGCCTGTCTCCATGTGAAGCCTATGTGAGGAGGTGTGAATTTGTCCGATAGCAACCCATATGCTATGGGAGAGATGGGTGTCCATATATGCTGGCCGAATAGTGAAACCATCATCAGAGAGGCACAAGAAATGACTCCTGTAGAATTCCATCCTCGATCCTAGAGGGAGTGGTGGATGGATCCATATCCTTGCCGTCTCAATCCTCAAGATATTAGCTCTGATCACCTGGTTCAACTCTGATTAGCTGAGAGAAAGTGTAGGGCAGTCAAGGCTATAATCCAAAGGTGGAAGACGGTCAATATCCAAACCATGTAGGCTCATCCAAATAGCCATCTGTGAAAACCAACAGTTCTTCTCGCCACCTGCTACTAGTTGTCTAGATGCAGACAGAGCAATGATATGTTGCTGCATAGGGTAGAGATGGAGACCTCTTGTGGCATAGATATGGAGTTTTCGGATCAGCACATGGCTAGGGTGGAAGGTAAAGTTGTTTTGGATTTTGATGAGGAGTCCTAGGGAGTGAGGACATCCCTGAGGAGGGTAAAAGATAGTGGTGGATCCTATGGATACTAGTGCTTTGGAATCCTGCGAGAAGGGTGGCTGCCCTCCTTTGCAAGGGCAAGGGGCTATGTACCAATGTATGATAGCTCAAGCTAATAGCTTTGATGAGTGAATACGTTTATGTGAAGGTGGGTAAGGCATCCACCTTGTTAGATGTGGAACATGTGGTGGTAGTTCTGGGTACAGAGATTGTGCGTGAATAAACTCACATGTGAGCCTTTAAAAAGTTGTTTTGGTCTCTCTCTTTAGAGGGGTTTCTTGGAAGGGTGATTTAATGAGAAAAAAGGTATGGTGATAATGATGAAAAGACTCACATATGAACTTTTAAAAAGGTGTTTTGGTCTCTCTCTTTCTCTCTCTCTCCCCTTAGAAAGATGATTTTTTTTTTCTAATTGAAGATATGAGATGAAATGATATTTTAATGGTATATATATCTACAAGTGTAAGTATAATGTAAAAAGAGATGGATTTTTACGATGAAATGATATTTAATGGTTACATACATGCATGTAATGTTTGTATATTTTAAAAACATCCACAAATATATATCTATTATAAAAACACATACATATCAAATACACTTAACATACATATATGTATATACACATATGTATAATTACACATATATGTACATATGTAACAAATTGCAGCCTTCCATGAGTGGGTTGCGATCATCTAATTTACTGGTCGCATTCGCCTCATCACTCGTATCAGGGCTTGGCTTGAGGGTATGCTGTCATGTAATGACTTGTTTAAGGAAAATGGAAATGAATAGGTACAAGATCCTTTGGTGGAGGACATTTATGATGGGCCAAAAGGGTTCTTCAAGGTTTTCTTTCGCACCTTGCAAGCTCGAGTCCAAATCATGCAAAGTATTCGTTTGTTTTTGGATGGACAATCACTTCATGTTGTTCCATGGTGACCCTTGGAAGAATTTTAGGATGTACTTAGACAGGCGTGTCCTATTTGGGTGGAAGTGGTCGACTTTCCTTCGCATCTCTGGAGGCTTCTTATGTTGGTTTCACATTCTCTTGGGTAGGTCTTAGTGGAACCCCACTTGGCCTCTCGCAATTGAATGTGCTTGTTTATTTTGGGATACTAGTAAAGTTTGCCCTGCTAAAATGCATTTTCAAGCCCTTGGGTTGCATTCCTTGTTTTATGAGCTAAGATGGGGGATATTTGTTGGGCATTGTTTCAGATGTGGACAATTGGGACACTTTATCTTTGAATGTAATCAAGATCATGTGGGATCATAGCATCGTATGGATTCAGATGAGGAGACACATTGTATGTGCAAGCTCCTCAAGGTCTGTCTCAGGAGCAAAACATATCTCCTCTTCCACTTGTTAGGCAATAAGGATTTCAAGTTTTGGGCGATATCAAGCCAATGGAGGAGTCTCGACCCCCTTATCTTGATCAAGCTTCTAAGGAAGCCCCTTGGGTAATAGTGGTGAAACGTAGTGCTGGCCAAGACGTTTGCTCGGCTCCTGTGCATGTCCCCTCAGAGAGTGTTACTCAAACGTTTTAGAGATGGGGAAAGGGATTTGATTCCAGGCTGCCCGTATTTGGAGCAAGAGGAAAGAGTTCTTTGGATTTTGCCTTGCCGTTTGATTCTCGGGGAAGGTTGCTTCTACCAAGGGAAGCTCTTCGTGCTCAGCAACAACAATTTCATCCCTATGCATCGATCACACTGGTGCAAAGAGGTGACCTTATAGATATTATTCGCAGTGAAATGGAGTGATTTCAGGCTGGTAAAACTCAAATGCCAAAGGGAAAGCACTGCATTAATAGTTTTCCCTTCTCTATTCTATCATGAGGATACAATTATGGAACATTAAAGGTGTCTTGTTTGGAAGCAAAATGTATAGGTTGTGGAGGACTATTTTGTTGGCAAGTGGGATATAATATGTGCAGTGGAGCACAAGTAACATGCCATGGCCGGATCCACTTATGTATATAAGGATTTCACAATGTTTTTTAGTGGTGGGGTACCTTGTGGATTTGGGGTCCTGTTCGTTATTCGCTCTTCCTTGCAATCTTCTTTGATTTGCGAGGATGCTCAAGGCAAGTTTATGATTGTGGAGACTATGTGCGAAGGTGAGGCTCTTTGGTTGGTAGGGGTGTATGCTTCCAATACAGCTTGAGATCTGCAGCAGCTTTGTTTGGACTTGTAGTGTCTCAATTTGGCTCGCCTAGGTTTTGTAATGGGGGATTTCAATACATGTGAGGTTGTGGAGCAAGCAACTTTGGTCTTGGCTCCATCCTTCAGAGCTAGCTTTCTCCTTTAATTCTCTTTAATGTACTGCAACCTAGCGTAGATTGGATAGGATATAATTTTGTCAATGTGATTCTTTCCTTTTGGCAGTGCTTAATATGTGGATGGAGAGATAGCACGTCCTCTCTGACCATTTTCCTTTAATCTTGGAAATGATTCATCACCCAGTGAATGCCTTCAAGGCCGAACTAGGGTGTATGCCCTTGAGATTCAATCAGTCCTTCCTGTTGCATGATCAATTCTTGGAATACATGCTATAATTGCTAACCTCCTTTGGCTGACAGGCTCTATTTGAGGGGTTGGATGCATGGGCAATCTTTTGGAAGAATGCACGAGATCTGTCTAGAGTATATGGTATTCAGCAAGTGTTTGCATTTAATGCTGATACAGCATTTGCAATCCTTGTTGGAACACTTTGTCATCGTGACAAGGTGGGGATGTTGAGATGGCAAGCTCAACACGTATAGACATTGATGATGGACCACTTGGATAGATGGGTCTGCACGTCTACACTTGGCATATTGGTGGTCATTATGACTCTTACATGGCCATTGACTTATCAGTTATTATATTTGGTTTGTTACACCTATGTGTAGTTGACATAGTTATAGTGCCAATCCATTAGTATAGTTTGTCATGCACTATTTGACTTAGTAGGCCACTTTCCTTTATGCTGCATCTTATCTATACTTTGTGCACATTGTATTGTGTGACAAAGAAGAAGAAATTGGCAAGAAAACGTTTTGGTCTCCATCTCTCTTCTTATGTTCTTGAGTGAGCTTTCTCTTATATGTATGGTGTGTGTTTGGCACAATAGCTGAAGTAAATTCCCCCAGCATGCAATTCGTGACATGGTATTAGAGTTGTACCACTGATAGAGGTTGGTTTTGGAGGTTGAAGTGAAGGAGAAGAAACAAGAATTCGAGTAAGCAAGCAATGGGTAAGAAACTCTCCCATTCTTTGACTCTTTCTCTTGGATTGTGCCTATGGAGGCACCGGAAGTAAGGTAGAGTAAAAACCTTAGATTGCTATGAATTTCGGTGTGTGAGCAGAGCACTATATATTCTACAAACAAGCCCTTCAGGACTTGTCTGCTTGATCTCAATTGTGTCGCCTGCAAGTGGATACACAGGTTGCAAATTTTGAAGTTGTAAGTTGTGAGGCGTAAGTTTTATTTGCAGACAAGTTGCATATTACATGTATTGTTGAGCAGTTAGTGAAAAATGCTGCTTCGTGTATTGCTGTGTGCTTCTTGTAAAATGTTACAGAAGACTTGTTGTTTTATATCAATTTTGTGATAATGGTAGAGAACAATGGAAATCCCGTAATTGAGACTCTAGACAAGAATAACTATCCATATGAAAGTTTCGTATAGCAAACTTCTTTATTGGAAAAGGCCTCTTCGAGTTTGTTTTAGATGAAGAAAAGAAGCAAGAGTTGAGTGACCTTGCGATTTTGCAGACGAATTAAATGTGTGGAAAGAATGCAATGCAAAAGAAAGAAATGTGATATATTGGCTATCTATAGTAATTGATAACACTATGCTGGGGGATATCAAAATTGTAGAAAGTTCACACATAGCATGGACCATGTTTGAGAAAATGTTTTCTATGAATACAAAGGCACGAAAGATTCAGCTTAAGCAAGAGATGATAACTTTGAAGAAAGAAAAAATGTCTGTCAATGAGTATGCTTTGAAGGTGAGAAGCATTGCAGATGCTTTGGTAGCAATTGATGCAATGCTAGATGATGTTGATATATATTTTCTTTTACCCCAACGCGTCCCATCCCAAAGCAGCTAGGGCATTAGGCAAAGGGTGTACGTCGACTACCCAATGACCTACCAATACTACAGAGGCGATGGTGATCTTATCAAGAGAGCCCAAGTGATCACCTCAGAGAGGCCAGGGTATCAGACCAAGGATGCTCATCGGTTGCCCAAGGGCCTACCAAGTCCTGCAAAGGCAGACGTAATTAGCAATGGACTTTTTTGATTTTTTTTTTAAGGACGTTTGATGTGCTTTGTTTTAAAGATTTAGCATTAGGTGATGATTTTGAATTAGTTTTCGTTTCATTAAGTCAATGTGCTCCGAAGTACGGGAAAAATAAGGATGGATTGCTCCATGACCTTCATATAACATGCAATGCAATCCCACACACTAGGATAAGTGCCTAGGTATTCCTAAGTGTGTGTGCGTGCGCGCCAATCATATGGAGAATATGTGGAGAGAAAGGCAAGATGGTAACCTACTAAGACAAGCAAAGCTAGCATGCAAGTATAGGGAAGAATTGCCTTGGAGACTACCTTGTGTAATGCCACGATTGTGGTGGAGCTAGAGTTAACCACTCCAAGGGTGATTGAACACGGATAAATATACACAAATGCATGTTTACATGAAGAGAATACCAATGCATGGAATAATGTAAAGGAAGATGCAAATTTTCATGCTCATTCAAAATGCGATGCGATGGTACCACTTGAATAGTACCCTCGCAGGAGAATTTCACTTATCCAAGCCCTTTTATAATCATGTAATCCTGATAGTGTGGATGAAGTTACAAATGTCGAGAATATATAATACATAATAAATAAACGTCTGAAAGTAAAAAGCTGTAAACATTACTACTGTCACTATCAAGAGAACGAAACTGCTCTCTCTCAAACTGGAAGAAGAAGTAAGAGTTAAGCGCTCTGTCCCTATCAATTTAAATAAGTAGAAGAGGATGTATCCAAGCCATGGTTGAAGATACTATAGAACAAGCGGGTTGACTGCCTTGGCAAAAATATCTGCAAAATTATCGCTTGATGGTACAAACTCTAGGTGAATGGTGCTTAGCTCAACTTGCTCTTTGGTGAAATAGTAATGAACTGCTATGTGCCATGTCTAGGGGGTGATGATAGGATTGCCTGCAAGGGCAACAATACTCTTGTTGTTGCAGTAGACAATTGTAGGCGACTCGCAAGGAAACTCTAATGCGGCTAGCAAGTTCCGTTGATAGATGGCTTATAAGCATAAACCATGACCATAAGTTAGTTCAAAATTATAGGTACGCCTTAAATATCTTAATACATGAAGACAAGCAATCCAATGAGACATTCTAGGTGCATTAAAATATTGATAAGCAAACTAACTGAGAATGCAAGATCTGGCCTAGTATGAATCAAACAGAGTAATTCCCTTGCAATAAAACAATAGTGTAAGAATCAAAAGGGTGGCCCGAGGTATCCTTGTGCAGATGGATATTGGGGTTTCGAGGCGTGGCCAGCGGTCATGTTTGATTAGTGCAATATTGTTCCACTAGCTATAGAGCGTACTTCTGCTGTGACAGAAAGATATTTTTCTTAGATCTAACAATCTCTATCCCCAAGAAATAAGAAAACAATCCTAAGTTTGTCATCTCGAAGGTAGCACAGAACTATGCCGTAATTTGTGCTAGAGCTATAGAATCTAAGCCAGTGAGTGGTATATTATCAACATATAGTAGGATATAGCTGACCCCTACGCTAGTGGTGCGCACGTATAGATTTGGATCATAGGGGGTAGAATGGTATCTATGAGTTCGTCAAAACTTGTCCATCTTGTGGTACCAAGACCTTGGTGCTTACTTCAATTTATAAAGAGATTTTTGCAAGCGAAATACCTTGTTAGTCTGGTTACTAGAAGAAAAGCTGAGAGGTTGCTCCACATAGAGTTTCTCCTCCAAATAACCATTCAAAAAGGCACTATTGACGTCCATCTAATAGATCGGCCAACCATAGTGAGCGACAAGTGCAACCAATTGACGAAATAATGTCAGCCGAGCAGTAGGTGCAAAGGTTTCTTCATAGCCGATGCCATGCTTTTGTTTGAAACCTTGCACTATAAGGCGAGCCTTGTTTGAAACCTTGCACTATAAGGCGAGCCTTGTTTGAAACCTTGCATTATAAGGCGAGCCTTGTATTTGTTTAAAGTACCATTAGCCTTTAGTTTGGTCCTAAAAATCCACTTCGTCTCGATAACCGGCTTGTAATGAGGACGATACACCAATGCCCAAGTCCCATTATGATCGATATTATCCAATTTCTTCTACATGGTGTCATGCCACAGAGGGTCCTAGAGAGCTGCTTGTGAAGCATGAGGGGCGAGCCAAGTAGACCTTGGGCCCTCTGGAGTGAAATTTGGTGGAAGGATCCCTGAATCCTACATGGTTTGCTGGTATCAACGAGGTAACGGGTCTCATGGAGAAGGCCTGGGAGCTGAAGTATCTACAGGAAGGTTAGAAGTATGCAGTAGACCCGGCTCAGTAGGCAGGATCTCAAATGATGTGAGTAAAGGTAAGGATGAAGAGTCCAGTGCAGAGGAGTGCACTATGTCTCTCTCATCAAAGATAGCATCCCTCCTAACGATCATCTTGTTTGTTTGAGGATCGAATAAACGATAGGCTTTTGCGTCGGAAGAATAGCCCACAAAAATCAAGAGATTAGCTCGAGAAGTGAGCTTTCCTATCTTGTCATCAAAAGTGTGCATATAAGCACGACTACCGAAAACTTTGAAGTGACCTCGTACAGAGTCTTTTAAGGGACCACAGTAGTCGGGCATCTGTTGAGGATGTATATTGAAGTATTAAGAGCCTCAACCCTTCATATTTCTCAACTATTCTGACTTCAAGACCACAGTAAAGCATATTTTCAGCATAAACCATGACTGAAACTCTCAATGGCATTTACTCACATGCTACTATCCATGGAGCCAGTTGTAAATCATTGAAAATTGAGCATAATCTGATCATAAACTGATCACTTCCTGATCTAAGAACTGATCACAAATTGCTGCAAATGTGATCCCAAACTAATCATAAACTGGTTGCAAAACTGATCCCAAAAGTGACCATAAACGGTTCTCAAACTGATCAAAAACTGCGCTAAAACTAATTAGAATTTGTCTCAAAACTTAGGCAAAAAATCTTGTCAAATAGATCATAAACTAATGCAAAAGTATAGTTTCAGTGCCCGAGTGAAACTCATACTCATTTGCATACATCTCACAGTGACTAATACACTGAGTAGTGACCTCACAACAAACATATTCAAAGCATAATACCTTGGATGCATGCTGAATACATCCGAGATCCACTATATACGAGAGCTATCCACAACTGACAGAGTGGAAGTGCTATCCCCTTCAACATCAGCAGAGCAGGCAATGCTTCGTACCCTTGCTCTACTAAACCTAACTGACCCAAATCGAAGTCGGATCTAACTGAAAGGCGTCTCGGCAAAGTTGCGGCAATTGAGGATGGTCTGCCAAGTCATCCTCTTCCATCTGCCTTGCATCTATTGGTGAAACAATGCTAAAGCTTCACCAAGAAGTATATGGAAACTTTACCTCTAGCTTAACTTGCCTCGAAACCTCCTCTAGGTTGTAGGCATTTCTTCCCCTCAAGCATTGCAATGCTTTATACTTTCACATTGCTGAAATTTGAACTTAACTAATATGCAACATTGCATCCAATTGACTAGTCCCTCGTGTGTACCTAACATGCTAGGAGTACCAAATGCATTAGGAAATATTATTGATTGCATATTTTGAACCATTGCAATGTGACTATGCATGGAAACTTGCATACTACTAGGCAAGAAACATTTTCCCATACATTGCATACATTACTAGCTGTTTTTTTTTCTCATGAGCAATACTATACGGAGCATTTGAACACACAATTAGCTACGTATATGAATTGCCAAACTTGCCACTTTGTGCCCTAGCATCATGCCAACATTGCTTTACATTGGGTTATGTATATTACCAGCCATACTCCAATACATTGGGCCTTGCACACCACTCATTGGTTGCTACATATGATAAGGAGTTGTGTCATACATGACTATACGTGGTCCCTCACCCACCATAGCATGCCTGCCCCATCATTGCATGCATGCATTGTTGTCCAAAAGGCATTGGATTGACACTTCCAAGTTGACCATGCACATGCATCAATTATTCCACTAGCATCATTTGCTTATGTTCACTACCCACATTTAGAACATCATGCTATTGTATTGGCTCTTCCTTCAGTGTCCCAAAGCTCTCGAAGATAATTTCCTCTTTTTGCCTTTGATGCTCTCCTTTAAGGGTTCAAAAAGTGCATCAACCAAGGATCATTTGCCAATTGCATAAACATTTCAATTGTCATGAGGACATGTATTTTTTGAGAGTAAATTTACGAGCCTGAGACCCGAAAAAATCATGGGATATCAAAGGAAAAAGTTGCTAAAAGTTATGCCACATAAGTACTTGGTGGTATCTGGTGCCAATTGTTGGCCTAGGTCATTCATTTGGTCATAAGTGTTAGTTGGTGACACTAGAGAAGTGGCGTTTAATGGTACCTAATGCCAATCTGATGGTTACAGATGCTGCAAAGACACTCGGAAATGAAAGTTTTCTCCTTAATTTAATTATTGGCCGGTCAAATTATGTTTCAAGGCACCAAAATAATTATTAGATTAATTTTCAATATTCAAAGATTGAAAATTGATATTTAATTACAGAGAATGCTGGAAAAACCATTTGGGAAGGCTACCACTTGTCAAAAATTCCCATGCAAGACTAAAAAACGTCTTTAGAGGCTGGAGAGATGTATTTTTAGTGTATTCAGCCTGCAAGAGAGAGGGAGGAGAGACTGTTGATTTGATTTGCAGCCATTGAAAAACCTTCTAAGACAGCCAAGGGCAAGAGAAGACCGATCAACAGCAGGCGATAGCATCTACAGGCTGTTGAGACAAGGCACTAGCAATAAGTGATTGATTTTCTTAAGTATTTTGCATCTACAAGCTGTTGAGATAGGGCAGCCCCAATAAATGACAAACTTTTTTTAGTTCTTCGCGAAGAAAGTCTGAATTTTCTCTCTCCTCAGCATTCTCTCTCATCTCCCTGCCTTTCTACTTCCTTGCTTTAAAGATTACAGTATTCAGATCACCAGAGGCTGAGAAATTTCAGATTTCTCTGCTGTAAACCCTAATCTGAGGCAGAAATTGGGGTTTAGCAGCAACCTCGAGAAGCATGCCAAAAATTGGAAGCTCCAAGACTTTGATTCAACAGGGTTGAAGCTGTTTTTAGTCAATTTCAAGTGGAGGGACCACCAAATCAATGAATTTGGGGCATTTTCCATCTCCATCAAAGCACGTGAAGGCCAATTGACTACCAAATCAAGGGGCAAATCAAA
This sequence comes from Lygodium microphyllum, assembly GCF_053477565.2. Classification (NCBI taxonomy): domain Eukaryota; kingdom Viridiplantae; phylum Streptophyta; class Polypodiopsida; order Schizaeales; family Lygodiaceae; genus Lygodium; species Lygodium microphyllum. The sequence goes on from NC_141156.1 coordinate 42,095,532, forward strand.
TTGAAGTCTTATTTGTCATTTTGGACAGCAAGGGAAGTTGGAATACCGAAAGGGATTGGGAGAATCCCATTGTACATCAACTTCTTCTTCAATTAAGTTAAATAAATACCGAAAGGGGTGCCAATTTTGGGACCAACAAGGTGTCCAATGTCCAAGATTATATGGTAAAGTGTGCATTTCAGTTTTGTGAATTTAGTAATTCCTGTAAATAAAGGTTAATCAGGTTATTACCACCGTATCTGAGAAGAAATGCTGGTTTCATTAGCTAGTGTCCTTAGCTGATCTTTACACCGGTCATCAAATTTCCTCCTCTTGTGGGTCATTAGCTTCAATAGACCTACAAGGACCCACATTTAGGTCTAAACCAACATTATCAGCTTGTTGTCCATCTAGATGCCTAATAAAAAACATACATTGCATTTTCCCCAACACTTTGTGAATTTTCAGATTGAGAGGCATCATCCCCACTTAATCCCATCTCACTATCTAAAGTCATTCTTACTGTAATGCTTAGCTGAATCAAATACCTCAATCCCACCAATTCAAGGAATTGATGGTGTCTGGGTAAGGGAACCATGAAACTAGCCTTTCTCCTCGGATAGGGTGGTAAATAACCTGATTTAGTCTTGAGCTAAAAATACATTAGCCTGACTTAACATCCCTAAAACACGCTTCATTAATAAAGAAAGCTTATTACTTTAAAAAGAAACGTAATCCTACAGAGTTACTCCGTCCCACGTGCAAAACCCTAATTTGGGTGCCCCAAACTTTCTATAAATAGGCATGCAGTCCACCACTCTTTCTTAATCATGTTTTTGCAAGTTTTACGAGCTATATCTCCACCATCCACACCCAGTTGGCGCAGGACATCGCGGTTAGAGCTTCCACTAAACATCGGCTACCATCTAGCGCCTGATTCCAACCTTGATCACCTATGTGCAGGTGTCGTCTATAGTTTAATGCTAACGTCAGCATTTGGTGCTGCTGCCATCAACTAGGAATTGTTGCCCTGATCTTCTCTCTCCTTTGAATGCTACATTTTCAGTTTCTAGCTGCCGCCCTGACATTCTCTCATCTCTACCTGCTGTGTTTGCACCTAACAGCTGTCATTCAGATTTTCTCTCCTCAGGTACCACCGTTTTTAATCTTTCTCTCTTCTACACTGTCGTCGGCATTAGATCCAACCTTCCTTGGCTATGTTTGCTGGTGTCCAACACTCGGAGGGTGCTTTTGCTAAGATTTGGGATTTATTCGGAGTACGACACACTCTACATCTCATAACCTCTACCTTCTAACCAACTGAGCTACCCAAACCATAAAAGAAATCATTGCCAATTATTATTAGTCATTGTAATGCTCAACTATGACACAAAGATGATCCTCATGCATGCCACATCTTGAGAGTGTTGGGAGGAAGGAAGAGGGCTGAAATCGGAATAAAGAGGCTTGAAAACACAAAATTGAATACTTCCTAATCATGCATAGGAGAATGAGATATTAGATGGGCAGCAAAACAAATTAGACGGACTGATCCAAGAGATATGAGAGTTTGAGGTTTAGTATCCACTGCATAGTGTGTTTGTTGCATGAGCACTGTACATCCTTCAAAATCTCCACTACGGACTCGCCATCCGCAAGTGGAACCTGGCTCGAATTACACATCAGTTCCACACTAATACCTTTCTCCAATGTCAGGTACAAACCCTATCATTTAAGATTCTATACCAACTCATTCAATATTTTCTATTGGATCGGGAGATGCTTATCAAGAAAGGACTCTTCAAAACAAGCTTTGGTTTGTGAGTAATGAGGAAGACAAGTATTTCTTCATGAACCCAAAACTAGGTAAGAAGCTAAAAGAAGAACTTGTATATATTCCTAACCTTCCTTTTCCTTCAAATGAGTTCATTTCTCATGGTCAATATGGAGTAGGTGCATCTTCATCTAGTACATTTAATGGACAAAAGGAACCAACCATGTTTCGCACAACAACATCCATCACAAATCCATTTGGGCTCCCACCCATCCTTGCCTCATCTTCCACTGCACCTTCCTTTCCGCTTCCATTAATTGGACCACATTATCCACCACTACACACCACACACCACACAAAGGGGTTCTGCACATTTACACACGGCCTTTAGGACCTCTATATACCCGTTTTCAGGTGGTGTACCTATGACGTAGGCTCAACCTCCCACACACATACTTTCATGCTATCCCTCTAGGAGTGCATCCCAGACATACTCGAGTGTGGATCGTTCGGTATCGCAATTTGCCTCTATGGCATTACCTAGTGGACTATCTGATCATTCTATACTGCAGTAGCCAATATCTAGACAAGGCTATCGTGTCCCAGTGCCTCCACTTACACCTACGGTATCATATGGACCTACATCCGTTTCAGTACCCTCGCAACAATCCACACTCATTGGACATCAATAGCCTATTTTTGTCTACCCACCTTTACCCCCTCCTACTTCTTATCCACCACCACCATCTTATCCCATCTATCCATCTTCCTACCTCTTGGATCTAGTTCCTCATCCGTCAAGCATGCATTTAATGATAAGACTCGTTTCAATAGGTCAAACTACACTACCTTGTCAAATCTGATGAGACATGTCTTAGACTCTCAAAACCAAAGGGATTTAGTGTAGGCGTTGGAAACCCAACCTGATCCGCTCTCATTCCATACGAGATTGTCCGCTCATACAAGGCTCGTAACACCTCCGCTATTGTCGATCTTATGCACAGCTTGTTTGGCTGAGTTTCACTCTCAACTTCAACATTTCGACTTTGCATCCGAGCATTGGGCACACTTGACTGACCGCTATGCGGCTTGACATAGGACGCATTGCATCAACTTGAATCATGAGCTCCAAAATTTCAAAAATCACAAGCAAGGATGACTTGAAAGTCAAGTTGGCTGAGTATTGGTGTCTCTTCACTGAGTTCTCAACCGCTAGGGCTCCTAAGATCTCTGACGATTAGGTTGCCCTATTCCTTAACAAGCTACCAAGAAAATATTTCCATTTTGTCTAGCAAGTGATTTCACAACCTCAGATGCCAACATTTTATGAGTTTGAGTATCAACTATTGCATTATGCACCGTTGTTCGATCAATTTTATAACATGTACTAGATAGAGGGGGACTCTAGTTGCATCTTCTCAAAGGAGACAAACAAGGCAAGAGCACACAAAACTTAAATCAAAATCACAATTAAAATAGGGCTAGTGAATCCCAAGGAAATACTCAATTTTCTCTTAAACCTGGATGGTAAAATGTACCTAAAAACAATAGGTATTATCGACATTGTTAAAAAGCTAGCTAGTATGATGACAAGTTGTCGATCTAAGGCAAGAGGCTCATTGTCAAAATCCAAGAATCAGACCCCCACACCCCAGTTGGGTAACCCCCAACAGGGGAAGCAAGGTGGTGGCAACCCTCAGTAAGCGCAATGGAGAGGTCAAATCCACACTACTACCATTCTGTCATCATAGTCAACGAACTACTCAACTCCAAAGGGTTTGTCTGATTAATCTGCAAAGGTCTACATCGTCTCCTTAGAGACATCGGATGCGAGTCTCGTTCACGTCTGTGAGTTACCTCTTGATGAGGTGCTTGCATAGGCCCACTCGTCACAGACGAGCATGTTAGTACCTATTTGTCTTGTGGATAGTGGAGCTACCTATCGCATGACTCCTAGAGTGGACATTTCTATTTCTCGAGCCCCTGCAACCAAGAGTGTCTACGAAAGGAAACAACTCCTTAATCAAGATTTAGGCCCAAGGTCGCGTCAGTTTTCTCACTAACCTAGGTCTAGATCTCACTTCATTGGATGATGTCTATCATGTCCTCCAGCTTGGGATAAACTTGTTGTCCGTTCGGTAGCTTTGCCAATTGGGGCGAGTAATTTTCTTCACAGTGACCACAGTCAAGGTCCTAAACTCTCAGACTCGTCTAGTGATTACTCACGGCACAGCACAACTTAATGGCCTTTACCACACGACGCATTTTCTTACCAAGTCAATTGCCGATGATTTGGAGTTCCATTGCTTTCAGGGCTTGGCCACTTCATGAGAGCCTACGGACTCTAAGCGTCTTTGGCATTTTTGCTTAGGAAATTTGAGCTACAACTCTCTTTATAAGCTATCGCATCAAGGGATGGTTTAGGACCTTCCATGCCTAAAGCTATCTTGAGAGGTCTGTAAAGTATGTCAGCGAGGTAAGCAACATCGTACCCCCTTTCCTCAGCAGTCTATCACTTATGCTCCAAAACCACTTGGACTCATTCATGTCAATCTTTGTGGTCCCATATCCACTGCCACCTTAAATGGCACATTGTACTTCTTTTCGATAGTGGAGGAATTCTCCAAATACATGTGGGTGTACTCTCCTAGCACAAGTCCGATACTTTCACTTATTTCAATACTTGGGTACTGCTAGTTCATAACTAGGCTAGTCATTGTGTGGGTACTATGAGGAGTGATTTTAGTGGTGAGTTTACCTCCCACAAGTTTTTTGAGTTTCTACAGAAGCAAGGCATTGCACACCACCTCATCTCTATCAACTCCCCTACACAGAATGGAGTCACAGAGCGTAGAAATTGGACTGTCCTAAATATGGCACACTCTATGTTGTTCACAGCTCAGCAAGGTTTGGGGCATGTGGCATGGTTAAACAATGGTGGCCAATATTGCTACTCTGATGCCTTATGGAAATTTGAGTGCATTATGTTTTTCCTTTGGCACAATGTAGTGCAATCGAGGGCGATTGCAGGGATTTCAAAGGGTAGGTCTTTCATGGGGTCATGAAATTTTGAGATGCTTTAATCTTACCATTAACATTTGATTAAGATATTAATCAAATGTGCAAGGTTGTTTAGCACGTGATGCACATGGCAATTATTTCATGGTAACATGCCAAGAACTCGGAGGATGTAGTGAGTGCCAAAGTCAAAAGTTGTAGTGAGTTATGCCTTACAGGTACTAGGTGGTACTCGGTGTTAGATTTGGGCCTAGACCAATTTATTGGCCATTAATGTGAGTGGTGACATTAGAGACGAGGCATTAATTAATTAATCAATGCCAATCTAAGAGTCAATAACTGCTCAAGGATACTTGGAAGATAATAATTATTGGTTGTTGAAATTAATTTTTTGAGCACTAGAATAATAATTAAATTTATTTTAAGAGTTAATATTCTAAAAATTAAGGATAATGCTAGAAAATGGGATTAGAAGATTGCCACTTGGCAAAACTTGTCCATGTAAGTGGAAAAAACGTTTTTAGGGGTTGATGGAAGTCTATTTCGGCCATGGTAAGAGAGAAGGAGGTTGCTAGAGAGCAAGGAGAGGCTACTGATATGATTTGTAGCCACTAGGGATCAGTCCTATAGCAATTGACAGCAGTTTGAAGCCCTTCAAGAGCGGGTGACAGTAGCCCAAGGTTCTTCTGGTATAGATGATAGCATACAGGAGACGACAATAGTCTTTCTGATGGTCCTAAGCGGTAGATGACAACTTCTGTGGCTGTTTGAGCAGGGCAATAGTAGCTTTTTCAGGGTTTCTTGCAATGAAACTGTAAATTTCTCTCTCTATAGCATCGTCTCTCATTCCCCAATTATGTCTCAAGTTATCTTAGCATTTTCTGACAGTTTGAGCCATGAAAGGAAGAGTTTTCAGTCAATCTCTATTGTAAATCCTAATTTACAGCAAAAACTAGGGTTTTGACAGCTACCTCTGGATGCGTGTTTAGAATTGAGGGTCTAGGACTTGAATTCCAACAGCTGAAATTGAGGAATTTTAGGAAGATTCAAGAGGCTAGCCAGTCAGTGTTGAATTAGATTTGAATTTGTCTTCAAGGAGCAGGGTGAAGGCCAATGCCGAAGCAAACCAAGGGGCAAATTGGTTTGGAGGCTTGCTGGTCATTAATGATAGTAAGAGGCACTTGGATTAGCAGAGGAGATTAGAGGATCTCAGTTGTACTATTTCCAATTGTAATACAAGATAAAGAAGTTTCGCGAGGGGCGCCCATTTTGGGGCCAACAAGGTGTCCAATGTCCAAGATTAAAGTGGTGAAGTGTGCATTTTCAGTTTATGTGAATTTTATGCTTGCTATAATTAGTGCTAAATTATGTTATTTACCACCTATTTGAGGAGGAAGGCTAGTTTCAATGGGTTCATGAAAAGATCAAATATTTTGCATTCCCAATGTACAAATGACAATAGATTATGCACAATATATAGGTCAAGATCTATTGATGGTTTGACTTGACTTGGAGAAATCTTTTGATCATTTAGATTGGTCCTTTATGACCTAATTCATGCAGAAGATGGATTTTGGACCCAAAATCTTGAATTTTTTCTACACTATTAGTCAGGGCTTGTCTGCATGGGTGATACTCAATGGAAGTGTTATAGAGCCACTCTCCCTTTTTAGATTTGTTAGGCAAGGGTGTCCTTTGTTCTTTGCTCTTGCAACCCATCCTATTCTAACAATGTTATTCCATCTAGTGGAAAATGGTAAGGTGGTTTGTTTGTCTCCCCCTTTGCAGCAACCATTAGTTGACCAAGCCTTTGGGAAATGACACCTTATGTTCTTGAAGGCTGACAAGGACGATAGCCTCACATCCATGGATATATGGTTGAGGGCTGCACTAATACGCACAAGTCACCTCTTATAAGTTGAACGGAATGAGACGGATTGGCATTGGGTTGGCAAGGGATGGTGCCTCCCCAACCAACTGCATGATTGAATTTCAGCTCATATTTTAGAAAAATTTGTTTACAGGAAATCAGAGGCATGACCTTTCTATGTGGACCTCAAAGTTTAATAGATGATTATGTTGCTCATGATCTCATAATACTTACCATTGCTGCATCTGGTCAAAGACTGCCTTGGGGAAACAAAAGTGCACTTCCGCATAAAATGTAAATTTCAAATGACGTGCACCTTAAACTCATTGAATACTTGCTCTATGGCTGTTTTCCCATTGAACCTTTGATATTAATGGACCTGCCATGTTAAGATGACAATGTATCCAATGCCCAACATGCCCAACATGCCTAAAGAGCTAAGAAAGACTGGTTTGGGGGAACAAAAGTGTACTTCTGCATAAAATATAAAATTGGAGCGACGTGCACCTTAAACTCGTTGAATACTTGCTCTATGGATCTTTTCCCATTGGACCTTTGATATTAATGGATCTGCCATGTTAAGATGACAATATATCTAATGCCCAACATGCCTAAAGAGCTAAAAATATTCTCACATGAAATTTGTGACCTAAATTATCCTGTCACTTGTAAATCTGGACTATAAATGTATATTTTGATGACTAAAATTAGACCTTAAATATATCTATCCTTGTGACATACCCCTTGTTTATGTGGGATGGATGAGATGTAGCATGAGAAATGATAATTTGAGACTGATTTCTTTGGAAAGGATCTTATATGTTGTCCTTGCAAAGCAGTTGGTCTCAGCTGCCAATCTATCTCCACTACCTTTGGGAATGAGGTGAATCAACCCCATATATGGCCTCTCTGGTATGTCTTTTGATGCCATAATCTCTTGGAAGATTGCAAGATGGCTGGTACTGAAAAGATCCCAGTAACTTGAAAAGAAGGCCCTATCCAATCCATGATCAATTGGGAACTTGCTGAAGCTAAGGCAGTTCGAGCATTTGCAAGCTCATCCTTTAAGAGAGGGGCCATTAATAATTTTCTCATGCTCTTATTGACTACTCTCCTGGTGCTATGCTAAATGGTTTCTCTGTCTGTCTCATATCCTGGGGTTTGGCTATAGCACCTAAACCCTTTTTTTTTGCAAATAAAGTGTGGCTAATTATATTACTTCAGAAAAAACCTGAATACAAAGAAGTGCTCATGCTCAATAGACTAGCTGGAGCTGATGCAGAGTCACAGATATATCAAGTATACAAGCCTCTCAGGGCAGTCTAGGGGGGATGGGGGCAAGAAGCCATGGAGGGGGGGTGTATCGCCATCTAGGCCTGCCTGCGTGCATCGTGAAAAACAGGTCTTGGCCGCCCCAAGTGCGCATGAAATGAGAACGGAGCTCCTGATGAGCTCGAGACTCGCCTTGCACCTAGTCCCATCGGCCGCGGAGGGAGTGGATGATGGAGGTCCAGATCTTTGCTAAAGTTGCCTGTATTGAAAGTCTCTCTCCGCCAAAAACCTCCTGACACCGCGCCTTCCAGATGTGCCATCCAGTAAGACTCCCTAAGATCTCCCATACCTCAGAGCGGTCTGTTGTGGGCTCCAGTACCTGGCAGATGGGTAGAGCCTCCAAACCGACCAGTGCGCACGCCAGAGCCTAAATAATGAATACCGTGTTCTGCATCCCAGCCTCATACAGAAGATGACGGCCCTCACCGACTACCTACCAGCAGAAAGCTCCCCATGAGATATATCCAAGGCTGCATGCTATACGACAGAGGATGCAGCATGCTCCTCTCCACACGAGGTGCACCGCCTCACAAGACCAAAGGCAGTGCTTTGGAGTTTCCAAAGGCTGCTGTGTGCAACGCTTACAATCTTCATCCTTCTGCATCTAGGCTAACCAACTCCCCACCACTAGGCCTCCATATGCCACCAGCCATAAGAAATACGATACCCTCCTCGGCCTCTAGCTATCCCATAGGTGGCGCCAAAAGGTCCGTCGGAAAGCATTCGTGATTCACCCGAATCCTCCTCCATGAAAGGACAACTATTCCCTCATCCTGCTGCCCTTTGTCAAGGGCCAGACGCCCCCCCTCTTGCACGGTGAAGAAAGTCCCATGTGGGGTGCCGCCCACTCTACCTGCCACCTATAGGGGGATACCTGTTGGTGAAAACCAAGCGGCCCATACCTCCCCGGGCTATACTGGCTCTCGTATCGGGGGGGCAAGCCACTCTTGAGGTATTGCTGCGTCAATCTCTCTTCTTCTCAACTCAACTCCTCTCTGGCAATCTAATGCCCACTGTAGCACCTCCTCGTCCACCATCCTGTACATCTCCCTCCAGGTCGTGATGGTACGAGCCGGGCCGGCTTCCCAACCAACCCATTGGATGTGGGGGCGCTTGCCAATCTGTACCCCATCCCGATCTTTGACGTGGGGGTTCCAGATCACGGTTGGTGATCTATCTCTACTTGGCAGCCTATAGGGCTCTGCATTAGGGCCTTATGGAGGCCCTACCATACATGAAGCAAGTTGCGTAGGAAGGGGGATCTGGGTGGGGGGGGGCGCTGATCTAGGCCGTCGTGAAGATCCATCTTAAGGACAGCCTCCAAATACCACTAAACCTCAGCCTACACTCTTGGAGACCCTCTTGCAATAAGACCTTCTAGGATTGCCCTCCTGGTATGAGGCCGCAGAATGCCACCTTGTCCCAGGAATCCCTGGAACCATGTGACCCGCCCAGAAGAAGTTCCACACTAGGTAGTGAAGCTGAACTACAGAGGACGAGGAGAAGCACCAACACGAGGCAATGTACCAAGCCATTGCTAGGAGGACCTAGTTAACCACTAGGGCTCGGCCTGCTAGGGAGAGGCGAGCAGTACTCCAGTAGGTCAGCTTCCTTCGAATAGAGTCAAGGATTGGAAGAAACTGTTGGGCGAGAGTGATGTCGAGTCCCACCTGGAACCCTAGGTAATGGACGGTTTTCCCTCTGCACACCCATCTAAATCCCAAGTGGACGCCCCGCTTCGTGCTAGAGTCCGGGTTTGTAAGGAAACCAACCGACTTTCACCAGTTGATTTTTCGCTCCCGGTGCAGTATAGAACACCTCGAGAGCGAGTCTCACTCTCTCGAGCATCAACTCACCGTCCTCTATGTAAAGTGTTGTATCATCTGCATACTCCGAGTCTAACAGCTCCATCTCCTCTCTCACTGGAAGTCGGAGGCCGCGTAACCTGCTCATAGGTGACTTGAGGAAGTGAGACATTGCCTTTGCAAAGAGTAAGAACAGGTACGGGGACAAGGGGCAGCCTTGCCGGACTGATCTCTCGAGCCAAAACTCCTCCCCTCGCCTGCCACCTATGAGAACCCTGCTGGTAGCTGATTTGTAAAGTGCGGAGACCTCGCGGATCCATGCTTGGGGGAAGCCCAACCTCACCACGGTTCCCTCTAAGAAGTCCCAGTCCACCCTATCATAGGCTTTCTCAAAATCCAAGAGTAGTACAACCAATCCCTGACCACCGTGCTGGGCCCACTCTGTCGCCTCAAAGAAGGTGAAGACATTGTCTAGGATGCTCCTATCCTGGACAAAGCCTGTCTGTGTGTCATGAATGATGTTTGGAAGCACAGGGCGGAGTCACCTACCAATCATCTTTGCCAGTGCCTTATAGGCCACTGACAACAAGGTGATCGATCTCCACTAGGATAGCTCTAACCGGTCTTTCCCTTTAGGGAGGAAATTGATAAGACTTGCCAGGATCGATCTCCACTGGGATAGCTCTAACCAGTCTTCCCCTTTAAGGAGGAAATCGATAAAACTTGCCAATAGACTCCCTGGCATCCGTCCTGAAGTGAAAATCTCCTGGAAGGCCAGCAGTAAGGGGTCCTTCACCATCTGTCAGTAGGTAGTGAAGAAGGCCTTAGAGAGGCCATCCTCTCCCGGGCATTTCTGTCCGTCATGCGTATGGAAAGCCTCCTCTAGTTCCTTCTCTGTGAAAGGGTCTAGGAGGCAGCGTCCCATCTCCTCTGTGACGAGGGACGGGATGTGATCCCAGACCTGCTGTCTACATTGTTGTCCTCTAGCTGAGGCTGTCTCTTGTTGGAAAAGGCATCTGTAGTGGTTGGTGGCAATCTCCATCGCCTCGTTTGGGCTAGAACAAATCCTCCCATATTGATCCCGGAGGCTGCGTATCTGCTCTCCCAAAGTGCGGGGCTGATGCACCTGGAAAAACTCCCTGCACATTATGTCCCCCTTCTGCACTTAGAAGGCTGTTGACATTATGGCCACGAAAGGGGTGCATTAGCACATCCTCTTTTACATCCATGGTCCCAATTCCAAAATGTGTTGCTCTTATGGGCATCAAGTCCTCATAACATGGCCACATCTAAATAAACATGTGCTCAGGGCATTGTATTTTCCATCATGTAAGCCTACATCCTTAGTGACACTATGGACATGGAAGTGGGTGCTTGGGCCTTGGGAAGTTTGTATGACAAAGTTATGGCCAAAACAAGTCATAGCCAGACTTAGGGCCTCTAGAAAAACAAAAATGAGGAAAGTAAAAAGTAAATGCAAGGAAGATAAGCAAGCTTTTGTCTTTGGAAAGTAAGCTTTTGAGTTTGTAAACAAGGGATAAGAGTTGTAGAAATAGAAGCATGGATGAAGAAGGTAAGGGCAATCAAACTTCTGAAGATATATTGTGTCTTTGAAATAAGGACACAAGCTTGAGTTCTAAACGGGTGCCTTAGCCTAGAAGGCTACCCGAATAAGGAGATTGAGCAGAGTTTCTACATGACTTTTAGCCTAAAGGCTGCAGGTCTTGTAGAGAATAATCATTCTTATATTGTTAGAGTATGCTTGAGAGTTTATCATCTTTGTACGGTGGCTATATTCAATAATACACAATGTTCTTTGGAGTATATTCCTCTTGTTTCTCAAGTTTTGTTGTCTTCCTTGTTCAAGCACCCTCTTGTGTGTGTGTTTGGGGAGGGGGAGGGGGGGGGGGGGGATGATTGGCACCTATAAGAAATCATCCATATCATGTGTTTTCGAATGGTATTTCAAAATATCGTGTCTATACATGTTATAAGATAATAAAATGACCTACTTTTAGTGCTATGGAAATTGCTATGAAAAAAGAATGTTCTTTATTTATCTATTTTTGTGAGGTTTCTTTCTTATTTACTACATGATCATGACTTGCTATGCATGAGCTCACATGTGACATGGGTTGCATTGTGCTTAGTAGGTAGGTGATAGGGAACTAATGTGTTTTGTGTTGTGATGAGTAATTTATTAGGTAAAGTGTGTTTAGCTAAGAAATGTCATTAGCCACTTCAACAGCCCTCCCAAACTTTCTATAAATAGGCATGCAACCCACTCCTCCTCCCAGCTCTGTTGCTTGGCCTATAGGGCTGCCTCTTGGGAGATAGTTCTCTCCCCGGCTAGGACCTCTGCAACCTCCTCTGCGATCCGGTTCCTCCTAACCCACTCCCTAGTCCTAATCTTCTTGATCTATCTCTTTACCTCCTCCCTCATGTAGATCGAGTCAGGGATTCGACAGGAAAGTGTGTCTAGGGCAGATGTTGGGGAATCAAGTGTTAGAAGAATCGGGCAGTGATCGGAGAAAGTGGTGCCAGTCAACTGCCCTACGTGGCCTCTGTGAGAGCATCCCCACTCTCCCACATAGAACATGTCCAACCGCTCCAGCAATACTTTGCCTAGCTACCTGTATCCCCAAGTGAAGTCCAGCAACCTCTCCCTCCTGTGGAAAGTTGGGTCTCTCTAAGCATCGCGTGCTTCTACTGCTAGTAGGAAGACCTACCATACCTCGTAGTCCTCCCAGCCATGCCCTAGTAGTTTCTGTCTCTATCCTACTAGTCCTCTAGGGCCTCCAGGTTGTTGAAGTCTCCTCCAACAATCCAGGAGTCCACCTCTGGGAGTCCTGCTATGATCTCCACCCGGAACCTGCTGTTTGCCCTAACCTCGGTAGGGGCAATGACATTGAGGACTCCAAGGCACGAGTCCCCAATATCCAATCTAATCCATAGAACCCTCCCTGCCGTGATCGTCCCGTGGTCTCGTAGACAGGCGGTGAGGCTCAGGCCAATAGAGGTGCATACACCTCCACTCCTACCAGGGGCACCAATGGCTTGCTCCTAGTAAGTGTGTGAACTGCCCACGAGTACCTTTCCTACCCGCTAGGCCTGGGCAGGAGTGAGCTTGTGTCCTCTAGAAGTAAGATGTCGATCCGTCAAGCAAGGGCAGGTTGCAGCTCTTGTCGAACAATCAACTTCCTGGAACCACGTGCTCCACTATAGTGGAGGCTGTTTACAGTCCAAGGATGCAAGATGTAAACTCATGGGGAAACTTGTGATTGACTGAACAAGCATCTGTTCGGTGTGGAAGTTGCTGACGAAGAAGAGGAGCTATGAGGCATGCGGATACGCTTCGTTGCTGGCTTGGACGGTGAACTCCATACCCCCCTGGTAGCCCTTGGGCCATGGGGGTGATGGATGCTCTTGGTGGTACCGCTAGGGCATCTATCAACCAGGCTTAGAGGCGAAACTCTGTACATTGGTAGAAACGGGCCACCTGTGCGAGGGGCCACTCGATCACATCCATCGGAGCTCTCCACTACGAAGGGGCTCGAAAGATAATGCTTAGATGTGGGACCTTGTCCCCAATCCATCAGTTAATGTCCATCATGCAACCTGGCCATTGCTGGAAAAAGAGTACCAGTCCACCTTCTCCCATCCATTGGGAGATGTGGTCTGCCACCTGGCTCTTCACCTCCTCCTCTATCTGTGTTGTCATCCAGTCTCCTGTGTGAGAGGTCTAAAGGAAGAAGGCGTAGTTTGATCCATCTGATGGTGCTAGTAGATGGACCTCGCCGCTCCTTGACTTGCGTACCACGAAGATTTCCCATTTCCTGGGGTAGTGGGAACTTTGCACGCTCCGCAAATCTTGGGTAAGACCACGGCCCACTGTGAAAAACTCCTATGGTAGCAGCTGTGCCTGTCTCGGGAAAGTGTGACAGGCTGCATGGACGGATGAGCTGGCGGCTGTGTGGGGGTGGGGAGGGGGGCTAGACTGCAGGTGAGTGGAGGATGTTCGCTTATGGGGCTCCTCACCTCCTGTGGGGGGGGGTCACTTGTAGTGGGTGGGGATCAGGGGGGGTGGTTGACGGGGGGGATGGTGGGGAGGGGGAGGATCGAGGGATGGTGGGGTGGTCGGAGGCACGCGGCGAGGGGTGGGGGGGGGCGGTAGCTCTGGAGGGGGGGTGGCTGTGGACTAGGGTCAGGCGGTGGGGGATGTGGGCCCTCGGGTGAGGTGCCCTGTGGTGCCTCCATGGGGGGTGGATGTGTAGGTGGTCTTGCCGGGTGGGGCGAGGAGGGGAGGGCCATGTGGTGTTTGCCGGGGGGCGACGCTTGCTCTCCTGCTCCTTGTTGCCGTGGTTGTGTTTGAGGGGCTGACTGCGGCACCCCCTGCGGTCTCTCTCTCTATCGTCTTTGGACTCGTGTAAAGCCATCTGCGTCCACCTGTGGGCTTGTCGGCAAGGCCGCCTTAGCTCCGAAGTGCGTGCACTCTGCTGCGTGATGCCCAAAGTCATGGCAACGCGGGCACTGCCCTGTCACAATAACCTGCTACCTGAAGGAGTGATCGCCTGCCTCAATCTCTAGAAACTGTGGTATATTCTTTCTCTCTTTCATTGCCACCTATACCTTTGGGACTCTTGCGGCTATCATTTCGTCCGTGAAAGAGGCGGGAAGGACAGTGCAGAAGAGCTGTCCAAAGTCTTCCACAAGTTGGCGATACTCTATCGTCAGTCCAGGGAAGAGTAGGGTGACTTGGTGTCTAAGGAAACTGTTGTGGAGTGCAAATGCCTCCACTGTGAAGCCACTGTACTAGGGAACCATGTGGATGACCCCCTTTGTGGAGGCATAGGGTGGTGAGCTGGCCAATAACTCACGTGCTGCATCTACTAAGGTGAGTCATACCATGAAGATCCCTCGACCCATTAGAACTGCCTCCACTATTTGTGTTGTGCTGATGCGCAGGGTGGAGCGAAGCCAATCCTGAAGCTGGGCCCTGGATGGGGAGTGTCCTACTACTTGACCAAATATCATTGTTTCTTTAAGCTCTAGCTTTGTGGCACGGACGGTTAAGAGCTGTTCCTCAAAGAGGAGGATGCGCAAGGTGTTTGACTGGGGGGCACTCGCAGAATGCACCGGCGTCTAACCAGAGGTTTTCATTGCGTGTCCTTGCTGAGAACCTACCAAACACGTTGCTGCACTGCTGGAGGGGGGGGAGGGGATGCTTTTTTTGATGGTGGGAGGGGTGTTGGGCACCACTGTAGGCCGGCTCACAACGGCCACAACGCGGGTGTTGGGCCTGTCGCAGTACGGAAGAGGCGGAGGAATAGGGCAGAGGAGGCGGGGGGGGTCAGGGCGGAGGAGGCGGGGGATCAAGCCCTTAGATGGGAGGACAGGGTGAATTCAGGTGGGGAGAGGATATATTGCTGGGGGGGGGTCGCACTAGGGATGAGGCAGAGCAGCAGGCAGAGGTAGCACTGGGGGGGGGGGGGGGAAGGCGGGGGAGTAGGCGCAATAGAAGGTAGAGGGAGCTGGTACGATGGCGGGAATAAAGCAGCAGCACGCATGTCGGCAGGAGCATTTTCGCGGATCACGTTTCTTGTGAGGGCCTCTACCGATTTTAGTGAATTTTAACCCTCTAGGACAACCCATTGTTCAATTTTGAAATTGTGATGTCCACCCCTCCCTTTGCTACTTGTCTTTCAATGTTGGTTCTTCAACTTCCCTCATACAACACCCAATTTTGAGATTGGTCTCTAGTTCTTTAGCTTAAGTTTGCAATTGAGTGTATGACTCATCTCCTTATATCCAAAATCAAAATGGACCCTCTAAGAGGCCTCTAAGTCTTATCTTTTGAGGGTCAAATCTAAATCTAAGCCTTTTAGAGCACTCTAAATCTTTTCACCCCTAGAATGGCCAGCCAGAAGTGTGTTTCTCTACATTTCTTTTAAACATTTTTGACTTGTAATCTGTCTTGATCTTGTGATGAAAAGCTTTCTTTCAAAAAGAGGGTTTGTTAGTTATTGTTTAGCTTGAGCTTAGCTTGACAGCTGTAGTTTTTTGGCTTGAATTTGGTTTATTTTCAAACAGATGTTTGGTAAATGGGCTTTGAAGTCTGACTGTATGCTAAATTAACCGTGAAATCAACACACAGGCACGCTAAATTAGCTGTGAAGATTGAAAGGGGACTTCTTCCAAACAAAGTAGTTTCAAGGTTAAGGAAGATGGTGGATGAGTTCAAATCTATACTTCCTGTCATTCAAAATTTGAGAAATAAAGCTTTGAAGGAAAGGCACTGGAAGAAAATGGAGATCGAGATGGGCCAGAAGGTGGTATGAAAAACTTATTTGTTATTTTCTCTACAGAAAGTGTTCTTCTATGTATATTTTGGCTTCTGATATGAGCTGCTATTGCTATTTGAATTTGGCTCATTTTCCTATTTACACGTGCAAAGCTTTCTTTTTATTTATGGCAGCTTGCCTTCTGTAAATTTCATGGAATCTAGATAAATTACCTAGGAGGAATTTGTGCATAATCTTAAAGGACTGGAAAGTTGGAACTCCTTCAGACTGCATGGAGGCTTTAAATGTTCCTCAACATTTGGATGCAACTGGAACTTATAATTAAGTCTGGATGCAACATTTGGATGCCACCTCTTCTCCGAATATTTTGGTGAAATCTACGAGTCCCTCTCTCAGCTTTTCTCCTCTGTCAGCTATCTGTGCTTGTGGCCTTAGAATCCCGGGTCCTGTGTCTCGCCAGTCTGGGTCCTCTAGGTTCTTGAGTGGACTGAGAGGGGTATCTTCTAAGTGTGGCTGCAAGATACAAGGAAAAAAGACCCTTTCTGGGGGTGTTACCTTTAGTGGCTTCTCTTAAACCAATTGATTTGTGTCTGGGATAAGCTCTGATCGGATGACCTTGGCTTTTGCAGGGGAAAAATAGACCTAAGTCCCCTGAAATCTTCTGCTTCTCGTTGCTCAAGTCATGTCATGCCTAGCAAGGAAGGTTAAACCCCTTTGATAGGGTCATCTTTAGAAAGACCCAGGATGGGATCTATGCTACTTTGGTGGTTGTCATCTGTGACTCCATTGCAAGCTGAAAGGGTTTCCAATAGATGGAATGGTTCTATAACTTGTGAAATAGACTGAGATAGAGAATTCTCCAGTCTCCGTCAGAGGGCCTGTCACAGATGCTTGAATCCAGGGAAAAATAGGTCTGACATGTCTTAAGGAGAAGGTGGCTCTTGGAGGACCTATGTTGCTGCCTCTGCATGTGCGAAAAATTTTGTGGCTGCTTCTTGTGGCTCAAGACATGCCTAGTGAGGAAAGTCAAACCCCTTTGATAGGGTCCATCTTTAGAATGGCATAGAATGGGATCCATACTACTTTGCTTGTTGTCATCTGTGACTCCATTGCAATCTGAAAGGGTTGCTAATAGATGGAATGGTTCCATAACTTGGGAAAGAGATCAAGGTAGAGAGTTCTTCAGAATCTGCCAGGGGGCCTGCCACAGGATCAGATGCTTGAATCCAGGGGAAAAAAGGTCTGACATGTCCTAAGGAGATGGTGGCTTTTGGGAGCACCTATGCCACAGCCTCTGGCATGTGAAGGAAATTTTATGGCAACCTTGACCCAGAATGTGGATGTTGTTGATCTGTATGTTCTTGCTAATTGAAATATATTTTTCCAGCTGGCCTTGTTTTGCCAATTTTGTAGAAGAGAGAAGTTAGAGTCCAGGACACTGTAGGGGCTGTTTTCAAGCTTTACTGCAAAATTTCAGTGCATGGAGGAGTAGATAATGTATGAAAAGGAGGATGAGCAACAATTGCATTGAGACATTGAAAACATAACAAACTGCTGAGGGAGGACAGGGGTTTGCAGTAAGGCCTGAAAGAAGAAAAGTTTACGCAATTATAATTATTCTTTGCTGTACAAAAAGGGTAGTGGATGCAATTAGAACTTAGAGAGGAAGAGAAAATAAGAGGAGGACAATAGGAAAGGGAGATGGAGAAAGATAAGAAGGTGAAGAGAAGAGGAAAAGGAGGAGCTTTTGGGATGAAGAGGTGGGGGAAGTAGAAAACCCTAGGATGGGTGAGGAGGAGGCAGTGGAGCTGAAGCAAGAAGCTAAGGAGGGGAGGATGAAGCAGGAATCTGCCAAGCAGCTGCCATGGAAGAAGCAGCATCCCAGTGGGGAAAGCATCATGCAAGGGGAGGAAAGAACTACAGGTGCCATGAATGGAGAAAGAGGGCAAAGGATGCAGCATGCGAGGAGGAAGAGGTAGAAGAGTTGGCGAGAGCAGCCTGTCTACTACAAGCGCAGATGATCTGGCTAGAGCATGCTACCTTTTGAAATTCCCAGAGCACCAGTTAGTGGGTTGAGGCATTGTTATTCAGGTCTCCAGGCCCCTTGTAATGATATGTGATGCACATGTTTCAATGAGTGAATTTTTGAATGAGGAGGAAAGAGCAGCCTCTTCCCAGGTTTTGGTATTCTAGCCTGAATGAACCTTGGTAAGGTGCTGCAACCTCTCCTTGCATTGTTGAAATTTTAAAATGGGGTGTGTGGCTGGAATTGGAGTGCAATGTTGTGTTCATCCTTAGTGATATTGCCGAATTGTTTATTCAAAACTGTTTAATTCAATCTTGGACTTTTGTGTAGCTGGAAAGAAATGCTTCATTCACACTAGGGAAGCTTTTAGAGCTGAAGGTTATGGAGCATAAAGTATCCATTATCAGCATATCAAATGAAGCAACGCAAGAGGCAGCATTGGAAGAGCTTCTGCAGAATGTACAAGACAAGGTATCTGTTCTTTAGGATGCTTAATCTGTGGGTTCTCATCAACATCTAGTCTTGTTAAGGATGTCTGCAACGTGACTGGGAAACCTTTTCACTTGATAATCTTGCAGTGGACAGTAATTGAATTTGTGACGAAGTCATACAAAGACATTAAGGATGTTTATGTTCTCGGAAGCGTTGATGATGTTGTTGCCGCATTAGAAGATTCCATGGTGACTATGAACACAGTAACATCCTCAAGGTGTTAATCTCTCTTGGAGTTCTTTGACAAGCTACTCAGCTTTGGATTTTGGGTGCTATAATATTATGGTTGTTGAGTTTTAGTGTTCTGCAACCTTAAATTTTTTTGTTCGTCATTTTGAGCAGATATGTTGCAGGTATAAGAACTGAAGTGGAAAAATTGGAAAATCAGTTGAAACATTTTGGACATGTCCTAGATGAATGGCTGGAGTGTCAGAAACAGTGGATGTACCTTGAGAGCATCTTTTGTGCACCAGACATTCAAAGACAACTTCCAAATGAAAGCAAGGCATTCAATGCTGTGGATAAACAGTTCAAGGATATTATGAAAAGAGTTCACGACAGGCATGTTCCTTATGCTTCAAGATGCAACACAAGTACAATAGAGCATTGCCATATCACATTGCATTTCGCATTATTTCTGCATGCATACTTTGTGCAAGTCATTTAACTCCTGTGCAGAATCTGTGAGTGCTTTCTTTTCCTCAGGGTTAGTAGTGTTTGAAGGGGAAAGGTTAGCTGGAGAAGAGAATCTTTGCTTGTTTGATGAGATTTAGTAGTCAGGTCGAAAGCTTGATGAGATTTGGGTGAATGAGTCTGTCCAAATTTCCAGTTTAGCCTTTTAATGAATTCTCTCTTTGAAATGCGACCACTAAGACTATGTTGACAAGGCAATTAACACAAGGCTTAGCATAGAAAGTCATGTGAATGCCTTTGCTGTAGGAGTTTTCTGCTGTTTGATGATATATGAAAGAAGACATCCATTCAAAAATTTCTACTTTTCTTCAAAGAAAGGAAATTCTATTCATGACACCTCAGAGAAAATTGACCTGTGGTAAAATAGAAAGTACAAGAAACCCTGTAAAGTGCAGCTGAAGATATCATAAATATAACTTGGTGGGATATAATTGTTGGGTGTTTCACTCACGCCTCACTTATGCCTACGCTCACATAGGAGTGTCGGTGATCAGTAGGACACTGGGGCACTTTTCGCTCTCAGTAGGAGAGGTTTTTTCCCCCAGACTTATGGTATTATTTCGTATGTGCTTATGACACACACTTATGGGCACTTACCGTGTTCGGGTGTGAACACCCCCCTACAACCCTAAGGTTTAAGGGTTGTACCTTGTACTTTCAGTTTTACACTCTTTCAGTCTATCGTATTGGGTGTCGTGCTTCACTCTCTACTGTCTACTGGTTTTCTGTGCTGAGCTTTGCTCTTGTCCTCCCTCACATTTGGTATCAGAGCTTAGGCTCTGTTCAGCTGAGGCCCTGGTCAGCTTAGCTCCATTCAGCATTCAGGAATCTCTGCTCAGGTCCAGCCTCAACCTTCAGAAGGAGACGCTCTGCTCCTCTGCTTTGCACAGCAGCGCCTTATCCTCAGCAGCTCAACCTGCTTCTCCCCATGCCAGCTGCCCTGCCAGTCCCGTCTGAAGTGCCAGCTCCCGCCAGTCCAGTCCAAAGTGCCTCCTAACTCCCGCCTGCTGAGCACTGCGTCACCCGTCTGTGTGCAGCGTTGACTTTGCAGCTCCACGTCTGAGAACCGCTCGTCAGTGCCCGCCCATCGTTAGAGTGTCACCCACTTACTCAGCACTGCCCGCCCGACTGTCAGTTTGTGCTGCCTGTCAGCACCACACTGACCACCCCTCTGACCTGACACCATCCGCCTGTGGCCTACAAAGTACAGCCTGACTGCCCTGCCTACCTGCGACCTGACCAGCGTCCACCTTCTCCACGTCAGGTATTTTTTTAAAAAAATTATCCTTTTATTTTCAGAATAAATTTCTGGAAGAGGGGGTTCCTACGCAAGCAGGCATAGAATTCAGGATACGTGTCTGGGACACGGTTGATGCAAATTTCTAGGCACATTCATCAGAAATTTTGGGGCTTTTATGTTTTATGAGGACATTGGCATACACATTGCAGTTACAGTCACTGACACACTGTTTTGACAGACCCGAGGCAAGAAATTTTGGGGATTTTGCTGGTACAGTGTTACTGAACACTGATTGCACGTTGGACTGTGTGCATAACTGACAGTTTTGACAGAGTGCACCTTTGTACAATAATTGCAGAAAGTTATTTCCTGCAATTTCTGGAAATTTTTAGATTTCCAGTATAGTCCTGCTTCGACATTGCTCTTTTGCATTTTTTTTGTAATTGAAAATCATGGCAAATCAGGGAGGAGATGTTTTCACCTATGTATCCAAGGAGGACAGATTGGATGGAAATAACTATTCACTTTGGTCCTTCATGATGAAGAATGTACTTGTGGCCAAAAATCTTTGGGATTATGTCAGTGGAGAAGAAGCTCGACCTGGAGTTGTCCAGCTACTCCTCCTCCAGGAGGATGTGCACCACGGGCACCTCAGCCTGCTCCACTTCAGCCTCTTCCCCAAAGAAAAGCAGCTCAAAAAGCATGGGATACACGGGATGCACAGGCTTTGTCACTGATTGCATTGGCAGTTCAATGATCAATCATCCCCCACATTCGTTTAGCAGCTTCTTCACGATAAGCTTGGCTAACTTTGGAGCAGATGTTTGCAGGTAAGAATGAGACTCACATATCTTTCTTAAAGAAAGAGCTAGAGACATTGAAAATGGATGAAGGTGATTCTATTCAAGATCACTTGAACAAAATTTAGGACTTGCGAGAGCAACTCATGAATGTTGATGAGTACTATTCGGATGCACAGATGATATCTACCACTTTGAACTCATTACCTCCTTCGTACTTGGATTTTCATACGGCCTTAAACCTCACCATGAGGATTGCCGCGCAGCCAATCACTTTTCTTCAGTTAGTCAGTTTGCTTCTAGAGGAGGAGCAAACACGGAGGAATAGTGGTATGGATGCTATAGCCTTTGAGCAGGCTTTTATGGCTAGACAAAAGGGCAAAGGCAGCCAAGTAAAGAATGCTCCGTAGAGTTCTAGGACTTTTGGCATATCACAGGCAAACAAAAAACGAGGAGGCACGCAAGCCAAAAAGGGCAAATGCCATTATTGCAAGAAGCGAGGCCACTATATCACTGAGTGCAGAAGCGCATTGCCAAAGAGAAGAAAAAGGAGTCAGGAATGTTTGTTTTTGATGCTCCTTCCATTACTACTGAGTCCGCATCCTTTGTTGCAGACAGGGACTATTGTTTTTACACATGTAGTTATGGCACCTCTTGGGTAGATTGAGCATTTAGATCTATTGAGGATGCAGGCACTTGGTTTTTTGATAGTGGTGCTTCTAGGCATATTACATCTCGCAGAGATTTATTTGCATCTGTTCATGCAGCTCTAGTTGGCAAGTCTGTATAGTGTGCCAACAATGCATCATATCTTGTTAGAGGTATTGGGGAGATTGTGCTCACAGTCATTGATGGCTTTATTCTCCGCCCACAAGATGCTTTATTTGTGCCAAGCATAAAGAAGAATTTGCTCTCTATCTCTTCTTTGGCACGTTGTGGATTGCAGGTCACATTTGATGATGACTGATGTATGGTGAGAGACAAAGAACACATGACTTTGGTTTTGACAGGCACTTTATGTCATGGGTTATACGAGTTGGATGCTCTTTCAGTTGATCAGTCTCAGTGTATTTGACATCCACTCTTACTTCTGCTATGATATAGGCATAGTTATGGCATGCTAGGATAGGGCATGTGAACTTTGATAGCTTGATCCTCTTACAGCGTATGCAGATGCTAGATGGATTACCTCTACTGGAGAGACCTCCTGAGCACTTGTGCGAAGGATATATTTTGGGAAAAATGCATTGTTTTTCGTTTCCCTGTGATGCTGCTTTTCGAGCAACAGCCAGGTTGCAGTTAGTTCATTCAGATGTATGTGGGCCTATGCAGACAAAGTCATTGGGAGGGTGTTACTATTTTGTAACTTTTATTGATGACTTTACTCGATTTTGCTGGGTCTACTCTTTGGTCAAAAAGTCAGAAGTGTATGATGCATTCTTGGCTTTTATTGCACTTGTTGAAAACCAGTTTGGTTGTAAAATTAAGACTCTTCGTTTGGACCGAGGGGGGGAATACATGTCCTCTATGCTGAATTCCTTTTTGAAGCAGAAGGGCATTGTCCATCAATACACTACTACTTATACTCCACAACAAAATGGGGTTGTAGAGAGAAAGAATCAGTCACTCATGGAGCTGACCAGATGTATGCTGAAGGCAAAGAGCTTGCCTCATAGTTTCTGGATGGAAGCCGTCATTTGTGCTTGCCATGTTTTGAACAGATGCCCCACCAAAGCTTTGAAGAAAATTACACCTTTTGAGGCTTGGAACAGCTGGAAACCTTCTGTTGGACACTTTCGTACCTTTGGGTGCCTTGCATATGCACATATTCCAAAGGTACTCAGGAAAAAGTTGGATAACAAGGCTGTTAAATGCATTTTTATGGGATATAGCAGTGAGAGCAAAGGCTATAGACTCTATGATCTTGTTTCGAAAAAGGTGTTTGTTAGTAGGGATGTACTATTTGATGAAAAATCAGAATTGACCCTGGCCGGTTTAGACACATATCAGGCTGCCTGTGATGTATTTGAAGGGCTTCTACCCATTACATTTGGTGATTTAGTTGGAGTTTCAGCAAGTGAACTCAATGTTCAGCCAGGTATTCCTTTGGAAAATGCAGAAAATCAGCCATTGGCTGATCTGAATATTCAGCAAAGTGCTGAAACTGAAATTCAACAAGAGCTTATGCACAGTCAGGAGGCAAGACAAATGCCTAGATGGTATTTACAGACTATGAAAGATAGTCATCTGGATGCACCCATGGCTGGTTGTACTAAAAGGCAAGCTCATATGCATGATACTGCACATACCATGGAGTTTGTTATGGCAGCAAGCACCCTCGATGAAGAAGAGCCTGAATGTTTTGAGGATGCACAACAGAGTGTGCATTCGCTGGCAGCAATGAAAGTTGAATTGGATTCTATCACTAAGAATCAAATATGGGATTTGGTGTCTTTGCCATTTGGGAAGAAAGCCATTGGAACAAAATGGGTCTACAAGCTGAAACGGAATGTAGATGGATCCATTGACAAATACAATGCAAGGCTTGTAGCTAAAGGCTATGCACAGAAAAAAGGCATTGACTATGAGAAGACATTTGCTCCTACTTCCTGTATGACGACCATCAGGTCTATGGTTGCTTTGGCTGCTCATTATGGATGGACTGTGCGTTAATTGGATATTAAAACTGCATTTTTACATAGGGAACTTCATGAGGAAGTATATGTACAGCAGCCCATTGGTTTTGCAGTTGAGGGCTTGGAACACTTGGTCTGCAAGCTGAAAAAAACTTTGTATGGTTTGAAACAAGCTCCTAGAGCTTGGTATGCAAAGATAGATGCTTTCTTGCTTAGCCAAGGATTCATAAACAGTCCATGTGAGTCTACCCTTGACGTTATGTGAAGAGGGGGGATCCATGCTGATCATTTGTCTTTATGTTGATGATCTCTTGCTTACAGGGACACATGCTGATCAGATTTCAGCATTTAAACAAAATTTGCAGCAAATGTTTGACATGCCAGACATGGGGTCTTTGCATTATTACTTGGGCATTCAGTTCATACATGATGCTAGAGGTATTGGGTTATCACAGTCAAGATACATTGGTAAACTTCTTGAGAAGTTTGGCTTACAAGATTGCAAGGCAGTTTGTACACCAATGGAACTTCGACTTAAATTGTCATTACACGATGACAGTGATTTGTTTGATATACACACATATGCTCCAGCAATTGGATGTCTTATTTACCTAAGCAACACTAGGCTAGACATGAGCAACTAGGTGAAAGAAGGTGACGAAATTCCAATTCTCTCTTGGTGTCAAGCAAGAAAATAATGTGATCTCTCTTTTCGAACTTTGTGAACCCTTTGAGAGATGTTGGGGATTTAGTTGACTCATGGCCTTAGACTCATTGTCCAATGAGACACTTTTAAGATGCTTTCGGCTATTCAGCTAAGATGGATTGGGAGTTTCGTTTTTTCTTTTCAGGACTTCGTTGGCTGCAAAATTTTGAGGTAAAAATAGTCAATCGTCCCATTAGGCTCTTTATCTGCCACATCAGCATAGAGAGAGCAAGAAAAAGCATGATGACATATACTGAAAGGTAGCCTTTCTAGAAGGCGTGCATACCTTTATGATATAGCATAATGATGTATACATTCAATGGATGGGATGATAATGCTATCCAGCTCATAAGCTTAGAAAGATTTATGCATGTATAGCATAAAAGCAACTTTGGTACAAGATATTATTTCTACTTTGCTTCTAGATGCCTTCTATTATAAGTACTAAAACATATCTTCTCGCCTTTGACGTCAAACTAAATGTTCTCGAGGCCTGTTGCCAATTGTTGAGAGGGAGAGAATTAGCTACACATGGTGTTTCTATGTTGCTTCTCCTGCTCATCCTCTCAAAAAGACGTTGTAGTAGCCTGTCCCATCTCCCATGGAATTATGGATGGTCTGTGTCCAAAACCTCAAAAGGTCTCTACAGTGGAGACATTCTGGAAATCGATAGCATGATTACACTTGCAGTCCAAATGTACCAGACATGATAGTGCCTTGAAGTCCACTGTGCCTATGAGTAATTTGGAGTCAAGATCTTGCTCACATGCTGGCCAATGATGAGAAAGGAGTGGTTCCCTTGAAAATCCTTATATCTGCATGCCAGGCCTTTGTTTATGAACCAAGCTATGATCGTGCAAATTGCAACCATGGTCTTTGCAATGCTATGAAAGACCATTTTGAGGGCTCTCCTTCGAGCTCTGGGATACTCCCATGGAGAGTTCCTTTGTGTCAGTCCAAGCTCACCAAAATCACATGCCACTGGGATCTTGCCATACCTGAGCCATTTACCAACTTCTAAGCCCCTATGAGCTACAAGCCATAGGAACCAACCTCCTCCAAAAGAATGAAAAAAATGATCTAAGATGTGTTTTTTGTGTTAGTGAGGAGTGGTTTCTTGTGCTGTGATCCTACTTCTCAAAATCCTCCTCCCCAGCTTGGAGGTGTAGCTAAAGAAGCTGGTATTGTATGGCCCATGAAGGAATGGATTCATCCAAACTGATAGTCTTGGATCCCACTATAACTTTTGGAAGGACCTCATCTATTAATTGCAATGTCTCCAGACATTGATCAATCAAGTGGTTGGGTCTAGTTCTATGTACTATTTGCTCTCACAATGTGTCACTACTCAGATCCTCTATCTAAAACATCTTGTGAACTTTTTCTAATTCAAGTCCTCTCTCCAAAGGCAATTGTTCTGTAGCATGAAATTGAAGATCTTATCTTTGGTAGTTTGGGTGACCCTAAGAAGGATATCTCCTTTGGAGAAGTGATCAATCTAGGTCTAAGAATTGGTTGTATCTCTTTGCCGCTTGGGAGGGACTTTCTCTTTCATAGCCTCTACCTTAACTCTAGCACCTTTCAAGCTCTATGGTCTTTGCTTTCAAATCAAATGCAAATTGACCTTCCATTGAGAAACCATTTTTCTTGGAGAACCACCCCTAAGATAAATAAGTCCTCTACCCAAGAGCGTGACTTGACTTTGATTGGTACTAATTGAAGAGAAGAGATTCTCTCTCTTCTCTTCAATTATGGTTGGTGGTAGTAGATGAAGGGTAGATGAAACATATCTCTAGGCTCTAATGATGGCAGTTGCAAATCTAACCTCAAAGCTCAACCGTTAGTCTCTGGTCTTGATTTCTTGAAATATTCAGTGAATACTAGGCTACCATGGTCCTTCATATGTAGGTATAGTAGATGGAAGCCTTCATAGTAAAAGTTTCTTTCATGGCATGACGGCTTCTCACCGAGGAGAGTTGGGACAATGATCTTAAGCAATGAGGATTTGCTTTGGTTGTTTAGGGCTATAATCCCAAAGCATGCTCTAGATCTAGGTTGAATAATGACATCCTAGGCCACCTTTGCCATGGCGAGGCTAGTGTCTCCTCTTGACCAAAATAAAGTTCTTGGTAAGGTGCTTCATCTGGCTAATGAATGCCCAAGAGAATGCTCCAATAAGAAGTGATGTACCACATGGTCGCAAGAAAAACTTGGTCGACAACCACCTCTCCCCTTGCTAATGAAAGCCTTGCAGAGCTCCAACAAAGGAGTTTATGTTTGATGCTCAAGAGGAGAAGTGCCACTTGTTCCATTGTGGCTTAGTATCATCTGGATGCAAACAAACTGTAGCAAGTTCATCTTCACTGACTCTTCTCACCTTCTACAACTAGGCCTCGAATGCCCTTTGTTGCCACACAGTATTTCCACCACATTGGAATTGGCCATTGTCGCATCTTTAGCATCATCTTCACTTGAGTTTGAAATAGCTGATTCCTCTAGTTACTACCCTAATTGCACCTCTTTTGCTTTCAATATATCCAGAAGGGAAGGAGCCACCACCACGAAGATATTGTTGACTAATTTGCATAATACTAAACAAACAGAAAGGCTCAAGATCAGCATTAGCTGCCAAGAAAGTGACTTCCTCACATAATCATCCAAGCCCCTTTGCACTCGATGTAGAGGCCAACCTAGAAATAAATGGGGATTGCGCAAGTCTATCCTCAAGGGAGATAATGAGTGCCTGTGGACCAAAGTTCAAAATAGTGGTGTTGGCGGACCAATTAGATGACCCCTCGGGTGTAGTAGGGGACCGACAGTCCAGCTGCCATGTGAGTAGTAGTTCTATCTTATTTGGGTGGAGGATGACCCCCTCTCATTGTTGGGGAGGTGGGGCTGAAGTACCCTCGCCTAGTATGCTCAAGTTCCTAGGGGGGTAAACAGTCTAGTCTTGGGTGGACTGCCCTTTGCCATTGATTGACATTCGTTCTCCAAATGGCCAGTCTTTTGGCAATGTTGATAGTACCTATTCTTTTTGGGGACATTTTACCAACTCGCTTACAATCCTAGAGGGAAGTCACTTTGCTCCTCACTACTTGAGTCAGTCTTGGTGGTGTTCTTTCCACCACCTTGCTTTGCCATTTGGGAAGTCAAGGCCGCCTTTGAATATTAGGGTTTCTTAGGAAATTGATCTTATAGCCCAAGATAATGTGATAGAGTTGACACTCAAACTCATAGGTGGATAATTGGGGTTGTGAGATAACTTGTTGGATGAAATTGAAGTATCTTTTTGTGGCAATTTATTATGAGGAAAGTGACTGTATCATTAGTGCAAAGAGCATTAAGCTAAAAATTCACATACTCGTGACACTCTATATTCTCTTATAGTTGAGCCTTGGTTCTTGGACCATCTTGGAGGCAGAAACTACATGCTTTCTCTTTGGAGGCCGATTTTTGAGCATCCATTGATGCTACCTTTGAGGCTATTACTCCTCACATGCATCTAGTTAAGATGCTTCTTTGGGCTGAGAATTGTTGAGAATAGAAACAACTAAATTTAGTAAGCTCTATCAGAAAACAAAAGTTACTATTTGTAGAATGTCATCCCTATTTTTTTAGACTAGCATTCTTAGACCAATCAAAGGCCCCTAAAATCTAGGGACCTTGTAAAATCTAGGAATGCCCTAAAATTTAGCGACTCCCCCCCAATATGGGTGTCATGTGAAAGTAGTGCTGAAATTTTCATATGATTTCTCCATGCAAAGATGTGTGTATTTTAAGCTTTCAGCCTACACATGCACCCAAGTATAAGCATTTCATGATAATGCCATCTTCCTAATTGTAATTGTTTGTTTTGGTGGATCCAGTCCACACTTCAAGGCATTAATCCTTTCTATGTGCGAGCCTGACCTTGACATGCTTAGTTCTAGTCAAAGGTGCCCAATCAGTTCATATTGGTGGAGGTGTGTGTACTGTCTTTTGTTTAACCCATTGTGTGGGTCCACCATAACCTATGACTACTCATTAGTGGCCAGCTCTAATGCACTTTTCTTTATATCTAGTAAGTGCAAAGGAAACATATTTAATAAACAATTAAATATACAAATAATTAGAAAGGATACAAATTCTTTTTTTGTTGTGTTATAACATAATATTTCTTAGGAGTTTTCTCTAGCTATTGGGATCTTTGTACTACACACTTTATTGCTCCTTTTCACAGGAACACACTTTTTACTTGAATAGAAAAGAGTTATGTTTTATTAAGGAAAAACTCATAGATAAGGGTGTGTATAAATAACCCTTGAATGCACGTGATATAGAGAGTATACATATATTGAATTGCCCGGATGTAGGCCGCTTGTGAGCAAGGCTCTACCTCCTCTGCTCGTGTAATAGTAGTGTCTATATGCCAGACATTTGTCCCCTTTGACAAGTTTCATTCGAGAGTGTTGCATCTTGGAAATCTTCACGTTTTGAGAATCCATGGCTCTTGCTTGACTCATCAATTGAGATGTTGATGTGCTTCATGTTTTGAGAAGGCCTACGACCGAGTAGATTGGCGTTCTTGGAGGGTGAGGATGGGATTCGCAAAGCAGCGGATCAAAGTAGTCCTAGCTTTCTATTCTTCAGCCCATAGTCAGCCCATAGACAGGTCTAGAGGAGAGATGTTTGACATTCCAAGGCCAGTGACACAAATGTCCACTCACTCTCTTCTTATTATTATTTGTAGTAGAGGCTATGATTTCCTTCTGGAAAGGCAGATCCTTGGATCATGTTGCTCATCCCAGCATTTGTGAGCTCCTTGATGTGGAGTTCACACAACGGTATATTTAGATGGGATAAGGGCAACTTCAGGGACTTGCTTGCAGGCATGGAGGTTTTTTAAGTATAGCTTCTGGTGCTCTCATCAATTGGCAAACATCTTATGGGTTCTTGGTATGTGCGCCAGACAGCCAAACTGGAGACTCCATGAGGACTTCACTTCGGTCTCTCGCGGGACTGTAGTGAGATATCTTGGATGCCATTTGGGGATTTACATTACGTCAGAGCAGCAGCTTGCCCCCTGTTCTCTGCATAAGGCAAATGCTCCTTTGTTGGAACACTGCTAGACTTGCTAGTTGGGAGGGTGGTGGTGGCCAATCAGGTTCCCCTTGTGATCATAGGGTATATCACTTTCTGTTGGGCTAAAATGGCTAGATCATAGGAGCCAGCTCAGGCATCATTGAGTTCCCTGCTGGGAAGGCTTGTGATTTGAGCACTCATGGGAATGGGAATAGGTCAGATTGAACTGAAGGAAGCAGCTTGGAGAGTGCTTCCATGTTTGGTATGAAGCTTGGGTCATGGGCCCTGGTAGGTTGAAAAGTGAGATCTGTGGGTGCTGCAGATTGTGTGGTTGGGTGACAGGTCTGCTGACTTGAGGCTTGGCAGGCCATGAGGAGGAGATTTATGCAGCTATCCCACCAGAATGGATGGAACCTCCTTGCAATATGGCTGTGGTATTTATTTGCGATGTCCATGTGAAGTTTCCCATTGAAATCTTGCACAGTTAAACTTCTTAGGCATCAGAGTAAGTATGACCAGTTTCTTGGCTGTTGATGCAACAAAGTCCTGCAAGGGGAACTTTTGCATGGGCCTATCATCTTTCCAAAGCCTTTTCAGGTCCTTCCAAGTATCCACAGAGGAGTTAATCTAGTGCAAAATACGCTCCTACCATCCCGCTGCGCTGCTCCCCCATCCCCGCCATCGTACTAGTGCCCCCCCGCCTAGTTCCCCCCCTCCCACCCCGCCTCCCACTACACCCCCCCCCTCCCGCGTGGTGTGCCTGCCCCCTTGTGGAGCACCACCCTCACACTGCCCCACCTCTTCAACCCCCGCCTGCTGTCCCCCTGCCTGATCCCCCCGCCCTGATCCCCGCCGCTGCTTGGTGCCAGCACTTCCCCCCACCCTGATACCAGGCCTCCTCTGCCTGATCCCCCCACCTTCTCTGCCTGATCCCCCGCCTCTTCTGCCCTACGGCCTCGGCCCCGTTCGGTAGACCCACCACCCGCGCTGTGCCCATGGTGAGCCGGCCTCCACTGGTGTCTAGCACCTCCCCCATTGTCAAAAAAAAACATTTCGCCCCTCCTTGCCATCGCCCCCCCTGGTAGCACAACAGCGTGATTGCTAGTTTCTCAGTAGGGGCAAACTTTTGGTCAAACGCCGGTGCACTTTGCGAGTGCCCCCCCGTCAAATGCCTTGCACATCGTCCTCTCTGAGGAACAGCTCTTAGCCGTCCGTGCCACAGAGCTGGAGCTGAAAGAAACAACGATCTTTGGTCAGGTTGTAGGACACACTCCTTCTAGGGCCCAGCATCGGGATTGGCTTCACTCCACGTTGCGCATTGGCACAGTGCAGATTGCGGAGGCAGTTCTCATGGGTCAAGGGATCTTCATGGCTTGACTCACCTCTGCAAACGCAGCCCGTGAGCTAGTGGATAGCTCACCCTATGCTTCTATGAAGGGGGTCATTTACATGGTTCCTTGGTATAGTGGCTTCACAGTGGAGGCATTCGCGCTCCATAACAAGTTTCTTAGACATCTGATCACCTTACTTTTCCCCAATTTGGCGGTAGAGTATCGCCAATTAGTGGAGAACTTTGGATGGCTCTTCAGCACAGTTCTTCCCATCTCCTTCGCGGATGTAGTCACTGCCGTAGGAGTCCCAAAGGTACGGGAGGTAGTGAAAGATACAAAGAATATACCAAAGTTTTTGGAGATTGAGGCAGACGGACACTCTTTCAGGCACAGCAGGTTATTGTGACTAGGCACATAGGGCAGTGCCTACGTTGCCATGACCTTGGGCATCAGGCAGCAGATTGCACGCACTTCGCAGCCAAGGCGGCTTTGCCGACAGGCCCACAGGTGGACATGGATGGTTTTACACGGGTCTAGAGACGACAGAGAGGGAGACGGCAGGGGGGTCCACAGTCAGCCCCTCAGACACAGCCACGGCAGTAGGGAGCAGGAGGGCGAGCATTGGCCCCTTGGCAAAGCACCCCGCAGCCTCCCCTACTTGTCCCACCTGGTAGGACCACAAGCCTCCACATCCACCATCCATGGAGGTGTCATAGGCTACCTCACTTGAGAGCCCACATCCCCCACACCCCCCCTCCCCACACCCGCCTCGTATGTCTGACCGCCCCACCATCCCTCGATCTTCCTCCTCCCTACTATCTCCGCTGCCAATCAGTCCCCTTGATCCCCACCCAGTACAGGTAAACACCCCCCCTCCCCCCCCTTCCCCGGAGCCTCCTCCCCACACAGCCACCAACTCATCTGTTTTTGCCCCGCTCGTCACACTTTCCCGAGACAGGCGCAGCTGCTACCACAGAAGTTCTTTTGCAGTGGTCCATGGCCCTACCTGAGAGTTGCGAAGCGCAGAGAGTTCCCACTACCTCTGGAGCTGGGGATCTTCGTGGTATGCAAGTCAAGGAGCAGCAAGGTCCATTTACTAGGACCACCAGATGGACCAAACTATGCTTTCTTCCTTCAGACCTCTCACACACGAGACTAGACGATGACACAGATAGAGGAGGAGGTGAAGAATCAAGTAGCAGAATACATCTCCTAGTGGATGGGAGAAGGAGGACTAGCACTCTTTTCCCAGCAGTGGCCAGGTTGCATGATGGACATTAATTGGTGGGCTGGTGTGGAGGTCCCCTATCTGAGCATTACCTTTCGAGCCCCTCCACAGTGGAGAGCACCGATGGATGTGATCAAGTGGCCCCTGGCACGGGCGGCCCGGTTCTACCAGTGTACAGAGTCATGCCTCTCAACGTGGCTGATAGATGCCCTAGTGGTACCACGAGGGCATCTATCACCCCCATGGTCCGCTGCCCGAGGGCCACCATGGGGAAATGGAGTTCACCGTCTTGGCTTGCAAGAAAGCGTATCCGTATGTCCCCTAGCTCTTCTTTTTCGTCAGCAGCTTTCACACTAAACAGATGTCTATTCGGTCAGTCACAGGTTTAATATCTATGCCCCTACTGAGGTTAGGGCACATAGCAAGTTCTGGGGGGAGATCGCAGTAGGACTCCTAGAGGTGGACTCTTGGATTGTTGGAGGAGACTTCAACAACATGGAGGCCTTAGAGGACCAGCAGGGTAGAGGTAGAAACTACCAGGGTATGGATGGGTGGAGTAAGAGGCATGGGAGGTCTTCCTCCTCGCAGTAGGAGCATGTGATGCTTGGAGAGACCGAGCTTTCCACAGGAGGGAGAGGTCGTTGGACTTCTCTTGGGGATACCGGCGGCTAGGCGGAGTTTTGGTGGAGCAGCTAGATATATTTTATGTGGGAGAGTGGGGATGCTGTCGCGGAGGTCAGGTAGGGCAGTTTGCTGGCACCATAAGGCTGGCACCACTTTGTCTGATCACTACCCGGTTCTCTTGACACTTGATGCCCTAGTCTCAGCCCTGGACACACGATCTTGTCAGATTCCTGACTTGGTCTACAGGAGGGAGGTGAAGAGGTAGATTGAGCAGCTTTGGACTAGGGACCAGATCGTAGAGAAGGTTGCAGAGGTCCTAGGCGAGTTGAGCAGGATCTGCCCAGAGGCAACCCTACAATCCAAGCATTAGAACTGGGAGGAGGAGAGAGCACTCTGATGAGACCTAGCAGCCATGCAGAGACTACTCTAGGAGGCACCAAGGGATCCCACTCTCCATGCACAGAAGGTGCGTGCACGGGCAGCCCTTGCTGACCTCGAGGATAGGCGCTTAGAGTTTTCCTTCCGCACCTCAGGAGCCTTTTGGGTGCAGAAGGGGGACACGATGTGCAAGGAGTTTTTGTAGGTGCATTAGCCCCATAGCTTAGGAGAGCTTATATGCAGCTTCCGGGATCAGTAAGGGAGGATTCGTTCTAGCCCAGATGAGGTGATGGAGATTGCCATTGACTACTATAGACACCTTTTCCAACAGGAGACAGACTCAGCCATAGGACATCGCTGTAGACAGCAGGTTCGGGACCACATCCATCCCTCATTAGGGAGGAGATGGGACACTCCCTCCTAGACCTCTTCACAGAGAAGGAATTAGAGGAGGCTTTCCATGCACAAGATGGGCAGAAATGCCCCTGTCTTTCTAAGGCCTTCTTCACTACTTACTGGGAGGTGGTGAAGGACCCTCTATTGCTGGCCTTTCAAGAGATCTTCAGCTTAGGATAGATTCCAGGGTGTCTATCGGCAGGTTTTATCAGTCTCCTCCCCAAAGGAAGAGACCAGTTGGAGCTATCCTAGTGGAGACTGATCACCTTGTTGTCAATGGCCTATAAGGCACTGGCCAAGATGATCGCTAGGCGACTCTGCCCCATGCTTCCAGACATCATTCATGACACACATACGGGTTTTGTCTAGGATAGGAGCATCCTCGACAATATCTTCACTTTCTTTGAGGCAACTCAGTGGGTCTAGAACAGTGGTTAGGGATTGGTTGTACTTCTCCTGGACTTTGAGAAATCCTATGACAGGGTTGACTGGGACTTCTTAGAGGGCACCATGGTAAGGTTGGGCTTCCCCCAGGCATGGATCGGTCGGTGGGGTCTTTGCACTTTACAGATCGGCTATCAGCAGGGTTCTCATAGGTGGCAAGAGGGGGAAGGAGTTTCGGTTGGAGAGATTGGTCTAGCAGGGCTATCCTCTGGCCCTGTATCTGTTTCTACTCTTTGCAGAGGCGATGTCTTACTTCCGTAGGTCACGTGTAAGCGGGCTACGTGGCCTCCAACTTCCGGTGAGAGAGGAGACGGAGCTGTTAGACTCAAAGTATGCAGATGATATTGCACTTTATATAGAGGATGATGAGCTGATGCTTGAGAGAGTGAGACTAGCTCTGGAGGTGTTTTGCACTGCAGCGGGAGTGAAAATCAACTTGCGAAAGTCGGTTGGTTTCCTTACGGACCTGGACTCTAGCACAGAGTGGAGCATCAGCTTGCGATTGAGATGGGTGTGCAGAGGGCACCGTCCATTACCTAGAGTTCCAAGTAGCACTTGACATCACTCCTTCCCAGCAGTTTCTTCCAGTCCTTGGCTCTATCAGGCGGAAGTTGACGTAGTGCAGTACTGCTTGCCTTTCCTTAGCCGGCCGAGCCCTAATAATCAATCAGATCCTCCTAGCAACGGCTTGGTACATCGCCTTGTGTTGGTGCTTTTCCTCGTCTTGTGTAGTTCAGCTTCACCGCCTAGTGCGGAACTTTCTTTGGGCTGGGTCAAACCGTTCTAGGAACTCTCAGGCCAAGGTGGCGTGGGTGATCATCATCCGGCATCGCTCAGAGGAAGGGCTTGGGATCTTTGACCCAGAGTACCAGAGCTTGGTCCTTTTGGGCAAGCTAGTAGTTCGTGGGCTCACACCAGGAGAGCAAACATGGAAGGTCCTACTGCAGGAGGGTCTCCACGAGTGTAGACCGAGGCTTGGTGGGGATTGGAGACCATTCTTGAGATGGATCTTCATGACGGCATAGATCACGCCCCCCAGGTTTTCCTTCCTCCACAGCCTACTTCGTGTGTGGTAGGGCCTCCATAAGGCCCTAATTTAGAGCCCCCCAGGTTGCCAGGAGGATATAGATCGCAAGCTGGTGATCTGGAACCCCGAGGTCAGAGATCGGGATGGGATACAGATTGGTGAGCGCCCCCACATCTTGTGGGTTGGTTGGGAGGCCGGGCCCTGCTCATACCATTAGAACGTGGCGGGAGGTGTACAGGATGGTGAACCAGGAGGTGTTGCAGCAGGCATTAGGTTGTCAAAGAGGAGTTTAGCCAAGGAGAAGGGAGATTGATGCAGCGATGCCTCAGGAGTGGCTTGACCCCTCGATATGAGAGCCGGTAGAGCTTGGCGAGGTATGGGCCGCTAGATTTTCACCAACAGGTATCCCCCTACAGGTGACAGGTAGAGTGGGCGGCGGCCCATATGGGACTTTCTTCACCATGGAGGAGGGGGGGCATTTGGTCCTTGAGATAGAGGGCACCAGGATGAGGAGATCGTTGTCCTTTCGTGGAGGAGGATTCGTGTGGTTGGTCTTTAGGGGAAGACCTGGCATTTGGACCCTTATGTGTTTTGGGAGGAGTTCCGGGAGTGGCGCCTCTGATATGGGAGAGTAGGCCACTTGACGAGCTGGAGTGGGACATTGGAGAGTGGCTATGGCCGGCCACTACGGTCTCCAAGAAGCCACTGAGGTTCTTGGAGTACATAGCCGGGCTTGGCAGACATGTACTGACGCAAGAGGACATAGACTGGGCACCTTCGGGTGGCAGATACTGGGCGAAGCAGAGCATCACGGATGCCTTTCGTCGGACTTTGTGGCGCTGCCTATGGAACAACTAGAGGCCAAGGAGGGTATCTTATTTCTTATGGCTTTTGGCACATGGAGGTCTGGCAGTGGGGAGTTGGCTAGCCTAGATGCAACAGGATGGAGAGTGTAAACACTGCACACAGCAGTTTCTAAAAACTCCAAAGCATTGCCTTTGGTTTTGCGAGGCAGCACAGCTCGTGTGGAGAGGAGCATGCTGCATTCTCTGCCGTCTAGCACCCAGCCTTGGATGTATCTCGTGGGGAGCTTTCTGCTGGCAAGCAGTTAGCCAAGGTCATCACCTTTTGTGTGAGGCTGGGATGCAGGACACAATCTTCATCATTGAGGCTGGGTCATTTGCAGTGGTTGGCTTGGAGGCTTTACCCAGCCACCACGTACTGGAGCCCACAACAGACCGCTTTGAGGTATGGGAGATCGTAGGGAGTCTTATTGGATGGCACATCTGGAAGGCGCGCTGCTAGGAGGTTTTTGGAGGGGAGAGCCTTTCAGTACAGACGACTTTGGTAGAGCTCTGGACCTCCATCATCCACTCCCTCTGCGGTCGGTGGGACTAGGTGCATGGCAAGTCTCGA
The DNA here is from genome assembly GCF_053477565.2 of Lygodium microphyllum. Taxonomy (NCBI): domain Eukaryota; kingdom Viridiplantae; phylum Streptophyta; class Polypodiopsida; order Schizaeales; family Lygodiaceae; genus Lygodium; species Lygodium microphyllum. The sequence continues at coordinate 42,132,110 of NC_141156.1, forward strand.
GCTTGTCAGGAGCTTCGTTTTCACTTCCTACGCACCTGGGGCGGCCAGGACCTGTTCTTCATGATGCAGGCAGGCAGCCTCAGATGGCGATACACCCCCCCTCCATGGCTTCTTACCCCCATGCCCCCAAGACCACCTTGAGAGGCTTGTACACATGATGTACTTATGACTTTGCATCAGCTCTTGGTAGTCTGTTGAGCATGAGCACTCCGTTGTAATCAGTTTTTTTGAGTAATATAATCAGCCACATTTTACTTTCAAAAAAACAGTCTCCAGAGAGGAGCTCAAAATGTGATTCCTGCATCTTTTTTTCCCCTCTTGCCTAAAGTCTTTTTTGAAAGCACAAAACTAAAGTTATTCACTAGAAATACTTACAACGGTGACATGTTATACAGGCCCAATGCATTGCAGGCTGGTTTAACTCATGGCTGGCTAGAGACATTTCAAAAAAGCAATGAGACATTGGAGATGATTCAAAAGAACTTAGAAGATTACCTAGAAACCAAGCGTATGGCATTTCCAAGGTTTTATTTTCTATCAAATGATGAACTCCTGGAAATTCTTGCTCAGACAAGAAATGTGCAAGCAGTACAGCCTCACATGTCTAAATGCTTTGGTAATTTCTTTGAATTCCTTGTCCTGATCCATCTAGGGTGCTTAGATAGTCATACTGTTTTTTTTCCTTCAAGTGATATACAGGCTTATATACAGCACTTTTGAATGAAGTTCAGGTAGTAAACAATCATGTTTTTCTTTTGAATACTACATCTGAAAAATCAAGCGGGCATGGTATAATTTCTTTTTTCATTGTAAGGCTTTCTCATCTTTACTTCCAAAACTTTTTCTAGATGGAATTAGAAGGCTTGATTTTGGGGATGATGCTAGAAGCATAGACATATTTGCCATGATTTCTAGTGAAGGTGAAAAGGTACCCTTGGGAAAGAATCTGAAGGCCCGTGGAAATGTTGAAAACTGGTTAACATCAGTTGAACAGAACATGATCACCAGTCTTCAAAGGTTTGAACACTTGTTATTTGCAATGAACGATACTTTCCATATCCATAGTTATTTTTTAATTTGGACAGATTGTTCATGCATTATGGTTATTTAATAACTAATCTAGGAGCTGCAACAACTGATACAACTCATTTTTACCACACTTTCATGACCTTCTAAAAGAATGTCAAAGGCAGCATTCATGGACTATGCAAGGAGGCCTAGGAAAGATTGGGTTCTGAAACACCCTGCTCAGCTTGTAATTATGATCAGTCAGGTGTACTGGTGCCACAATGTGGAAAGTGCACTAGACACTGAAATCTCAGAAAGTATTGAGGTCCGGCTTTCAGCATATAAAGATCAATGTGTAAAACAGCTTGAAGATCTTTCAGTGCTTGTCAGAAGCGATCTCCAATCCCTGGAAAGAAGAATATTGACCACTTTGATTACTATTGATGTGCATGCTAGAGACATAATTGAAGACCTGCTAAGGTAATGCATCTTACAGTTCTCACATTGACTATAAATAGCAGTCAACTAGTTGCTGCCTCTTAATGATGAGTTTTATCCTGTTACTCTAGAAATAAAGTTCACAAGGCGACAGAGTTTGGATGGCAGATGCAACTTCGGTATTACTGGGATGACTCTGCTGATGATTGCATAGTACGACAAACAAATGCTCGGTTTCTTTACGGCTATGAATATTTGGGAGCACAATCGAGACTTGTCATAACCCCTCTTACAGACAGATGTTACATGACTTTAACTGGTGCATTGCATTTGAAGCTTGGGGGAGCACCAGCTGGTCCTGCTGGAACTGGGAAGACTGAGACAACAAAAGATCTTGCAAAGGCTCTTGGTGTCCAATGTGTTGTTTTCAACTGTGGTGAAAATCTAGATTACAAGGTGATTATTTTCTTGGAGAGGGATTATTGTCATGTAAAGAAAGTCCCTAAAACTTATTTAAAGTAAAGAATATGTTGAGGATGGGATTCCCAGAGCAGTGGCTCAGGGGAGTAGCGGCTCTTTAATCCTCAGCACACAACCAGGTTATGACCAGTGTGGCAAGAGGAGGGAGCTTTAGCATCCAGAGATCAGTGAGGCAGGGCTGCCCATCAGCCCCCTTTTTGTTCTTATTTATAGCAAAAGCCATGATGTGACATTAATGTGACATTAAAGTGATATTTAATGTGACATTAAGGTCACAAACATTGAATGTGACATTAAAGTGACTTTAATGTGACATTAAGGTCACACATGAGCTCCTGCTTGAGAGAGAAATCCTTAGGCATTAGAGGCACCAAGTTACCCAGTTTGCTGATGACATGGTGGTTTATTTAGATGTGAATGAGAGTAACTTTAGGGCCTTTGCAGCAGCCATGGAGATATTTTGCAGAGGAGCACCAGGTGCCTTAATTAATTGACATAGGTCCTATGGATTTTGGGTATGCGACACTAGGGAGCCGGAATGGCAGCTGCACGAGGATTTGACCTGTGTTCCCTGTGGAATCACAGTGAGATACCTCAAATTCCATGTGGGGATTGACATTATCTCAGAGTAGCAGTTGGCAACTCTTCTTCTGAGCATCAAATAGAAGCTTCTTTATTGGGGCTCAGCGAGGCTCTTATTAGTTTGGGAGAATGGTGGTTGCCAACCAGGTTCTTCTTACGATCATGTAGTACATCACTTCCCATTGGGAATTGTCCAGGTCTTGTATTGGCCACATGAAGCACCTTATCACGATCTGTATTTGGTTAGGACGAGATGGGAGGTCAGCCAGAGTTAAGGTAGGTTGGGATGTTATCCTGACTGCTAGAACAAAGATTTAATGGCTAAGATAATTGTCAGGGGTCTTCTTCCAGGTGAGGAGCCTTGGAAGAAGCTTCTGATAGGGAGGCTTCAGCCTATCACACCTACACATGGAGGACCATGGCAGCCTGGCATTCAGTGGATTTCTCAGGAGATCAGGGCCAGAGACTTTGGAAGGAGCTTTGAGGTTAGGTTTGTAGGTGCTATTATCAGACGATGGAGATCTGTTTCATCTTGACTTTTCATCAGCTACCACTGACTACAGCAGAAGAGAAGAGGAGGCTGCCCCTTCTCTTCAAACACTATTTGAGATTAGAGTCCAGCCACACTCTCGAACAGAAAACCCACGTATATGCAGGTGATTGCCCAGTAGGAGACTGGTTTGTATCAGGAACTTTTTTTTTGCAAGTAAAATGTGGCTGATTGTATAACTCAGAAAACTGATTACAACGGAGTGCTCACGCTCAATAGACTAGCTGGAGCTGATGCAAAGTCACTAATACATCACGTGTACAAGCCTCTCAAGGCGGTCTGGGGGGGATGGGGACAAGAAACCATTGGGGGGGGGGGGGGGGGGGGGGGGGGGTGTGTATCGCCAACTAGGGCTGCCTGCCTGCATCACGAAAAACAGACCCTGCCCGCCCCAAGTGCTCATGAAGTGACCTCGGAGCTCCTAACGAGCCCTGGACTCGCCTTGCACTTGATCCCATCGGCCGCGGAGAGAGTGGATTATGGAGGTCTAGAGCTCTACTAAGGTCGCATGTGCTGAAAGTCTCTCTCCGCCGAAAGCCTCTTGACACCACGCCTTCTAGATATGCCATCCAATAAGACTCCCTATGATCTCCCATACCTTCGAGCGGTCTGTTGTGGGCTCCAATACCTAGCGGATGGGTAGAGCCTCCAAACCGACCACTGCGCACGACCCTGCCTCGATAATGAATATCGTGTCCTGCATCCCGGCCTCATACAGAAGGTGATGGCCCTAGCTGACTGCCTGGCAACAAAAAGCTCCCCATGAGATACATCCAAGGCTGGGTGCTATACGTCGAAGGATGCGACATGCTCCTCTCCACACGAGCTGTGCCTCCTCACATGACCAAAGGTAGTGCTTTGGGGTTTCCAAAGGCTATTGTGTGCAGCACTTACAATCTCCCTTCTTCTGCATCTGGGCAAGCCAACTTCCCACCGCCAAGCCTCCATGTGCCACTAGCCATAGGAAATACGACACCCTCCTCAGCCTCCAGCTATCCCATAAGCGGCGCCAGAAGTCCGTCAGAAGGGCTCCGTGATGCTATGCTCCACCCAGTGCCTACTACGTGACGGCGCCCAGTCCATATCCTCCTGCATCAGTACATGTCTGCCGATTTTGGCAAAGTACTCTAGGAACCTAGGTGGCTTCTTGGTGACCCCAGAGGCCGGCTATAGCCACTCTCCTAGATCCCACTCTAGCTCATCAAGTGGTCTGCCCTCCTAGATCCAAAGATGCCACTCCGTGAGCTCCTTCTAGAAAACATAGGGGTCCAATCGCCAAGTCTTCCCCTGAAGGCCCACCACCCGAATCCTCCTCCACGAAAGGGTGGCAATCCCCTCATCCTACTGCCCTCTGTCAAGGGTTAGACGTCCTTCTGAACGGCAAAGAAAGTCCCCTGCGGGGTGCTACCCACTCTACCTGCCACCGGAAGGGGGATGCTTGCTAGTGAAAACGTAGCTGCCCATACCTCCCCGGGCTCTATCGGCTCTCGTATGGGAGGAGCAAGCCACTCCGGAGGTATTGCTGCGTGTACCTCCCTTCTCCTCAATTCCACTCCTCTCTGGCAGCCTAATACTTGCTGCAACACCTCCTCGTCCGCCATCCTGTACACCTCCCGCCATGTCCTGACAGTAGGAGCCGGGCCGCACCCAGCCCACTCGATGTGGGAACACTCACCTATCTGTGCCCCTTCCCGATCTTGGACCTGGGGGTTCTAGATTACCTGCTGACGGTCTATCTCCTCCTGGGAGCCTGGGGGGCTTTGGATTAGGGCCTTGCGGAGACCCTGCCACACATGGAGTAAGCTATGAAGGAAAGGTGATATGGGGGGGGGGGGGGGGGGGGTGATCTGGGCTGACGTGAAGATTCATCTTAGGGACGGCCTCTACTCGCCACCAAGCCTCGGTCTACAGTCCAGAAGGCCCTCCTACAATAAGACCTTCCAGGTTTGCCCTCCTGGTGTGAGACCGTAGACAACTAGCTTGCCTAAGAGGGCCATACTCTGATACTCTGGGTCTATGATTCCAAGCCCTCCCTCTGACGTATGTCTTATGATGGTCGCCCACACCACCTTGGCCCTAGAATCCTTGGAACCATTAGACCCTGATCAAAGGAAATTCCGCACTAGGCGGCGAAGCTGCACTATGCGAGATGAGGAGAAGCACCAACACGAGGCAATGTACCAGGCCGTCGCTAGGAGGACCTGGTTAACCACGAGGGCTCGTCCGGCTAGTGAGAGGCGAGCCATGCCCTAGTAGGTTAGTTTTCTCCAAATAGAGTCAAGGACAGGAAGAAACTACTGGGCAGGAGTGATGTCGAGTCCCACCTGGAACCCTAGGTACCGGATGGTCTACCCTCTGCTCACCCATCTAAATCCCAGGTGGACACCCCACTCTGTGCTAGAGTCCAGGTCTGTGAGGAAACCAACCGACTTTCGCCAATTGATTTTCGCTCCTGCTGCAGAAGAGGACATGTCAAGAGCCAATCTCACTCTCTCTAGCATCAACTCATCGTCCTCTATGTAGAGGGCTGTATCATCTGTGTACTCTGAGTCTAACAACTCAGTCTCCTCTCTCACTGGAAGTTGGAGGCCGCGTAATCTGCTCACACGTGACCTGAGAAAGTGAGACATCGCCTCTGCGAAGAGGAGAAATAAGGATGGGGCCAGGGGGCAGCCTTGTCGAACCAATCTCTCCAGACGAAACTCCTACCCTCTCATTCCGCCTATGAGAACCCTGCTGGTGGCCGATCTATAAAGGGCAGAGACCCCTCGAATCCAAACCTGGGGGAATCCCAACCTCACCATGGTGCCCTCTAGGAAATCCTAGTTCACCTTGTCATAAGCTTTCTCGAAATCCAAGAGTAGTACGGCCAGTCTCTGCCCACTGTGCTGAGGCCACTCTGTCACCTCAAAGAAGGTAAATACATTGTCTAGGATGCTCCTATCCTGGACAAAGCTTGTCTGTGTGTCATGGATGATATCTGGAAGCACGAGGCGTAGTCGCCTACCAATCATCTTTGCTAGTGCCTTATAGGCCACTGACAATAAGGTGATCGGTCTCCACTGGGAAAGCTCCAACCGGTCTCCCCCTTTGGGGAGAAGACTGATAAGGCCTGCCGAGAGACTCCCTGGAATTTTTCTTGAAGTGAAAATCTCTTGGAAGGCCATCAATAGGGGGTCCTTCACCACTTCCCAGTAGGTAGTGAAGAAGGCCCTAGAGAGGCCATCCTCTCTTAGGCATTTCTGCCCATTCTGTGTATGGAAAGCCTCCTCTAGTTGCTTCTCTGTGAAGGGGGCTAGGAGGAAGTGTCCCATCTGTGTGATGAGGGGCAGGATGTGATCCCATATCTGCTCTCTACATCTTTGTCCTCTAGCTGAAGTTGTCTTCTGCTGGAAGAGGCGCGTGTAATAGTCGGTGGCAATGTCCATTACCTCGTTTGGGCTAGGAGTCCTCCTATACTGATCCCGAAGGCTGCGTATCTGCTCTCCTGCGGTGCGAGGCTAGTGCACTTGGAAGAACTCCCTGCACATCGTGTCCCCCTTCCGCGCCCAGAAGGTTGTTGAGGTTCGGAAAGAAAACTCCAAGCGCCTATCCTCTAGGCCAGCAATGGCTGCTCGCATGCGCACCTCCCGTGCGTGGAGGGTGGGGTCCCCTAGTGCCTCCTGTAATAATCTCTGCGTGGCTGCCAGGTCTCGCCGGAGTGCTCTCTCCTCCTCCCAGCTCTACTGCCTGGCCTATATGGCTGCCTCTTGGCAGATTCTGCTCGACTCTGCTAGGACCTGTGCAACCTCCTCTGCTATCCAGTCTCTCCTGTCCCACTCTCTGGTCCAATCTTCTCTATCTGTCTCGTCACCTCCTCCCTTCTATAGATCGAGTCAGGGATCCGATAGGATTGTGTGTCTAGGATGGATGCTAGGGGGTCAAGTGTCAGGAGAACTAGGCAATGATTGGACAACGTGGTGCCTCCCAACTGCTCAATCTGTCCTCCACGATAGCCTCCCCACTCTCCCACATAAAACTTGTCCAACCTCTCCAGTAGGGCTCCACCTAGCTGCTTGTATCCCCAGGTGAAGTCCAACGACCTCTCCCTCCTATGGAAGGCAGGGTCTCTCCAGGCATCGCATGCTCCAACTACCAACAAGAAGACCTCCCATGCCTCTTGCTCCTCCCCAACCATGCCCTGGTAGTTTCTGCCTCTACCCTGCTGGTCCTCCAGAGCCTCGAGATTGTTGAAGTCTCCTCCAACGATCTAGGAGTCCACCTCTGGGAGTCCATCCGCGATCTCCACCCAAAACCTGCTGCGTGCCCTAACCTCCGTAGGGGTATAGACATTGAGGACTCCAAGGCACGAGCCCCCAATATCCAATCTAACCCATAGAACCCTCCTTGCCACTATCATCCCGTGGTCTCGTACACAGGTGGTGAGACTCGGGCCAATAGAGGTGGAAACGCCTCCACTCCTACCGTGGGCACCTATGGCGTGTTCCTAGTAAGTGTGCGAGCTGCTCGGAAGCACCTTCCCTACCCACTGGGCCTGGGTGGGGGTGAGCTTATGCTTTTGTAGTAGAAGTAAGATGTCGATCCGTCCTGCTAGAGCAGGCTGCAGCTCCTGCCGAACAATCAACTTCCTGGAACCACCTGCCCCACTATAGTGGAGGCTATTCACATTCCAGGATGTTAGGTATAAGCTAATGGGGAACCTATGACTGACCAAACGGCCATTTGTTCGGTGTGGAGGCTGCTGATGAGGAGGAGAAACTGTGAAGCATGCAAGTACGCTTTGCTGTCAATCTGGACGGTGAACTCCAATTCCCCATGGTGGCCCTCGGCCGGACCATAGGGATGATAGATGCTCCAGGTGGTACTATCAATGCATTAATCAAGCATGCTGAGAGTCGTGACTTGGTACATTGGTAGAAACGGGCTGCCTGTGCCCAGGGGCCACTCAATCACGCCCCTGGGAGCTCTCCACTGTGGAGGGGCTCAAAAGATAATGCTCAAGTGTGGAACCTCGGCACCAGCCCACCAGTTAATGTCCATCATGCACCTAAGTCACTGCTGTGCAAACAATGCTAATCCTTCATCTCCCATCCACTGGGAGTTGTGATCCGCCACCTGACTCTTCAACTCCTACTCTATCTGTGTAGTCGTCCACTCCCTTGAGTGAGAGGATTGAAGAAAAAAGGCGTAGTTTGGTCCATCCGGTGGTGCTAGTAGATGGGCCTTGCCCCTCCTTGATGACGAACCACGAAGATCCCCAGCTCTAGAGGTAGTGGAAACTCTCCGCGCTCCGCAACTCTCAGGTAGGACCATGGGCCACTATGGAAGAATTGTTGTGGCAACAGCTGTGCCTGCCTTGGGAAGGTGTGACGGGGGGCAAGGGCGGATGAGCTGGTGGCTATATGGGAGGGGGAGGACTGCTGGTGCGAGGAGGAAGTAGATGTGTGTGGCTCATCACCTCCTATGGGAAGGGTGAGGTTGGGGGGGATCACCTGAACCGAGTGTGGATCCCGCGGGGGGGGGGGGGGGGGTGCTCAATAGGAGAGATGGTGGGCAGAATGAGGATTGAGGGGTGGTGGGATGGACACAGATGCATGGCGGGTGTGGGGGGGGGACTGGTGGCCCTGGAAAGGGGGGGCTGTGGGCCATGGTCAGTAGGGTGGGGGGTGTGGAAACTCACGCGAAGTAGTCTGTGGCGCGGGTGGTGGATGTGGGGGGCTGCAGTCCTGCCGGGTGGGATGGCGGACAGGGGGGGCTCTGGAGTGCTCTGCCGAGGGGGCGTGACTCCCCCCCCTGCCCCCTGTGCTGACGAGGCTGGGTCTGAGGAGTTAGTTGCGCCCCAACCTGCCGTCGCCCTCTCTGTCATCTTTGGACCCATGTGAAGCCGTCAACGTCCACCTACGGGCCGAATGGGGGAGCCGCCTTGGCTCCGAAACGTGTACAAACTGCTGCCTAATGCCCAAAGTCGTGGGAGTGCAAGCATTGCCCAAGTTGCCCAATCACAATGACTTGTTGCCTAAAGGAGTGCCCTCTTGCCTCAATCTCTAGGAACTGTATTCTTGACCTCTTTCACAGCCACCCGTACCTTGGAGACTCTTGCGGCATCACTGCATCCGCGAAAGACACAGGAAGGATAGTGCCGAAGAGCCGACCAAAGTCTTCCACCAACTGGCAACACTCTATTGCCAGGTTGGGGAAAAGAAGGGTGACTGGGTGCCGGAGAAACCTGTTGTGGAGTGCAAACGCCTCCACAGTAAAGCCGCTGTACCAAGGGACCATGTATATGACCCCCTTCGTGGTCGCATATGGTGAACTGGTGAGAGTAACTCGCGAGCTGCATCCGCCGAACTAAGCCGGACCATGAAGATCCCTTGGCCCATTAGGACTGCTTCCACGATCTGCGTTGTGCCGATGCGCATCGTGGAGTGAAGCCAGTCCCGAAGCTGGGCCCTGGCTGGGGAATGTCCTACTATCTGACCATAAATCTCTATCTCCTTTAGCTCTAGCTCCTTAGCTCAGACGGCTAAGAGCTACTCCTGAGAGAGAATGACACGCAAGGTGTTTGACTGGGGGGCACTCGCTGAGTGCGCCGGCATCTGACTAGAGGTTTCCATTGCGCGTCCCTTCTGCGAGAATTACCAATCACGTCGCGGTGCTACCTGGGGGGGGGGGGAGGTTGCTGCAGATCGAGGGAGCAACTTGAAAAGTGGGAGATCAATGGCGAGGGGGGATAGACCGCTGCTGTTTTGACACACCGCGGACAGGCCGGGGGGGGGGGGGAGGGGGGAAACTGTCTCGCCTGGGTGAACAGGCGGGGGGGGGGGGGCAGTCTTGTATCAGGAGCTGCTGTTGGATATTTAGAGGCAGAGACTATAAGGTCTTAGAGGAGCTAGGGATGTGATCAAGACTGTGACAGGGGGAGTACCTCCTGAGCGGTGGACCGATACATGCACTTCTCAAACATGGGTTGGTCTTTTCTAGAGGGGTTATCCTTTTAGTGTTCATTGGACAAATAGAGATTGGACATTCACTTTTTTGGTCAAGGAGGATGGATGCTTGCAGCAAGAGGACTTGGACCATACAGAGTTCACAGAATGCTCCAAACAGAGAATCAGAGTAGTAGCACACTGTGGGAGGAACTAATACATTGACCCAGATGCAGCCAGGTGCAGATGGATGGAGATATTGGTCTTATCAGAGGACATCTCTATAGAGATTACAGTGGGATCTAGGAGAGTGGGTGTGGAGGGATCCATTGTTGATAGGCCGTGTGATGTTGCTTTCTTTGGCTACACTACTTAGCTCAGGAGGAAGATCTGAATGATTAGAATCATGGCACAACTAGCAGCCACCTCCCGTTGGCATAGATAGGGCATTTTGGACCATTTCTCATTAGACTTTTACAGGAGTCTAGATGGGAGCTTCAGCTCTAGGAAGATATCCCTCTTCCTAAGTGATATGTGAGACATGGTGAGCCAAAGGAGACACAAAGACATTGCCTATGGGACTGTCCCAGAGCTCAGGAGGTATGGAGGAGAGCCCTCAAGATGATATTCCATGGTAGAGTAGAGACCATGGTTGCCACTCGGGGGTGTGTTGCTTGGGTCACAGACAGAGGCCCAACATGTGGCTATGAGGATCTTCAAGGGAGCCTCTATTTTCTCATCATTGGTTAGCGCTTGAACAGGATCCCACTCCAAAGAAGTTGCACACATACTGGACCTAGGGACATCATCACAGATGGGAGCTTATTGCTAGTATTACCAGGACCACAAGATGCAGTCATCTATAGACCTTTAGGATGTATCCATAACGGAGGCTCTTTCGAGGATCTGGACTGAGATAATTAATATTCTTTGAGGGAGATGGGAGAGGTTGCAGGGCAGGTCTGAGAGGATGAGGAGGAGGCCTTCCTGTGGGTCTGGGACTCAAAGCACTTTTTTCCATATGACCCTCCAGATGGTGTCATTATAGCCCACCGGATTGGTTGTTCACACAACCGTTGTGATGTACTTAGACACTCTTTATAGAGTTCCTTGTACCTTGTATTTTTATCTTAAGTTAATTTCTCCAAGGTGTTGTTAATAGAATTCTCTTTTCTCAAGAGAAGGAAGAAGAGCAAGTATAACAATGCGTATAATCATGTAAAGCAAGTCTCTAACTTTTTGTAAACCAAAGAATATGAAAAGCAAGTATATCAATGCATATACTACTTCATGAAGAGATGCTTTTTACACTCCACACGTTTTCAAATTCAGTGAGGAACTTCAGCACTTTTATGAGAGCACATACCTTTCTGTGCAGTTTTGGTATTTATTTAAGAAAGAACATTTTTGGCTATGTGAATCTCTTTAAACAAGAAACTATGACAATAGTTTATGATTGTTTTGTGTGGCTCAGTTCATGGGGAAATTTTTTGCGGGTCTTGCACAATGTGGTGCCTGGGCCTGCTTTGATGAATTCAATCGGATAGACATTGAGGTGCTCTCAGTTGTTGCACAGCAGCTCTTAACTGTTCAGAATGCTCTCAAGTCTTCCATGACACGGTTTAACTTTGAAGGCAGAGAAATCAAACTTCTTCCCACATGTGGTGTGTTTATAACTATGAATCCAGGGTATGCTGGGCGAACTGAACTGCCAGATAATCTGAAAGTTCTCTTCAGACCAGTCTCAATGATGATTCCTGATTATGCCCTTGTTGCTGAAGTGATGCTATTTTCAGAAGGATTTGCCAATGCAAAGATTTTATCACGAAAAATGGTCAAGCTATACAAACTTTCAAGTGAACAACTTAGCCAACAAGATCATTATGATTTTGGCATGAGAGCAGTCAAGTCTGTTCTTGTTATGGCTGGATCATTAAAGAGAGCTAACCCTAATCTTAATGAAGATGTAGTTCTTATAAGAGCTTTTAAGGACAGTAATCTTCCAAAGTTTGTTTCTCAAGATGTAGGGTTATTTCTGGCGATCATTGCTGATCTGTTTCCAGGGGCCAGTATCCCATCCCAGGATTTTGGCCTCCTGCAGGCTGCAGTTGAAGAGTGCCTTATTGAGGCTGGTTTGCAACCTGTTCCAAATTTTATAATAAAGATCATTCAGTTGTATGAAACCATGAATGTGAGGTTCGGTGTCATGGAAGTTGGACCCACAGGGGGTGGCAAAACAACCTGCTATCAAATACTGCAGGCAGCAATGACAAAGTTGCGACTTTCTGGCAATCCAAACCCTGCTTTTCAAGTAACCCACAGATACGTGCTCAATCCAAAATGCATCAAAATGGGTGAGCTTTATGGGGAATACAACATTCTGACAAACGAATGGACTGATGGACTAGGGAGCACCATTATAAGACAGTGTGTAACTGATACAACACAAGACAGGAAATGGGTCATCTTTGATGGTCCTGTAGATGCTATTTGGATAGAAAATATGAATACAGTGCTGGATGACAATTGTGTGCTTTGTCTTCCTAATGGTGAGCGTATTAAACTCAACCCAGTAACAATGAGAATGCTTTTTGAGGTGCAAGATCTTGCTGTTGCATCTCCAGCTACTGTGAGCCGTTGTGGTATGGTATATGTACCTCCTGAAGATTTGGGTTGGCAACCATATGTTAAAACATGGTTGCAAAAACTTTCGTCTCTTCTATCAAGTGCTGGAGAAATTGTTACAGCCATCATAGATTATGTATGGTCTCTTTTTGACACATACATGGATTCTGGTCTTAAATTCCTTCGTCAAGAATGTAAAGAGAACATCCCTTCTGTAAATGTCAACATTGTTACAACTCTTTGCTTCTACTTTCAAGCACTTTGTCAACCTGCAAGAGAAGTTGTGTTCCAGCAAGAAATGGATGCTCTAAGTCCAATTCTGAACAAATTGTTTTGTTTCTCTTTTGTATGGTCTGTGGGAGGTAACATTGACCACCATAGCACAGAAAAGTTTGATACTTTTGTTCGTAAGGAGCTTGAAGTAATTGCAACATTTCCAGCAAGCGACACAGTGTTTGACTACTTTTTCAATCCTAAGGATCAAACCTTTACACCTTGGGAAGAACTGGTTCCTGGATTCACTTACACTCCAGGGGCACCTTTTTTCAATCTAATGGTCCCTACTCAGGACAGTACAAAAATGAGTTTTTTGATGGAAGTTTGCCTAGAGGTTCAACGATCAATTTTATTTCAAGGAATTTCTGGTGTAGGAAAAAGTGCAATCGTACTTGACTTGTTGAAAAGATTGCAGGACTCAAAAAACATTGTGCCAATTGTGCTTAATTTCAGTGCCCAGACAACAAGTATTGCAACTCAGGTAAACTAAATGAAAGGAAGAAACCTTCAGATAAAAAGTTCTTTTATTTGAATATGCCTATAAAATTCTACAACTTGCAGGAGGCCATCGAAAGTAAACTTGAAAAGAAACGAAAAACAAAACTCGGAGCTCCCTTTGGCAAGAATATTGCATGTTTTGTGGATGATGTAAATATGCCAGGAAAAGACCGTTATGGTGCACAGCCACCAATTGAGTTGCTTCGGCAATTTCAAGACTTCAAAGGTTTTTACGATCGCAAACAACTGTTTTGGAAGGACATAGAAGATATGACTCTATTGGCTGCTTGTGCACCTCCTGGAGGAGGCAGAAATGAGGTTAGTGTGTTTGAAAGACTAAATATTTGTTTTGTGCTATATACTTTGTTCGAAACTAGAACCTACTTTTCACAGATGAGAGATGTAATTTCTGCAATTTGACAAGCAATCGATGAATAGATAAATTATTAAAAAACATTTTTTAGAATAGAAGGTATTCATAAGCAGTCTGGTATCACAGTAACTCCAACATTGTTTGGATGACAATTGCAGTCCCATCCTCATGAACCCTTAATGTTGGCCAATATAGTTATGGAGGATACTAGCAAAAACATTAGTGCAACTGAATTACTTATCAATTACCCAAGTTCTCCACAGGCCCCTGACTTGGGCATGCTGCATTCTTAATCGATGGATGCTCCAATCTTGCTGACAAAAGTTTATGCCTATTGTTTTAGAGTCGAATGAAAGTGGTCAGCTAAACATCATGTGTGCTAATGAACATGAGGGGATGGAAAATATATCTCCATGAGCTTGTAGCATTAAGGGGGTGCGCTGTGGGGAGCTGGGAATCTACTGTGTCAGCTTGATACACAACTGATGCACCAAACTCACCCAAGTCCTGACTCCTCACCACATCTAATCCTGCATATGTCCATGCTAATCACTCAGTTCAGCTGTACATGTCTGAGTGTGAGTTGAGGACACCCAGGTTGGAGTCAAATGGTATGCCAGAGAAGTTCAATGGTTACCATTGGAAGCTCAGGGGATTCATGCAACAAGTAAAGCTCTATATCCGCATGCAATCGGATAGGTATCTAGATGATATTTCCAAGGTGGGATTCATTGGGACTTTGCTTTGTGGTCAAGCTTTATCATGGCTCGCCCCAATCTTGGAGAAGAATATACTAGTACTTCATAACTATGAGGCATTTCTTTGCGAACTCACTTCCAAATTTGGAGGTGCAAACACTGGTCAAGTAGTAGAAACAAAACTTTAGAAGCTACGACAAGGTAACCACCTTGCCTTTGCTTATGCATTGAATTTAGGCAATTAATCTATGACCTCACTTGGCATGAGGAGTATTTTATCAGCCAATTCAGATGGGGTCTTCTAGATGACATCAAGGACCTCATGCTCCATTGCGATATTAGATTGTTTGAGAGGAAGCAAGAGAAGCGAGAAGAATTAAGGGCTTGCCAATGAAATCCAGCCCCAATCAAAGACCCAATCAGAGAAGAAACCACAAGAAAAGCAAAGACGAAGAGAGAATCATCTATGCCTATATTGTGGAAACCCTGGACATATCACCCTAAATTGCCCAAATAAGAGGGCAAGACCAAGAGTTGTTGCAACCATCCTCAAGCAGGAAACAAGGATGTCTGATTGTAAATGAGACTGTACAACGAAACTTTGATATAAGAAAAGGTCTCTTGATCCCAACCACATCCATGGAAACTTTCCTTGTCATTGTCCAAATGATCCCGCCGAGAAAGACCCTTTCTCTTAAAGCCTTGGTTGACTCCGGGGCCTTTGCATGTTTCATTGATGATGGCTTTGTGAATAGATACCAGATTCCAGTACTCCAAAAGACCAATCCTGCAACAATTGAAGTCGTGGATGCAAGATCTCTAGCATCTAGCGATATTACCAAGGAAACCCGATCACTCATGGTAACTCTTGGCAATCACAAATCTCGTGTATGCTTTAATGTCATATCCAATTCCACAAATCCAATCATCCTTGGGATGGCTTGGCTAAAGAAACACAACCCAGAAATTGATTGGGTTAAGCAAAAGATTACATGTCATGAAAATCAAGGAAATTCACTATATCTAGGAGCCAAAGCCTTTATGCACACAGCAAGGCAAAAACTGACCTACATGATATATCATATACTAGCTCAAGAATCTAATAAGGATGAGTTAGTCAAGCTACCAAGCCAATATCGAGAATTCCAAGATATCTTTGAAAAAAAGAATGTAGATCTCTTGCTCGAACACAGACCGTATGATTGTCCTATAGAACTCCATGAGGGGACTCAACCACCTTTTGGACCCATCTACAGGCTATCCCGTGATGAACTAGCTGAACTACGCAAGCACATTGATGAGAACTTAGCTAAGGGGTTCGTTAGGCACTTGATATCTCTTGCTGGAGCCCCAATTTTGTTCGTGAAGAAGAGAGACGGGTCACTTCAAATGTGTGTGGATTATTGAGGACTTAGCAAGATAACAGTTGAAAATCGATAGCCTTTGCCGTTGATACTAGAGCTCTTGGAGCACCTCAAAAAAGCCAAGATCTTCACAAAGATTGATCTACGAGGGGCTTACAATCTTGTACGGATTAGAGAAGGAGACGAATGGAAGACAACCTTCCACACAACGTATGGCCACTTCGAGTACGTTGTTATGCCATTCCGTCTCACCAATGCTCTTGCAGTGTTTCAACATATGATGAATGATATCTTCTAAGAGCATCTAGATGATTTTGTAGTTATATACTTGGATGATATCTTGATATTCTCAAAAGATCCAAAGGAGCATGAGCACCATGTAAAATTAGTTTTGGAAAAGCTCAAATAAAAAGGACTATATGCAAAACTTGAGAAGTGTTTTTTTCATTAGAAAAAAGTGGAATTCTTGGGGTACAATGTCTCCCAGAGAGGAATCTTCATGGACCCCAAGAAGATCGAGACTATTCTTGATTGGCAAACATTCACATGTGTCTACCATGTGCAATGTTTCCTTGGCATTGCCAACTTCTACAAGATATTTATCAAGGATTACTCAAAGATAGTCACACTACTCACCAGACTCACAGAAAACTCAAAGTTCTCATGGACCCCAAAAGCCGAGAAGGCCTTCTAGACCCTGAAGACCGCTTTCACCACTACTCCAATCCTAGTCCACCTTGATCCTACCAAGCCATTTTCCTTGAGACCAATACATTAGACTATGTCTTAGGAGCCGTCTTGTCCTAGCATGGAGATGATGGTCATATGTATCCAATGGCATTCCACTCAAGGAAGTTCTCCCCTCTAGAGATAAACTCCTTGCCATTGTAGATGCCTTTGATACTTGGCATAATCATCTAGAGAATGCAGCCCTTAAAGTTATCGTCTATACAGATCACAGAAAATCTAGAATACTTTATAAACAACCTGCATCCTCAATCGAAGACAATCCGGCTAGAGTAACTCCTTATCTAGGTTTGACTTTGTTATCACCTATTGCCAGGACGCCAACAATGCCAATTAGGTGCTTTATCAAGAAGATCCTACCTGGCACCTAAGAAGGGAGAAGAAGTTTTTGATCAACAACGAGCAACACTACTCAAGCTAGAGCACCTCCAGCTAGCACCCATCTCCAATTGTCACCAAGACGAACCTACCTTGATCCAGTTAATCCATGAAGCCCTGCTGCATGATGATTTGGCCAACAATGTCGAGAAAAAATCAAGAGGGAAAAGGAAATGAATAACTACTCTAACAAAGCCATGACACCCTAGCAGCAGGACACTTCGAAGTTAATAAGACCTTAGAGCTTATTTCAAGAGATTTTTGTTGGCCCCCAGATGTGGAAAGAAGTTAAGGAATATATAAAATCATGTGATACTTGTAATAGGGCCAAGGTACATCGTCACAAACCACATGGTCTCTTACAACCCTTGCCTATTCCAACGCGACCTTGGTCTTCTCTATTCATGGCTTGCATAACAGATCTTCCCAAATCAGACAAATATGACTCTATTCTTATTGTGGCAGATAGGTTAACTAAAATGACACATTTCATCCCTACCACCAAGACCATCACAGGCACAACTACTGCTAGACTCTTCCTCAGATACATTTTCAGATTACATGAACTCCCTGATGACATCATCAACGATTGGGATCCCCAATTCATATCTAGTTTTTGGAAGAGCCTTTGCAACCTCCTTGGAATCCAAGTTAAGTTATCCATAGCCAATTATCCACAGACTGATGATCAAACAGAACGGGTAAATCAAGTCTTGGAACAATATCTCCGCTGCACCATCAACTACCATCAGAATGATTGGTTTGAGTTCTTACCCTTTGCAGAGTTTGCTTATAATATAATAGTATCCATACATCTACCAAGAAAACTCCTTTCTTTGCAAACTACTGCCAACATCCAAGGATGGAAATACATCTCTCCAATTAAGTAAAGAACCCTACCGCCTAAGATAAAGCTCAACACCTAGCACATATACACCAAGAACTCAAGCTATAAATCCAAAATGATCAGAATCAGCACAAGCACTATGCGGACTAGCATTGTCTCCAACATTCAGCATACAAAGTCACTGATGAAGTATGGTTACTCAAGAATGACCTCTAGAAAACAAGGCCCTTCACTAAGCTAGATCACCAGAGATTTGGGCCCTTCACTATCGTATCTCAGATCAATCTAGTTGCTTACTGACTCCAACTGCCCAGCACCATGAAGATCCACCCAATCTCCCATGTTTCCTTGCTCGAGCCATACCATAGCTCACCACTAAGGGGGGAGAGATCTAATCCCCCACGACCTATCTAGATTGAAGGTCATGAAGAATTTGAGGTCGAGTATGTCCTAGAATCGAGGATCTCTCGAGGTTGATTGGAATACCTTATTCACTGGAAAGGATATGACATCAATCATCGCACTTGGGAACTTGTAGAATATCTCCAAAGAGCACCTCTCAAAGTTAACGAATTTCACAAAAGGGATCCAACGAAACTTGAACCAAACCACCAAGCCGCTTCTCGTGGTGGAACTCGTTGCTAGAGGAGGGGGTGATGTTGTGGACATGCCATGATCAAGTGTACAGATTCATTCTTTCTTATGGTATATAAATCCACACCCCATGTGAACATACCATTAATAGGACATCCTCAAAGTTCCTTTGCAACCTTCGAGCTAATCAAAGGTTTCATCTGCATTGCTGGGTTGCTATTTGGGTTGATATTCTCCTTGTCGGGCTGCAATACAACCCTGCATGCAGAACCCCAGTGTTAAT
Source organism: Lygodium microphyllum (assembly GCF_053477565.2). Lineage (NCBI taxonomy): Eukaryota > Viridiplantae > Streptophyta > Polypodiopsida > Schizaeales > Lygodiaceae > Lygodium > Lygodium microphyllum. The sequence continues at coordinate 42,150,777 of NC_141156.1, forward strand.
GTATGGAGGAGCCAGAGGGAAGAAGGCACATAGACTCCCAATTAAGTAATTTCGAGTTCCAGTTCTAGTTCTTGTCTAGTCGTGGTATCTAGTCTTGTCTTGTCTTCCATTATACTCCTGCTATCTTGTCACCTTGTAATCTCGTAGTACGAGATCTTGTCTAGTACTACCTTGTTCATCCCCATCGAGGGAGATCTTGTAATTCTGATATATTATATCCATACTCAAGGTCTCGGGTTTTTGGGATCCTTCATATCCTATTGAGTTGTGTTGTCTATACCTATGGTCCCGAGTTGTGGGATTTTCCGTATCTTGTTAAGTTATCATTGTACCTTGTGCCCCTACATGGGATTATCTTGTAATCAGAATTCTTGTAACAAATCTTGCATCTAGTCGAGTCTCTCAAGCACAGTCTAGTGCTCCCATAACATTGTCCTATCACTAGCAATGTGGCAGACATCTTCACCAAAGCTCTTCTTCACGACAAATTTGAAGTGTTTCGCAATACTTTAAATTTGATCTCCTTTGGTGGATGGTCCTTGTATGTTGATCACTTTTCACTCCAGGGGGGTTTGTTGGGTTTGACTCACAACTACGCTTACAGAGAAGTGTTGGTGATCCACAATAGGACATTGGGGCACTTTTACTCTCTTTATGAGAGGTTTTTCACCCTAGTTACATTATTATCTATTTCATATGCTTATGTTACACAATTTGATCACTTATTGTGTTTCATACATCTGGTGTGTGAATGCAAATTAACAACCCTAAGGTTTAAGGGTTATACTTTGTAGTTTCATTACACTCTTGGTAATTGCATTGGGAGTCGTGCTATGTCTTAACTCTCTCTCACTCTCCACCGTCAACTATGTACTCTTAGCTGAGCTTCAATCCTCACCTCCTCACACAAAGGGCAATAACCACATCAACAACCATTCTAATCATCGCCGCACACGTGTGACCCTTCATCTTAGTTGGCTTTTGATGATGATGGCAGAGTCATTAATAATCAGTCCATGGCATCAAAGGTATCTAGGTTCTTCCGACCCGGTTGATGTGCCTTCGTCTTCACAGCTTGAATATTAGTTGCCCCAACCCTTTGTGATGTTGGGGGACTTCTTTGAAGACGGTGTACTAAAGACACTGGTAGGTGAAGCCAAGGCCCATGTGGCTAAATCCTACCAAAAATCTTGATCCTTTGTGTCTATTTAGTCCCACGTGTACTTGTGACTTGCAGCGATAAAAGATCCAATTGTTTACCTGTCGGGTGTTGACCCTCCGATGCCTTGTCATCCCAAAAGGTGCACCTTTGACCTACAATGCCTCTAACCTAGTGCGCCCTATTGCTGTAGAATTAGGGCATATTGCCTAACCTGCAAATCGCCTCATCTTCATTTTGATGACTTGCGAAACTGACAAATAATGACGACTTGCCATACAACTAGTAGACATTGACACCTTTCCTATAGCATCACGAAGCGATAGCAAACCGACACACCATTTGCCCCTATCAGTAGTGAAAGAGAGAGAGAGGAAGGGAGGGAGGTAGGGAGGGTGTGACTTGTCTAAGCAGGTTCAATTGCCCTTTACTACTTGGGCGCCAGCTCTATGGCCCTTGTGCAACCTACTTGCCATTGACCTCTTGGGTGACTTGTCTCCAGTGGCCCTTTGATTGCCTCTACTACCCGTGGGCACCTGCATCTGTGCCCTGCCTACCCTCAAGTGCATTGCGGCACAGAAGAAATAGCCCCACACACTACTTGCCTTGCAAGTGTGCTCTTATATCATGACATCTTGTCGGCCTCTTGCCCTGTGATTGTTCTCTATTTGCAGCCCCTGGCCTCTATTGGGTCGTGTGGTAGGGCTATGTTGTGCTTTTTGGTTCAAGGCTGATGCCCCTCCATGGACTACACTGTCTTCCTGCAATGGAGTGCACTAACTTAATTCTCGTGGCCCAAGAGCCAGCCATAGATGTCAAAGATGGTGTAGTAGAAGAAGATATGGACCTCTGCATTGATGAGATAGTTTTGTCACCCCGTGATGATTAGCCTTTTATCAAACGTAGCAAGCATAAATATTTTTTAGTTTTCTTCGAGGCCCTTGATTCGGGGTGATACTCTGCCACGCTCGTATGCCAAATTTCCAAGAGCCAAATGGGGAGTAGTTGTTAGAGTTCGCTAACTCTCTTTTAGGCTAGTATGTGGAGCATAATCATAGAGATATTCCTGCTTGCACGAAGAAGGAAGAGGTTTTGGACTCATAGGTGAATACCCATGAGGTTCTTCACTCCTTTTCTACCTTTCATGAGCAAGGAATTATTTTGTTCTTTATAGGCCAGATTCCTATTCTCACTAGGATCCATCAGTGGTTGGTATCTCTTCTTCAAACCGATGGTGTGGAGGAGATTTTCGTTGGTCCACTATGCTTCTATGAGGTAGTGCTTTGCTCTCCCTCAGGTTGGGATTTTCTTCTCCATTAGCAGCCCGCCTTCTTTGATAAATAATTGTTGCATGGAAGAGGATGAAATGATCTTGAATTCTGACACAGAATATGCATTGCCTTTCGAGAAATCGCAAACATTGCCGTGTGCTTCAAAGATGGGTCACACTTGTAAAGAAATGCCCTAACTTGGAGACAATGAACACGGTAAATAAATAAAGTGATATAACTACTGAATAATACGATGCTCATGCAGTAAACACACTATGCAGTGAATGAATACTGAACCTTGAACTCCTATATCTCAAGGATCAGGGCAAGGGTAATGAGCTGGAGTGTGTGTTGTACTTCGAAAGGATCCCGAATCGCAGCAAGGGCAGCCTCTGAATGTCGAACACTAGCAAACGCAGTAGTGAGAAGCTGGATCTGATCCAGACAACAGTGAGGAGAGAGAAAGGCTAAAAACCCAGGCAACAGGTGAGAGAAAGACTAAAAACGCAGGCAACAGGACTGTGATGATGTGGCAGGCTGTACGACAGTAGGTCTACACAAGAACAACAGTCGCCTGGCTGGAATCAGCTCCAAACTGCGTGAAGAGGGCTGGAAATTAGGCGCCAACTGATGGAGATAGCAATGGACAGCTTCGGTTGAGATGTCCTCCGCAAACGAGGTGTGGGTAGCAAGCTGAAACACCTGAAATCTGCAAAAATGAGATTAGGGAAGAGTGGAGGGCTAGCTGCCTATTTATAGAAAATTAGGGTTCTAGATCCTCTCCCACTTAACTCTCTCGATCCGCTCCCCATTTTAGGGTTTTGGCTAAAATAAACCTAAAATAAGCATGTTTTGGGGCTGTTTAAGTGGTTAAGTGCATTTCTTAGCTTAGCACCCCATCTCAGGCCCAAAATAGGGCTAGAAAAGTAGGCCAACCTAAATTTTAATTTACCTCAAGGCATCCCATCGGAAAGCAGCCACGGCATCGGACAAAGGGTGCACGTCGGCTGCCTAGTGGCCAACCAAGATTACAGAGGCGATGGTTATCTTACCAAGGGAGCCCAAGTGATCACCCTAGAGAGGCCAGGGCATCGGACCAAGGGTGCTCGGCGGCTGCCCAAGGGCCTACCAAGTCCTAGAAAGACGGATAGAAACAACAATGGACTTGTTTGTTTGTTTGTTTTTTTTTTTGTGGTTGTTTGAAAAGTGTATGGAAAATACATAAGTAATATAGGGGCAGCGGTTGATTAAGTGACAGATAGGAAAAGATAAAGAGTGTTAAACCCAAGTCATTCACAAAACTGGCAAGCCAATCGCTCACATTGACTAGGATAAGTGCCTAAGGATGATAAAAGTGTGTGTGTTTGCCAATCATGTGGTGAATATGGGGAGAGGCAAAAAAGATGATGGTGGGCTTAGCAAGACAAGCAAAGTAAGCAAGCAAGTAAGGGTAGGGAAACCGCCTTTAGGAGAACTGCCATGTGTTATGCCATGAATATGGTGGATCCTAGAGTCGACTACTCCAAAAGACCGAAGAGGGATAAATACGCACAGATGCATGTTTACATGAACAGAATGCCAATGCATGGGGTAATGCAAAGGGAGATGCAAGATGTCATGCTCATGCAATATGCTATGCAACAGTGCCACTTGGACAGTGCTCTTGTAGGGGAATTGTTCACTTGTCCAAGTTCCCTTTTACAATAAGGTCATCCTGACAGTGCGGATGAAGTTACAAATGTCCATAATACAATACAAAAGAATAAATGAATGTAATGTCTAAAAACTGTAAGCATCATCACTGTCACGATCAAGAGTAGAAGCCGCCCCCTCTCAAACTAGAAGGGAAAGCAAGAGGGAAGCACCCTCTCCCCATCAAGTTGAAAAGTAGGGGAGGGTGTACCCAAGCCGATCCTGGGTAGCAGGTACTGAAGTACCGGCCAGTTGACCGCTTTGGTCAAAATGTTTGCAAAATTATCTGATGAAGGCATAAACTCTAGGCGAATAGTGCCTAGCTCAACGTGCTCTCGGGAAAAGTGAAAGTGGACACCCACATGTTGCGTCTGTGATGTGATGATCGGATTGTCCTCCCTCCTTTGAAGATGCAATGACAGCCGCAGGAGTCCCGAAGGTACAGGTGGCTATAAAAGATACAAAGAACATACCCAAGTTTCTTGAGATTGAGGTAGGCAAACACTCTTTCAGGCAGCAAGTTATTGTGACAAGGCAGTGCCTGCGATGCCATGACTTTGGGCATCAGGCAGATTGCACGTGTTTCGGAGCCAAGGCGGCTCAGCCAATAGGACCACAAGTGGATGCTGACAGTTTCACACACGAGTCCAGCGACAACAGAGAAGGAGACGGCAGGGGGGCCTCAGACACAACCACAGCCGTAGAGAGCAGGAGGGCGGGTGACAGGCCACCCCGCAGCACCCCCCACCCCCCCCCAACTCGTCCCACCCTGTAGGATCGCCTCCACCCCCACCACCCACTGAGGCATCTTAGCCGCTCCCCGCCGCTCCCCGCCGCCCCCAAACCCCACAACCTCCTCCTTCCAGGACCACTAGTCCCCCCCTCACACCCGCCTCATATGTCTGATCACCCCACCACCCCTTGTTCTCTTCCCCACCTTCTCGCCTGCCAATCAGCCCCCATCCTCACCCAGTACATGCCCCCCCCCCTCCCCTCCATCCGGTCCCCCCCTTCCCATAGGGGGTGGCGAACCTCACACGCCCATATCCTCTCCTCACCACCACCAACCTAACCCCCCCTCCCCACATAGCCACTAGCTCATCTGGTCCTGACCTTCCCTCAACAGGTGGAATTGCTCCCCCAAGAGTTTTTCCGCAATGGTCCGTGGTCTTATTTGAGAGTTATGGAGCGCAGAGAGTTTCCACTACCTCTGGAGGTGCGAATCGTAGTTTGCAAGTCAAGAAGCGGCAAGGTCCATTTACTTGCACCACCAAATGGACCAAACTATGCTTTCTTCTTTCAGACCTCTCATTCAGGAGACTGGACGATGACACAGATAGAGGAGGAGGTGAGGGGCCAAGTTGGAGATGACATCTCCGAGTGGATGGGAGAAGGAGGACTAGCACTCTTTTCCTAGCAGTGGCCAGGGTGCATGATCGACATTAACTAGCGGGCTGGAGCCGAGGTCTCACATCTGAGCATTAATTTTCAAGCCCCTCGACAGCGGAGTTCACCGATGGATGTGATCGAGTGGCCCCTCGCACAGGCTGCCCGCTTCTACTAGTGTACAGAGTCACGCCTCTCAGCATGGCTGATAGACGCCGTGTTGGTACCGCTTGGAGCATCTATCATCCCCATGGTCCGCCTGAGAGCCACCATGGGGGAATGGAGTTTACCCTCAAAGCCTACGGCTAAGCACATTTGCATGCCCCATAGATCTTCCTCTTCATCAGCAGCTTCCACACCAAACAGATGCTTGTTCGGCTAGTCACAGGTTTCCCCATGAGTATACACCTAGTACCCTGGAACGTGAACAACCTCCACTACAATGGCGCACGTTGTTCTAGGAAATTGATTGTTCGGCAAGAGCTGCAACGTGCTCTTGCCGAATGGATCAACATCTTACTTCTTCAGGAGCACAAGCTCACCTCCTCCCAAGCCTATCAGGTAGGGAAGGTACTTCCAGGCAATTCACACACCTACTGGGAGTATTCCATCGGTCCCCATGGTAGGAGTGGAGGCGTATGCACCTCTATTGGCCCGAGCCTCACCGCTTGTGTATGAGACCATGGGACGATTGTGGAAGGCAAGGTCCTATGGATAGACTCAATATAGGGGACTCGTGCCTTAGAGTCCTCAATGTTTATGCTCCTACTGAGGTTAGGCACACAGCAGGTTCTAGGTTGAGATCGCAGCAGGACTCCCAGAGGTGGACTCTTGGATTGTTGGAGGAGACTTCAACAACCTTGAGGCCTTAAGAGGACCAGTAGGGCAGAGGAAGAGATAACGAGGGTATGGCAGGGGAGGAGTAGGAGGCATGGAAGGTCTTCCTCCTCGCAGTAGGAGCACATGATGCTTGGTGGGACCCAGCTTTCCACTAGAGGGAGAGGTCACTGGACTTCTCTTGGGGATACAGGCGGCTAGGCGGAGCTCTTCTAGAGTGGTTGGATAGGTTCTATGTGGGAGAGTGGGGGTGCTCTCGCGGTAGCCAAGTAGGGCAGTTGGGTGGTACCACTTTGTCTGATCACTGCCCAGTTCTCCTCACTCTTGATGCTCCCGCTTCAGCCCATGGCATGCGATCCTGGCGAATCCCAGACTCGATCTATAGGAGGGAGGAGGTAGATTGAGCAGCTTTGGACTAAGGAGTGGGCCAGGGAGGACCGGAACGCAGAGGAGGTTGCAGAGGCCTTAGTCGAGTTGAGCAAGATCTGCCAAGAGGCAGCCCTAAGGGCCAGGCAGCAGAGTTGGGAGGAGGAGAGAACGCTACGGCGAGACCTAGCAGCCACACAGAGACTACTCCAAGAGGCAACAGGGGATCCCAATCGCCACACACAGGTGTGCACACGGGCAGCCCTTGCCGGCCTTGGGGAGAACAGGCGCTGTGAGTTCTCCTTCTGCACCTCAACAACTTTTTAGGCACGGAAGGGGGACACAATGTGCAGGGAATTTTTTAAAGTGCATCGGCCTCGCACCTCAGGAGACTAGATTCGTAGCCTCCGTGATCAGCACGGGAGGATTCCCTCTAGCCTAGATGAGGTGTTGGAGATTGCCACTGACTTTTACAAATAGGTTTTTCAGCAAGAGGCAGTCTTAGCCAGAGTATAGCGATGTACACAGCAGGTCTGGGACTGCATTGCACCCTTGGTCACAAAGGAGATGGGACACTCCCTCCTAGACTCCTTCACAGAGAAGGAGCTAGTTGAGGCCTTCAATGCACAAGACGGGCAGAAATGCCTGGGAGAGGATGGTCTTTCTAAGGCCCTCTTCACTACCTACTCGGAGGTGGTGAAGGGCCCCCTACTACTGGCCTTTCAGGAGATTTTCAACTCAAGACGGATGCAACGGAGTTTATTGGCAGGTCTTGTTAGTCTCCTCCCCAAAGGGGGAGATTGGTTGGAGCTATCCCAGTAGAGACTGATCACCTTTTTGTCAGTGGCCTATAAGGCCCTGGCCAAGATGATTGGGAGTCGGCTCCACCCCGTGCTTCCAGACATCATTCATGACACCTAGACAGGTTTTGTCCAGGATAGGAGCATCCTAGACAATGTCTTCACTTTTTCTAGGTGACTGAGTGGGCTCAGCACAGTGGTCAGGGTTTGTGGTCATGAGAAATTATTGCTTCTACTCGAGGTTGGCAGATGAGATCACAACTAAGCCACCAAACACCCGACAAAGACTGTATAAGCATCACGCTCTGACTAGGATCATAAACTGATGGCCATACTCTGGACCTCCCGTATAGCCTAGAAAACTGCCACAGGCCAAACCCCTTTCAGACTTACATATGGCACTGATGCCATTGTGCCAGTTAAATTCCTGATTCCAAGTCTGCCCATTGCTGTCCAAGAATGATGGGAAGGCACTAAAGCGTGGTAATTTCACCTCACTAAGCTCAAACACTAGACAGAAACTCAATTACTGGCCGCCTATGCCCTACTTGTGCTAAGAAGGCCTGAGAAAAGGCCTGGTTTGACAAACATGTCAAACAAAGATCCTTCGATAAGGGAGATCTTATTCTACTTTGTTCCATAAAAGAAATCTTGAAACATCAAGGTGCACCTGCTGGCTCCTCTAGCGGCCCAAAATGCTCCTTTTTTTGCCTGTACAAAACACACTAGGGGGTGGCATGAGGAGAAGATAGTGGAGGTTGTCCATGACTAGGTGATGAAACACCTATCTCAACAGATAGAGGTGGTGGGTTGGGAATTGCCTTTGGAGCAGAGGCCCAAATGCATGATAGACTGAATTTGTGAATTGGAGTAGAGTTTCCTCATCTCAACATTCTTTTGTATGTGGGACAACATTGCCCCCAACCTCTTCTTTTGGATATTATGATTGAGTGGCCATCACCTAGGGGGGCTTGTGAGATTGACTAATGTTGTTGTAGCTATTCCTTGCACACTTGGGGTTAGCTTGTTCTTCACATTACAAGATGGTGACCCTCGGTAGTGTTAAACAAACCCACCCCTAGCTTTCACATGTTGGCCATACAGCCTCATGTACATCTGATTATTGTTTAGTTTTAACCTTTATGGGAAAATAGAGACTATGGCTCTTAAAGAATCCAAAAGAGCTGTGTGACCAAAATCATTGCATCGCTCATGCTATGCCTTGTATACTAAGACTTTTGGGCATCTTGAATCTCCTTTCAGCTTCTCTTGTGGTTTCTCTATGCACTCAATAGCGTAATGGGAGTCTTTTTTTTTGTGCAAATACAAGAGCCTTCTTAAGCATTGGAGGATTGGAATACAATTTCCTCATCTTGACATTCTTTTGCATGCCAAACAACATTTCCCCCAGCCTCTTCTTTTGGATATGATTGAGTGGTCATCACCTAGGGTGGCTTGTGAAATCGACTAGCTGCTCTAGCTGTTCCTTCACAGTTGGGGTTAGCCTATTTTTCACATTACGAGATGGTGATGCTTGGTGGTGTTAAACAAACCCACCTTTGGCTTTCATCTTTGGAGATTGAGCTGTCTAGGTTGAGGTTCACATTAAATCATTCTCCGGGGGAAGAGGAAGCATTGCAAGAATGGCTGACTTCTTTAGCGCACCTTGATCAAATTAGGTTGCAGGCTTTATTTCATCAAGAGGTAGGGAAGAAGCGAATGAAAGCGCTTCATTATCTATGAGCTAAAAAATATACATTTTTAAAGGGTTGTTGGTTCTCTACTATGATGCAAGCTGTGAATTATTTCTCAGGATTCTTGGTGAGCTAAGAAATTTACATTTCAAAAGGGTTAGTTGGTTAGAGCCCAAGTGGGATGGACTTTAAAAAATAGATGTATGGGGAAGAATGGCTCTATAGCGCTCTTAGTGGATTTGCCAGGGGTAGAGTTTCAAAACAAAGTAAACTTCAATAAACCCCTATTATGAAAAAATAGTTCAAGGATCTTAAAGAATCCAGAAGAGCTATGAAACCAAAATCATTGCATTGCTCATGCATGCTTTGTATAATAAGACTTTTGGGCATCTTGAATCTCCTTTCAGCTTCTCTTATGGTTACTCTATGTAATCAACAGTGCAATTGAGAATCATTTTTTTGCAAATTCAAGATTTGACTAGGGTATACTTCTTGTCAGTTGATGCTTGAAATATGTTAAATGCAGGTAAGTCCTAGGTTTTTCAGGCACTTCAGCATGGTCTGCGTCCAACCTCCTTCGGAGCAATGCTTACGTACTATTTTTGGTGGTATTTTGGGTGGATTTCTACAATTGTTTCCTTCTGATTGTAAGACATTCCTTAAACCTGTGGTAGAATGCACAATTGAGGTTTACATGCGTATCAGTCAGGAGCTCCTTCCTACTCCAACAAAGTCTCATTATACTTTCAATCTTCGCGATGTATCTAAAGTCTTTCAGGTCAGATATAGTGTCATTCAGAAAAGCAATTGCTCTTTTAAATATTTTTTAAAAGGTTTGAGTGATGCATGATTCTGTTACCAGGGGATTCTCATGGTGAAACCAGCTGATTGTAGCACAAAAAAGGCACTACGGAGTCTCTGGATTCATGAATGTATGCGAGTTTTTCATGATCGCCTGGTCAGCTCTGAGGACAGGGAATATTTCAAAAGAATGTTACATGACCTTTTGAGGAGAAGTTTTGAGGAGATTGCGCCATTTGAAGAGGTTTTTGCAAAACCTATCCTTTATGGTGACTACTTGAGGCCAGGATACTCTCCTGAGGACCGCCGTTATGAGCAGGTTCTATTTTCTTGGTCTTCTTGTTGGCAAGATACATTGGTCTTGTAACTTTGTTTTTACTCGTCAATCAAACTGGAAAGAATCCCATCTGATGTCAAGAGATGATAGTTTCATAAAGAATATCTTCATTCCCCAGAATCTTTATGCAAGTCATTCTCAAATAATCAGAAATATATATGGGATGGCAGTGAATATGAAGATTCTTTGATGTCTGATTGGATGTGTGATAATGTATTTGGTTAAATGTCTCTGCATAAGTTAGGCTTTAACGTGGAACCTAGCTATAAGATTAGGATAGACTTAGTTCATCCATTTTCTGTCCTTGCATATATCAGTATAGGACAATGAGTTTAAACCCCTGATAAAGTGTGTTTTGTTCTGAAAGGTAGTCGATGAGACAAAAATACCACAGCTTTTTAATGATTATTTGGAGGATTACAACATAAACACGACTAGCATAATGAGACTTGTTTTCTTCAAAGATGCTATTGAGCACATATCTCGCATATCTCGAATATTGAGACAGCCTCGGGGAAATGCAATGCTTGTTGGAGTAGGTGGGTCGGGAAAACAGAGCCTTACACGCTTTGCATGTTTTATTGGGGAGTACAAGTGCTTCCAAATAGAGTTGAAAAAGGGATATAATATGGTGGACTTCCGAGAAGATTTAAAAAAACTGTACAAAATAGCAGGTTAGGATCATTTCTGTCTTCAATTTAGCATTATGAACATCCTCATTCCACAGTTGTTGTTCTAAATTTATGAGACTGGTTAAGTTTCTGTAGTCAGATTCTACTCCATGAAGGATAGGGGAACTAGATTGTTGTACACTGTTAATAGTACACGATGCTTTACCTCTCTTTCTGGTATTTTTGTCCATGGTGTTAGCTTGAAAATAATTTATTAATCTAGGCATCGAGCCCAGTTCTTTCTGTTAAGGTAGTGAACCCAGCTCTTTCAGTTTCCTTTGTGTCCAAGTTTGCAAGGACCTTTAATGATTTCCAAATGTTGAAGAAATGCACCCCACCAAGAAACCCACAAGCCAGCCTCATCTTTCCTAAATTATATTCTACCTGCTGGGCATGATGCATGATGTATTGGGTGCTCACTTCAATTTGGTCAGATTCTATCCCATGAAGAAGAGGGGAACTAGATTATTGTATACTCTGTTAATAGTACACCATGCTTTACCTCTCTTTCTGGTATTTTTGTCCATGGTGTTAGCTTGAAAATTATTAATTAATCTAGGCATCGAACCCAGCTCTTTCAGTTTCCTTTGTGTCCAAGTATGACAGGACCTTTAAAAACTCCCAAACGTTGAAGAAAGGTGTCCCCATCAAGCAATCCAAAGGCCAGTCTCTCATGTTTTGGAATTTATCTTCTACCTGCTGGGCATGAAACATGTAATGGATGCTCACTTCGATCTAGTTAGTTGGATGTTTTGACTGTTCTGTGAAATGAGGAATGCCTCAACGCCCTTTCCATGTCCTCCTCAAGAATGTAGAGTGGAACATATAGTTCAAAAAGTTGCTGCAGGGGTCTAGACAGGTGGCTTTTACCAGCGTGGAAATTTCTGATGGGCTGCCTTTGAGCTTCAAGCAGCTTCTTATGGCTGAAAGTAGACAGGTGGGTTTTGATGTACAGGAGCTGCTTCTTATGGCTGAGGTAAGTGTAAACATGCTGCACTTTAGAGATGAGGCTGATTCATGTGCTGAGAGAGATTCCTGATGACCACATTTTGGAACAGCACTGCCGCATTTTCTAAGGGTACCTGCTTTCTTTTTAGGATGTCTGTTTTCAGCCTAAGAGCAGTTTTAGGCAGACAAACAATTGGTTGAGCAGCGTTCATGAGGCAAGTAGCTAGCAAGGGCTAAAAATGATGGATGATCATTACATATTTGATAATATTGTGCGCCATCACTCAGCACTGCTTTCGACAGAACATCTCTCAGTCATACCTAAAAGGTATGTGGCAGAGACTGGAGGACAGTTCTATGTTACTCTTCCTGTGGCTTTTTGCACACTAGGAATTTGGTATTAGGCAGTTTTATGTTACTCTTCCTGTGGCTTTTTGCTCACTAGGAATTTGGCATTAGGTAGCTGGTAAGGGGTTGGCAAAGGCCCAGTTTTCTTCTTTAAGATGTGGAGTTAAAAATGCACTATATTTGTGATGGCCCCAAGGCTTATGAGGTTTGGATGATTGGAGGAGAGCCATGAGACTGGTATTTCATGGCACTTGTGGTGAGATGATGGTAAACTAGGGAGCAGTAGCGTGGGTCACAGACAGAGGGCCTGCTTGTAAATATCAGGTCTGCCAGCGGAGTATAGCCTATCAGATTTTAGAGCAGCAGCAGGGCATCATTCCTACTCTTGATTTTTCTCAAATGGAGTGGGTTACAAGCAACATCTAGGCAATGAGACGTCATGAACCTCTACAGCAGCAGCATGGTTTTTCTTCCGAGACCTTCACATGCATTTTCACAGAGATCATTCACACCCCTGGAGGTAGATGAGAGAGTTTTCGGGAGATTCCAGTTAGATGAGGAGGCAAGTGGCCTTCTTACCTGCATGGGAGTCCAACACCTTCTTTCATCCAAGGGCTTGTTGATGGGTTTTGCATTGCAGTGTGGTTATTTCATTAGCCTTATACTTTACATATATCTTGAGAACATAGCCCATTGTGCTCCCCCTTTTTTCTTTTATATTCTTTATTTTGTAGCATACTCAAGGTGCCTGATTAGATTATCCACAAAAGGTGCAATGTTTCATAGAGGCTATACAACCTTACGATGACCGAGAAGGCCTTAGGAACAATTAATTTTATTTGCAAAAAAAAAAAAGCAACTCAAAAGGGAGTCTAAGAAATGCTCACAAATCTTTGTCTTGCAATTGAATAAGGACAACCCGGATCAGCCCTTTGTAGTATCTAATGATTCAGCCTTGCAGGTCTTACTTGAGGAATACAATGATCTATTTCAGATGCCTACAGCCCTCCCTCCTAAGAGACAAGTGGACCACCCACTGGACTTAGAGCCCCATTCCAAGCCAATAAACAAGCCCCCTTACAGACTCTCCAAGTGTGAGCGTGAAGAGGTTGCAAAGCAAGTCAAGGAATTATTAAAGATGGGTTTCATTTAACCGAGTTCTTCCCCCTATGCATCCCCTTTCCTATTAGTCAAGAAGAAAGATGGCTCCTTTCGCACGTGCATTGACTACCGAGACTTGAACAAAATCACGGTGAAGAACCGCTACCCCATCCCACGGATTAAGGACTTGCTGGATGAGTTAAAAGGGGCATGCTTTTTCACTAAGATTGACTTGCACTCTGGCTACCATCAGATTCGTATGAGGGAGGGAGATGAGATCAAAATGGCCTTTAGGACTGATCGTGGACTTTATCATTTTCTAGTCTGTTCAAGTTTGTGCTTGTTTTCTTTTATGATATCCTCATTTACAGCAAGTCGTCCAAGGAGCACTTGACACATGTCAAAAGCGTGTTTGACATATTGAGAGAGCATCGACTCTTTGCTAAGGAGAGGGAATGCACCTTCATGCAGACATCTATGGAGTACTTGGGACACATTGTGAGCAAGAATGGCATGCAGGCTGACCCAAAGAAGGTGCAATGTGTTAGGGACTGGCCCATTCCTTCCACCACTACTTCCTTGCGTGGCTTCCTTGGTCTATCTTCGTTCTACAGATTCTTCATTAAGCACTGTGCCACCATTGCAGCACCTTTGACTGATCACTTAAAAAATGAGTCTTTCTTTTGGGATGCCACTGTGGATCATAGCTTCAAATAGTTAAAGGAAGCGCTCACTTCAGTCCCCATCCTTGTTTGCCCTGACTTCTCTAAGCTATTTACCATTCATTGTGATGCCAGTGGCCGGGGTATTGTTGCAGTATTGTTGCAAGAGCATGGTGTGATTGCATTTGAGAGCCGCAAACTTGATGAGAAGGAGATGCAAATGAATTTGTATGACTAGGAGATGTTGGCCATCCTCTATGCCATCAAGAATTGGCACCACTATTTGTATAGCAACCGCTTCCAAGTGAAAAGCAACCACCGAGTCCTTCAGTACTTCTTGACTCAATCCACTTTGACTCCTAAGCAAAGGCCATGGGTGGCAACCTTACAAAACTATAACTTTGACATTTCGCACACTCAGGGCAAGGATAATATTGTGGTCGATTCAGTTTCTCGAATGTGGGCATGCAGAGTATCCTCTATCTCTGAATTGCACAGTGATTGGGTTGAAGAGCTTCAAGAGGCTTACTTGTTAGATGATCACTTCAGCCACATATTTCAGAAATTACGGCATGGGGTCATGGCTGAAAAATTCCAATATCAGCTCAAGCATGGCCTTATTTGGTCCCATAGCAAGATTGCCATCCCCCACACCTCCCCCTTCATGCAAAAGATCATGGAAGAGATGCATTCTTGCCCCACTACTAGTCACTTGGGTGTTTTCAAAGCATATGACAAGATTGCCAAGAGTTTTCATTGGAAAGGCTTATGGAGGGATGTTAAGGACTTTTTGACCAAATGTGTTCCTGCCAACAGAACAAGAACAGTACACTCAGGCCCGCTGGCCTCTTGCAGTCTCTCCCTATCCCTGAAGAGAAACGGACTCACATCACAATGGACTTTATTATTGGCCTTCCCATGACCAAGAAAGGGTGGAATAGTATCTATGTGGTAGTTGATTGCCTCACCAAAGCTGCCCACTTTATCCCCACTAAGACCCAATACACTGCCTCTCAGGTGGCCACTCAATTTATGGAAAATGTCTTCAAGTTGCATGGCTTGCCACAAGTCATAGTACATGATCAGGATGCAAAGTTTATGAGCAACTTTTAGCAAACAGTTTTCACCTCCGTAGGGACCAAGCTTGCTCCATCCATTGCATACCATCCTCAGACAGATGGCCAGACTGAAAGAGTGAACAAATGGCTTGAGACATATTTGAGGCACTTTTGCCATGATGTACAGCACAGTTGGGATACGTGGCTCCACTTGGCTGAGTTTGCATATAATAACTCCACGCACTCTAGCATTGGAGTTTCCCCTTTTGAGACCTTATATGGGTATAAGGTTCCCCTTCCCATAGTCTTATTTAATGATAAGATCAATCCTCAAAGTCAAGCTAAGTTGGATCGCATGCAAGCTTTACTTCAGCAATGTAAAATGAACCTTCCAAAAACCCAAACACACATGAAACTCTATGCTGATGAGAAACGAAGGCATTTGGAATTCCAAGAAGGGGAATTGGTCCTTCTGAAAGTGCCTAAGTCCCGCTACTCGACTCTCAAAGAGGGCAGCAATAACAAGCTGGCCCACCGCTTCTATGGCCCATACTAGATCCTAAAGCGAGTTGGTGAGTTCGCCTAACCGCTTAGAACTCCCCCCTACCACCAAAATCCACAATGTGTTTCATGTCAGCCAGCTGAAACCCTTTGTAGGCTCCTCAGTGGACTATGTGAAAGAACTTCCCCCATAGATGAAGGCATCACTCAATATATCCTTGGCAGGTTGGAAATCTCAAACTACCGGTCACGTCGCAAGCTCCTCTCCCGCTCTGTCTGATCGCACCCGCCCCCCAGATTTATCATCCCCCCCCCCGCTCCGTTGATCGCACTCACCCCGTTGGGCACCCACCCCCAGATCGTTCGCGCCTCTCCCCCCCGCCTGTTCGGCCCGCCGTTTCGTGATTGTTCCCCTCCTGCCTCGACAGCTCACCCCCCCCCCCCCCCCCCGGCCCGCCCTGTTGTCTCCCCCCTGTCCCCTCCCCCCCTTGCCAAGCCACCCTCTGCTCTAGACTCCCTCCCCCTTCGTCGGCGCGCTAATTCCATCCACAACCTCGGCTCCGTTTGCGGCGTACAACAATTGCTCCCCCCCTCCTCGCCATTGACCCCCCCCACCCTCCAGTTTCTCCCTCTTTCTATAGAAACTCCCCTTCCTCAGGTAGCACCGCGACGTGATTGGTAGTTCTCTCAGAAGGGACGCGCAATGGAAACCTCTGGTCAGACGCCAGTGCACTCAGCAAGTACCAACCAGTCAAACACCTTGCGCGTCGTCCTCTTTAAGGAGCAACTCTTAGTTTTTCGAGCTAAGGAGCTAGAGCTAAAGGAAACAGCAATTTATGGTCAGGTAGCAGCACATTCCCTAGCCAAGGCCCAGCTTCGGGATTGGTTTCACTCTACGCTGCGCATCGACACAGCGCAGAAGACGGTCCTAATGGGCCAAGGGATCTTCATGGTCCAGCTCAGTTTAGCAGACGTAGCTCGCGAGTTACTTTCCAGTTCACCATATGCGTCCACGAAGGGGATCATATACATGGTCCCTTGGTATAGTGGCTTTACTGTGGAGGCATTTGCACTCCACAATAGGTTTCTTTGGCACCCAATCACCCTTCTTTTCCTGGCTTGGCGATAGAGTATCGCCAGCTGGTGGAAGACTTTGAACGGCTCTTCGGCAATGTCCTTCCCACGTCTTTCGCGGATACAGGGACAGCAGAGCAGGAGTCCCAAAGTACGGGTAGCAGTGAAAGAGGTCAAGAATATCCCACAGCTCCTAGAGATTGAGACGGGCGGGCACTCCTTTAGGCAGCAAGTCATTGTGACTGGGCAACCAAAGCAGTGCCTGCGCTGCCACGACTTTGGGCATCAGGTTGCAGTTTGTACGCTTTTTGGAGCCAAGGCGGCTCTGCCAACAGGCCTGCAAGTGGACACTGACGGCTTCACAGGGGTCCAAAGACGACAGAGAGGAAGACGGCAGGGGGGGCGTAGCCAGCTCCTCAGGCCCAGCCTCGACAGTAGGGAGCAGGTGGGCAAGCGACACCCCCTCGGCAGAGCACTTCACAACCCCCTCCCCTGCCCGTCCCACTTGGCAGGACCACAGCCCCCCACATCTACCACCCGCGCCACAGACTACCTCACCAGAGATCCCACAGCCCCCGCACCCACATCCCATGCCCCCCTACTCATCCTAGCCCATAGCCCCCCGTTTCTAAGGCCACCAGCTCCCCCCACACCCACCATGCACCTCCGTCCATCCCACCATCCCTCGATCCTCTTCCCCCCCCCCCCCCCCCACCTCCCCTAACAAGCACCCCCCCTATCCGCACCCGATTCAAGTGATCCACCCCAGACCCACCCCCCCTCCTCCCACAGGAGATGATGAGCCACACAAGCCTACATCCTCCTCGCACCAACAGTCTTCCCCCTCCCATACAGCCACCAACTCATCCACCCCTGCTGGTCGTCATACTTTCCGGAGATAGGCATAGCTGTTGCCACAAGAGTTTATCCGCATTGGCCTATGGTTCTACCTGAGAGTTGCAGAGCGCGGAGAGTTCCCACTACCTCTAGAGGTGGGGATCTTCGTGGTTCATAAGTAAAGTAGGGGCAAGGTCCATCTACTAGCACCATCGGATGGACCAAACTACGCCTTCTTTTATTAGTCCTCTCACTCAGGGGAGTGGACAACTACACAGATAGAGGAGTTGGAGAGTTAGGTGGTGGACCGCATCTCCCAGTGGATGGGGGAAGGACTGGTTGCATGATGGACATTAACTGGTGGACTGGTGCCGACGTCCCACACTTGAGAATTATCTTTTGAGCCCCTCCATAGTGGAGATCCGTGAGGGATGTGATCGAGTGGCCCCTGGCATAGGCGGCCTGTTTCTACGAGTGTACAGAGTCACGACTCTCAGCATGGCTGATAGATGCATTGATAGTACCACCTAGAGCATCTATCACCCCTTTGGTCCAAACAAGGGCCACCATGGGAGAGTGGAGTTCGCCATCCAAACCAACGGCAAAGTGTACTTGCATGGGAGGTCTTTCTGTTTTGGCAGTAGGAGCACGAAATGCATAGAGAAACCCTGCCTTCCACAGGAGGGAGAGGTCGTTGGACTTCTCTTGGGGATACAGGCGGCTAGGTAGAGTCCTACAAGAGCGATTGGACAGGTTTTATGTGGGAGAAAGAGGAGGCTCTCATGGAGGCTAGATTGAGTAGTTGGCAAACACCACGTTGTCCGATCATTGCCCGGTTCTCCTGCACTTGATCCCCCAGCATCCGCCCTAAACACACGATCTTGTCGCATCCCTGACTCGATCTATAGGAGGGAGGAGGTGACGAGACAGATAGAGAAGATTTGGACTAGAGAGTGGGATAGGAGGGACCGGATAGCAGAGGAGGTTGCAGAGGTCCTAGCTGAGTCGAGCAGAATCTTCCAAGAGGCAACCATACAGGCTAGGCAACAGAGCTGGGAGGAGGAGAGAGCACCCCGGCGAGACCTTGTAGTTAGGTAGAGATTATTACAGGAGGCACCAGGGGATCCCACCCTCCACGCATAGGTGTGTGTGCAAGCAGCCATTGCTAGCATAGAGGACAGGCACTCGGAGTTCTCTTTCCGAACCTCCACAGCCTTCTGGGCGTGGAAGGGGGACATGATGTGCAGGGAGTTCTTTCAGGTGCACCAACCTCACACCGCAAGAGAGCAGATACACAGCCTTCGTGATCAGTATGGGAGGACTCGTTCTAGCTCAGACGAGGTGATGGAGATTGCCACCGACTATTACACACGCCTTTTCCAACAGGAGAAAGCTTCAGCTAGAGGACAGAGATGTAGACAACAGGTTTGGGATCACGTCCCGTGCCTTGCCATAGAGGAGATGAGATGCTCCCTCCTAGCCTCCTTCAAAGAGAAGTAACTAAAGGAGGCTTTCCATACACAGGATGGGCAGAAATTCCCGAGAGGATGGCCTCTCTAAGGCCTTTTTCACTACCTACTGGGAAGTGGTAAAGGATCCCCTATTAATGGCCTTCCATGAGATTTTCACTTCAGGACAGATGCCAGGGAGTCTTTCGGCAGGCCTTATCAATCTTCTCCCCAAAGGGGGAGACTGGTTGGAGCTTTCCCAATGGAGACCGATCACCTTATTATTAGTGCCTTATAAGGCACTGGCAAAGATGATTGGTAGGAGACTACACCTTGTGCTTCC
Organism: Lygodium microphyllum; assembly: GCF_053477565.2. Lineage (NCBI taxonomy): Eukaryota > Viridiplantae > Streptophyta > Polypodiopsida > Schizaeales > Lygodiaceae > Lygodium > Lygodium microphyllum. The sequence goes on from NC_141156.1 coordinate 42,170,111, forward strand.
AGACATCATCCATGACACACAGACAGGCTTTGTCCAGGATAGGAGCATCCTAGACAATGTATTTACCTTCTTTGAGGTGATAAAGTGGGCTCAGCACAGTGGGCAGAGACTGGTCGTACTCTTGGATTTTGAGAAAGCTTATGACAGGGTGGACTGGGATTTCCTAGAGAGCACCATGGTGAGGTTGGGATTCCCCAAGGTTTGGATTCGCAGGGTCTCCGCCCTTTACAGATCGGCCACCAGCAGGGTTCTCATAGGCAGAAGGCGACGAAAGGAGTTTCGGCTGGAGAGATCGGTTTGAGAGGGCTGTCCCCTAGCCCCATACCTATTTTTACTCTTTGCGGAGGTAATGTCTCACTTCCTCAGGTCACATGTGAGCGGATTAAGCAGCCTCCGACTTCCATTGAGAGAGGAGACTGAGTTGTTAGACTCAGAGTATGCAGATGATACAACACTCTACATTGAGGACGATGCCTTGATGCTGGAGAGAATGAGGCTGGCTCTTGACATGTTCTGTTGTTCTGCAGCAGGAGCGAAAATCAACTAGCAAAAGTCGGTCGGTTTCCTCACAGACCCGGACTCTAGCATGGAGTGGGGTGTCCACCTAGGATTTAGATGGGTGACCAGAGGATAGACCGTCCGGTACCCTAGGGTTCCAAGTGGGACTCCACATCACTCCTACCCAGCAATTTCTTCCTGCCCTTGACTCTATTCAGAGGAAATTGACCTACTGGAGCACGGCTCATCTCTCACTAGCCGGCCGAGCCCTGGTGATTAACCGGGTCCTCCTAGCGACGGCCTAGTACATCGCCTCGTGTTGGTGCTTCTCCTCATCATGCGTAGTGCAGCTTCGCCGCCTAGTGCGGAATTTCCTTTGGTCACGGTCAGATGGTTCCAGGGATTCCAGAGCCAAGGTGGCATGGGCGACCATCATACCGCATTAGTCAAAGGGAGGGTTAGGGATCATAGGCCCAGAGTATCAGAGTATGGCCCTCTTGGGCAAGCTAGTTGTCCGCGGCCTCACACTAAGCGGGCAGACTTGGAAGGTCTTATTGCAAGAGGGCCTTCAGGACTGTAGACCAAGGCTTGGCGGTGGGTGGAGGCCGTCCCTGAGATGGATCTTCACGTCAGCCCAGATCACCTTTCCCACGCAGCTTACTCTACGTGTGGCAAGGCCTTTGGAAGGCCCCAATCTAGAGCCCCCTAGGCTGCCAGGAGGAGATAGACCATCAGTCAGTGATCTGAAACCCCCAAGTCAAAGATCAGGAAGGGGCACAGATCGGCGAGCGCCTCCACATCTAGTGGGCTGGTTGGGAGGCCGGCCCGGCTCATACCATCAGGACATGGTGGGAGGTATACAGGATGGCGGACGAGGAGGTGTTGCAGTGAGTATCAGGCTGCCAAAGAGGAGTGGAGTTGAGGAGAAGGGAGATAGATGCAGCCATACCTTTGGAGTGGCTTGCTCCCCCGTTACGAGAGCTGATAGAGCCCAGGGAGGTATGGGCAGCTAGGTTTTCACCAACAGGCTTCCCCCTACAAGTGGCAGGTAGAGTGGGCGGTGCCCCGCAGGGGACTTTCTTTGCCGTCCAGGACGGGGGGCATCTTGCCCTTGACAGAGGATAGCAGGATGAGGGGATAGCCGCCCTCTCATGGAGGAGGATTCGAGTAGTGGGCCTTCAGGGGAAGACATGGCGACTAGACCACTATGTTTTCTGGAAGGAGCTCAGGGAGTGGCACCTTTGGATCTGGGAGGGCAGACCACCTGATGAGCTGGAGTGGGATCCAGGAGAGTGGTTATGGCTGGCCACTGTGGTCGCCAAGAAGCCACCCAGGTTTCTAGAGTACACTGCCAGAATTGGCAGACAGGTACTGATGCAGGAGAATATGGATTGGGCACCGTCACGTAGCAGGCACTAGGCAGAGCACAACATCACAGAGCCTTTCCAACGGGCCTTCTCGCGCCTCTTATGGGATAGGTGGAGGCTGAGAAGGGTGTCATATTTCTTATGGTTGGTGGCACATGGAGGCTTGGCAGTGGGAAGTTGGCTTGCCCAGATGCAAAAGGGAGGTTGTAAGCACTACACACAGCAGCCTCTAGAAACCCCAAAGCACTGCCTTTGGTCATGTGAGAAGGCACAGCTTGTGTGGAGAGGAGCATGCCGCATCTTTCACCGCATAGCACCCAACCTTGGATGTATCTCATGGGGAGCTTTCTGTTGGCAAGCAGTCAGCCAGGGCCGTCACCTTCTGTATGAGGCTGGGATGTAGGACACGATATTCATTATCGAGGCAAGGTCATGCGTAGTGATCGGTTTGGAGGCTCTATCCATCTGCCAGGTATTGGAGCCCACAGCAGACCGTTCGGAGATATGGGAGATCATAGGGAGTCTTACTGGAGTACAGGTGACCTTAGCAAAGCTCTAGACCTCCATCATCCACTCCCTCTGTGGCCGTTGGGATCAGGTGCAGGGTGAGTCCAAGGCTCGGCAAGAGCTCCATTGTCATTTCATGTGCACATGGGGCAGCCAGGACCTGTTTTTCATGATGCAAGCATCTACTCCAGCTAGTTTGTTGAGCATGAGCACTCCATTCTAATCAGTTTTTTTGAGTAATATAATCACCCACATTTTACTTGAAAAAAAAAAGTATATCCCTGAAGCAATCATCGGGCAGCAAGATAAGCACTTATAGTCCCAATCCATTAAGGAATACCTCATCAAAGGGTAAGGCCTACCCCTGGAAGAAGCCTCTTAGCGCCCATCAACCATTTTCAATGAATTCTCCTACCTCCATCAGGCCCAAGGGCTGGAAGACTAGCCGGTCATGCCCCAATGGACCACCCTCTGCCTACAGACTGCACACTATTTTTGAACAGTTTTGTACTTATTCAAATCTTAGGCATGTGCATTCTACATAGGCTGAAAGTACTTGTCATAAGCTCCGTTTCGATATGTGGTACACCCTATTTGGAGCAGCCTATCAAAAGTTATGACCTGTTTACTTCAGCAGGCCCTGGTCCTGGACAGCATGTTGTCCTTAGTCTCTACCCACCCAATTTTCATTGTCAAAGAGCTCATACTAGTACTCTGCAACCCTCCCTTAGCCCACCCATCACTCCCCTCTACTTTTCCTTGTTTTTGACGGCAAAAACCTTCAGGTTGGGGATGGATTGTAACAAGTGGGGTACACACCGACTAGGGTTTAGACACCTAGTCACACTGACCGGGGTATATAAGGTGTAAAAGCCCCAGATTAAGGCAATCAGTTATTATCAAGATCATACTCTTCACCTTCATCTCCTGCTCCCATGGCTTCCTCCTTCCATCTCTCCTCTTTTCTCTCTTTCTCTCTCCTCTTCTAGTCTTCTTCCTTCTTCTTGCTCGCTTTCGTTCTCTTCAGCTCTTCTCCTCTCTTCTCTTAGCTTCGTTCATTACATTGACAAAGGGCAGCAAGATGAGGGGATAGTTTTCCTTTCATGGAGGAGGATTCGGGTGGTTGGCCTTCAAGGGAAGACATGGCGGTTGGACCCTTATGTCTTCTGGGAGGAGCTTAGGGAGTGGCGCCTCTGGATGTGGGAGGGCAAGCCACTTGATGAGCTGGAGTGGGATCCAGGAGAGTGGCTATGGCCGGCCACTGCGGTCGCCAAGAAGCCACAGACGTTCTTCGAATACACAATCAGGATTGGCAGACATGTACTGATGTAGGAGGACATGGATTGGGCGCCGTCGCGTTGTAGGTACTAGGCAGAGCACAGCATCAGAGAGGCTTCTTGAAGGACCTTCTGGCACCGCCTATGAAATAGCTCGAGACCGAGGGTATCATATTTCTTATGGCTGGTGGCACATGGAGGCGTGGCAGTGGGATGTTGGTAAGCCCAGATGCAAGAGAGGAGGGAGCTTGTAGACACTGCACACAGCAGCCTCTAGAAACTCCAAAGCACTGCCTTTGGTTGTGTGAGGCGGCGCAGCTCGTGTGGAGAAGAGCATGATGCATCCTTCGCCGTATAGCACCCAGCCTTGGATGTATCTCATGGGAAGCTTTCGCAGTCAACCAGGGCCGTCGCCTTTTGTATGAGGCTGGGATGCACGACACGATATTCATTATTGAGGCAAGGTGGTGCGCATTGGTCGGTTTGGAGACTCTACCCATCCACCAGTTACTGGAGCCCACAGCAGACCGCTCTGAGGTATGGGAGATAATTGGGAGTCTTACTGGATGGCATATTTGGAAGGCACGGTGTCAGGAGGTTTTGGCGGGGAGAGACTTTCAATACAGGTGAGGTTTTGGCGGGGAGAGACTTTCAGTACAGGCGACTTTAGTAGAGCTCTAGACCTCCATCATCCACTCCCTCTGTGGCCGATGGGACCAAGTGCAAGGCGAGTCTCGAGCTTGTCAAGAGCTCCGTTTCCATTTCATGCGCACTTGGGGTGGCCAGGATTTGTTTTTTGTGATGCAGGCAGGCAGCCCCTCCATGGCTTCTTGCCCCCATCCCCCCTAGACTGCCCTGAGAGGCTTGTATACTTGATATATCTGTGACTCTGCATCAGCTCCAACTAGTCTGTTGAGCATGAGCAGTTCCTTGAATTGAGGGTTTTTTCTGAAGTAATATAATTAGCCACACTTTATTTGCAATAATAATAATAATAATAATAATAATCCTATTTATGATTATTTTTTATAAGTATGGCTTGTTCGCTAGAAAAGGTTGGATAAAAACTAGAGTTTGGCAAACAAGCACCTATTCAGCATGGAAGAAGCCAAGGAAGAAGAAGAGTTGTGAGGCATACATTGGCACTTTGCGGCGGGCCTAGAGGGAGAACTTCATTCCCCAAGGTGAAACTAGGGTGGAGAAGGGGGATAATGACTTGCAGACAACAAAGATTCCAAGTTCTAGTGAAGGGAAAACTTCACCTTACCCACAACTCCCATGGGGACCACAGGCTGCTGTGAAAGAACCCCAGAGGGAGAAGTTGTGCATGCCAGGGGAAGTACAGCATGTTGACAGGGCTGAGGAGTTGGCAGCAGTTTGGGAGGGTGCGCTCCACTTGCTGATGGGGGGAAGAGATTTGTGTGTGAAGCTCATTGTTGATTGTGGGTGGAGGCTGCGGCTTGCAAGGTGGGGTAGGTGGGGGGAAGCTGGGGGTGGTTTCTTTTTTGGAGGGGGGAATGGGCAGAAGTCGAGGAGGGTTTGGCAAGCTGAGAGGTCACGTGGTGGGGGGAGAGCTGACTTAGGGGGAGGTGGCTGGGGAGGGTTGTGGTTTGTCGAATTAGGGATGGGGATGGAGGTGTTTGGGGGCGCTGTTGTGCATAGAAACCCTAATTCGAAGACACCATCAACTTAGCAACATAAAAGATCATTAAAAAAGATGGTGGTAATAGAGAGAAAATTCTTGTGAGCAATATTATGTGGAAGGTTCATGTATTTATAAGCCTAGAGAACTTCATATCTACCCTATTCTTCTAGGTTGACATCATTTTGTACAACAGAAGATGCACATGGGAACAGATGGAAGCCAGGTCACAAAGTTGGATGATAAACTTCCTTGTGTCTAGTGTTATTAAGTCTCTGCTAATTGTACACTTTGTGGTTCAGTATGTATGGGCATAACACCCAGATCATGGAACTTTGATCTAGCATTGATGTAAGCATAATCTCTCTAAAAGGTCATCATACTTTTTCAGTATATCCTGTTTGATGTTATAAGCATGTTCTCTGGAATGGGGAACTTCAGATGTTTGTGGAAGTCAATATTTCTGCTTGCAGAAAGTAATATTCCATGAAACTGAAACAGTTGTGCTGTTAAGAATCTGTCTTTTCAAAGTCAGAGTTACTGACACACGCCCTATAGTCGTCATGTTACATCATTTGAGCTTCTTTCTCCATGGACCAAAAAAAAAAAATTATATCACTGTTCATCACTCTTTTTATGTTATTTTGATCTCAAATTTTGTTCTCTTATTTCCTTGGAATCATGATACAATACCAAGTTAAGAAGTGTTTAAGCAACAGTGCACACTTTCTAGTTTACATGTTTCTAAAGTACCAGGCCATGTTTTGATCATTTCTCCAACTCTATTTTACAGGTGTTGAAGGAATACCTGTCACTTTTCTGTTGACTGATACTCAAATAATCAATGAAGGGTTTGTTGAGGACATCAACAATCTGCTGAACTCAGGAGAAGTTCCAGGTCTTTTCACATCTGATGAGAAAGATCGTATCGGAGGGGAAATGCGTGAGTATGTGAACAAACTTGGCCTACCTGAAACTAAGGATGTCCTTTACAACTCTTTCATAAACAGAGCAAGAGATAATTTGCATGTTGTTCTATGTATGAGCCCTATTGGTGAATCGTTAAGAGCAAGATGCAGACAGTTTCCATCTCTGATAAATTGCTGTACTATTGATTGGTTCAATGAATGGCCTGAGGAAGCTCTTCTCTCTGTGAGCAATTATTTTCTCGCTAATGTGGAGCTTCCTACAAAAGAGGTAAACATAAAAAGCATTTCCCCGCTCTCTTTTCTTTAAGCTTGTTGAAATCAGCAGTAACCAGATATGCAAGAGGCCGTCTGGCCAGCTTTTCTCCATGTGCTCTCTCTCCTTTTTTTTTGGCTAAGAGGTAGTCTTAATTACTAGATCTTGCTCAGAGAGAGAGAGAGAGAGAGAGAAAGAGTATATCAACATTTACGAAAAAGAGTATATCAACATCTCTAAAAATGTGGCCTATGAGACCAAAGCAATACATACAATGATGGTGTGTTTCTCATCTGGAATGAGAAAGATGAAAAACATGCCTATAAGACTGAAAGGTGAAATAGTGTCCTATAAAAAGAATACACGTCGATGATCTAAAAGTAAAAGTAGAAAAAGGACACTCTCCATCAATGAGATGTCTGTCCTCTAAGGAGATGTATCTTTACATGGCTAAGGCGTCTTGGCATCTATCTCCTGTGGCGCTCAATGATGGCTCTAATTTGTATATAGTGTGGATGTCTAGGCCTTCGTCCAGGTGGACGTTGGTGTCTAGGCTGGCTGAGTGCCACTACTCTCTCCAAAGGGACACCTACAAAAGATGGGGTCCAATGATGATGTACTCCTAAAATCTATCATCGGTAAAACGCTCCCTGTCGACAAGTTGTTGCCCGCCATCATGCCTCCCCCATCCCTCCTGCCGCTCAGAGTGGAGGCATTCGCGCTCCACAACAAATTCCTTAGACATCCAATCACCCTACTTTTCCCCAAACTTGGCGATAGAGTATCGCCACTTAGTGGAGGACTTTGGATGACTCTTTGGCACCGTCCTCCGTGCCTCCTTCGCGGACGCAGTCACGGCCACAAGAGTCCCAAATATACATGTGGCAATGAAAGAGACAAAGAATATACCACAGTTTCTGGAGATCAAGCCAGGTGGACACTCCTTCAGGCAATAGGTTATTGTGACTGGGCAGCCAGGACAATGCCTACATTGCCATGACTTTGGGCATCAAGCAGCAGACCGCACGCACTTTGGAGCCAAGGCAGCTTCCCCAACAAGCCCACAGGTGGACATGGACAGCTTTACATGGGTCCAGAGAAGACAAAGAGGGAGACGGCAGGGGGCGCTGCAGTCAACCCCTCAGACAAAGCCACGACAGCAGGGAGCAAGATGGCGAGCATCGCCCACCCAGCAGAGTACCACACGGCCCCCCCCTCCTCGCCCCACCCGGCAAGACCACAGGCCTCCACATCCACCCTCCACGGAGGGGTCACAGGCCACCTCACCCTAGGGCCCACATCCCCCACACAGTCCCCCACCTCCTCCCCACGGTTCTCCCCCCGACCCTAGCCCACAGCCCCCCGACCCTAGCCCACAGTCCCCCAACCTCTAGAGCCACCGGTCCCCCCCCCCACACCCGCCTTGTTCCTCCGACCACCCCACCATCCCTTGATCATCCCCCTCATCACCATCCCCCCCCCCCCCCGCCGATCAGCCCTCTTGATCCCTACCCAATTCAGGTGACCCCCTCCCCCCCCAATAGGAGGTGAGGGGCCCCATACGCCGACATCCTCCACTCACTAGTAGCCTAGCCCCCCCACCTCCCCACACAGCCACTAGATCATCCGTCCATGCCACCTGTCACACTTTCCCGAGACAGGAGCAACTGCTACCACAGGAGGTTTTTCGCAATGGTCCGTGGTCTTACCCGCGAGTTGCGGAGCACCGAGAGTTCCCACTACGTGTAGAGGTGGAAATCTTCGTGGTACGCAAGTCAAGGAGCAGTAAGGTTCATCTACTAGAACCACGGGATGGACCAAACTATGCTTTCTTCCTTCAGACCTCTCACACAAGAGATTGGACGATGACACAGATAGAGGAGGAGGTGAAGAGTCAGGTTGCAAACCACATCTACAAGTGGATGGGAGGACTAGCACTCTTCTCCCAGCAGTGGCTTGATTGCATGATGGACATTAACAAGTGGGCTGGGGCCGAGGTCCGACATCTGAGCATTATCTTTCGAGCCCCCCCGCAATGGAGAGCTCCGATGGATGTGATCGAGTGGCCCCTAGCACAGGTGGCCCGTTTCTACCAATGTACATAGTCACATCTCTCAGCTTGGTTGATAAATGTCCTAGTGGACCACCAGGTGTATCTATCACTCCCATGGTCTACCGCCCGAGGGCTACCATGGGGGAATGGAGTTCACCGTCCACGCCTACAGCAAAGCGTATCTGCATGCCTCATAGCTCTTCTTCCTCGTTAATAGCTTCCACACCAAACAAATGCCTGTTTGGTCACTCACAAGTTTCCCCATGAGTTTACATCTCGCATCTTGGAATGTGAACAGCCTCCACTACAGCGGGACACGTGGTTCCAGGAAGTTGATTGTTCAGCAAGAGCTGCAGCCCTTTGCGGATGGATCGACATCTTACCTTTGCAAGAGCACAAGCTCACACCCGCCCAAGCCCAGCGGGTAGAGAAGGTACTCCCAGGTAGTTCACACACCTACTAGGAGCATGCCATCGGTGCCCATGGCAGGAGTGGAGGCGTATGCACCTCTATTGGCCTGAGCCTCACTACCTGTGTACAGGACCACGAGACGATTGTAACAGGGAGGGTTCTATGGATCAGATTGGATATTGGGGACTCGTGCCTTGGAGTCCTCAATGTCTATGCCCCTACTGAGGTTAGGGCACGTAGCAAGTTTTGGGTGGAGATTGCTCCAGGACTCCCAAAGGTGGACTCTTGGATTGTTGGAGGAGACTTCAACAACCTAGAGGCCTTAGAGGACCTGCAGGGCAGAGGCAGAAATTACCAGGGCATGGCTAGGGAGCAGCAGGAGGAATGGGAGGTCTTCCTACTGGCAGTAGGAGCACACGATGTTTGGAGAAGACCCAGCTTTCCATAGGAAGGAGAGGTCGCTAGACTTCTCCTAGGGATACAAGGGGCTAGGCAGTGTTTTGCTGGAGTGGTTGGACAGATTTTATGTGGGAGAGTGGGGATGCTCTCGCGGAGACCAGGTAGGGCAATTGGCTGGCACCACTTTGTCTGATCGCTGCCCGGTTCTCCTGACACTTGATGCCCCATGTTTATGCCCCTACGGAGGTTAGGGCATGCAGCAAGTTCTGGGTGGAGATCACGAAGGGACTCCCAAAGGTGGATTCCTGGATCGTTGAAGGAGACTTCAACTACCTGGAGGCGTTGGAGGACCAACAGGGCAAAGGCAGAAACTACCAAGGCATGGCCGAGGAGGAACAGGAGGCATGGGAGGTATTTTTACTGGCAGTAGGTGCACGCAACGCCTGGAGAGACCCTATCTTCCACAGGAGGGAGAGGTCATTGGACTTCTCCTGGGGATACAAGCGTTTAGGTGGAGCCCTACTGGAGTGGTTGGACAGATTTTATGTGGGGGAGTGGGGAGGCTCCCTTAGAGGCCAGATAGGGCAGTTGGCGGGCACTACGTTGTCCGATGACTCCCTGGTTCTCCTGACACTAGACCCCCCAGCATCTGCCCTAGACACACGATCCTGTCAGATCCCTGACTTGACCTATAGGAGGGAGGATGTGACGAGACAGATAGAGCAACTTTGGAGTAGGGAATGGGGCAGGAGGGATCGGATCATAGAGGAGGTTGCAGAGGTCCTAGTTAAATCAAGCAGAATCTGCCAAGAGGCGGCCCTACAAGCCAGGCAGCAGAGTTGGGAAGAGGAGAGACCACTCCGGCGGGACCTCGCAGCCACCCAGAGATTACTGCAGGAGGCACCCGGGGATCCCACCCTCCACGCACAGGAGGTGCAAACGCGAGCAGCCATTGCGGGCCTAGAGGAGAGGCACTCAGAGTTCTCCTTCTGCACCTCAGCAGCTTTCTAGGCACGGAAGGGGAATACAATGTGCAGGGAGTTCTTCCAGGTGCACCAGCCTTGCACCTCAGGAGAGTAGATACGCAGCCTCCGAGATCAATATGGAAGGACTCGCTCTAGCCCAAACGAGGTGATGGAGATTTCCACTGACTACTACGGCCGCCTCTTCTAGCAGGAGACAGCCTCAGCTAGAGGACAGCGATGTAGGCAGCAAGTTTGGGATCACATCCCGTCTCTCGTCACAGAGGAGATGGGACGCTCCCTCCTAGCCCCCTTCACAGAGAACGAACTAGAAGAGGCTTTCCATACACAAGACGAGCAGAAATGCCCGGGAAAGGATGGCCTCTCGGAGGCCTTCTTTACTACCTACTGGGAAGTGGTGAAGAACCCCCTCCTGATGGCCTTCCAGGAGATTTTCACTTCAGGACAGATGCCAAGGAGCCTTTCAGCAGGCCTCATCAGTCTTCTCCCCAAAGGGGGAGATCGATTTGAGCTTTCCCAGTGGAGACCAATCACCTTGTTGTCAGTGGCCTATAAGGCATTGGCAAAGATGATTGGTAGGCGACTACGCCCCGTGTTGTCAAACATCATCCATGACACACAGACAGGCTTTGTCCAAGATAGGAGCATCCTAGACAATGTATTTGCATTCTTTGAGGCGACAGAGTGGGCTCGGCACAGTGGACAGAGACTAGCCGTACTTCTCTTGGATTTCGAGAAAGCTTATGACAGGGTGGCCTAGGATTTCCTAGAGGGCACCATGGCGAGGTTGGTTTTCCCACAGGCTTGGATCTACGGGGTCTCTACACTTTATAGATCGGCCACCACCAAGGTGCTGATAGGTGGTAGGCGTGGGGAGGAGTTTCGGCTGGAGAGATCGGTCCGGCAGGGCTGTCCCCTAGCCCCGTACCTGTTTCTTCTCTTTGCAGAGTCGATGTCTCACTTGCTCATGTCCCGTGTGAGCGGTTTACCCAGCCTCCGACTTCCAGTGAGAGAGGAGTCAAAGTTGCTAAACTCAAAGTATGCAGACGATACAACACTCTACATAGAGGATGATGAGCTGATATTGGAGAGAGTGAGGCTGGCCCTTGAGATGTTCTATTCAGCGGCGGTAGCGAAAATCAACTGGCGAAAGTCGGTTGGTTTTCTCACAGACCCAGACTCTACCACAGAGTGGGACGTCCACCTTGAATTTAGATGGGTGAGCAGAGGGCAAGACCGTCCGGTATCTAGGATTCCAGGTGGGACTCGATATCACTCCCGCCCAGCAATTTCTTCTAGTTCTCGATTCTATACAGAGGAAGCTGACCTACTGGAGCACGGCTCGTCTCTCACTAGCCGGCCGAGCCCTGGTTGTTAATCAGATCCTCCTAGCGACAGCCTGGTACATCGCCTCGTGTTGGTGTTTCTCCTCGTTTTGCGTAGTGCAGCTTCGCCGCCTGAGTTTCAGAGTATGGCCCTCTTGGGCAAGCTAGTCGTACGCGGCCTCACACCGGGAGGGCAGACCTGGAAGGTCCTACTACAAGAGGGTCTTCAAGATTGTAGACCAAGGCTTGGCGGTGAGTGGACCCCTAAGATGGATCTTCATGTCAACCCAGATCACCCCCCCTGGTCACCCTTCCTACGCAGCTTACTCCGCATGTGGCAGGACCTCCATAAGGCCCTAATTCAGAGCCCCCCACGTTGCCAGGAGGAGATAGACCGTCAGCCGGTGATCTGGAATCCCCAGGTCAAAGATCGGAAAGGGGCACAGATTGGCGAGCGCCCCCACATCCAATGGGCTAGTTGGGAGGCCAGCCCGGCTCGTACCATAAGGACATGGTGGGAGGTGTACAGGATGGCAGACAAGGAGTTGCTGCAGCAAGTATGAGGCTGCCAGAGAGGAGTGGAGTTGAGGTGAAGGCAGATAGACGCAGCAATACCTCTGGAGTGGATTGCTCCCCCGAGACGAGTACCGATAGAGCCCGGGGAAGTATGGGCAGCTAGATTCTCACCAGCAGGCATTCCCCTACAGGTAGCAAGTAGAGTGGGTGCGGCGCCCCGCAGGGGACTTTTTTCAATGTTCAAGAGGGGGGGGCGTCTGGCCCTTGACAGAGGGCAGCAAGATGAGGGATTAGTTGCCCTTTTGTGGAGGAGGATTCGGGTGGTGGGCCTTCAGGGAAAGACATGGCGACTGGACCCCTATGTTCTCTGGAAGGAGCTCAGGGAGTGGCTCCTTTGGATCTGGAAGGGCAGACCACTTGATGAGCTGGAGTGGGATCCAGGAGAGTGAGATGCAGAAGGAGGGAGGTTGTAAGCGCTGCACACAGCAACCTCTGGGAATCCCCAAGCACTGCCTTTGGTCATGTGAGGAGGCGAAGCTCGTGTGGAGAGGAGCATGCCACATCCTTCGCCGTATAGCACCCAGCCTTGGATATATTTTATGGGAGCTTTCTGTTTGCAGGCAGTTAGCCAGGGCTGGCACCTTCTGTATGAGGCCGGGATACAAGATACGATTTTCATCATCGAGGTAGGGTCCTACACAGTGGTCGTCTTGGAGACGCTACCCATCCGTCAAGTACTGGAACCCGCAGCAAACCGCTCTGAGATATGGGAGATCGTAGGGAGTCTTACTGGATGGCATATTTGGAAGGCGCGGTGTCAGGAGACTTTTGGCAGAGAGAGACTTTCAGCATAGGCGACCTTAGCAGAGCTCTGGGCCTCCATCATTCATTCCCTCCGCAACCGTTGGGATCGTGTGCAAGGTGAGTCTAGGGCTTATCAGGAACTCCATAGTCATTTCTTACAAACCTGGGGTGTCCAGGACCTGTTTTTTGTGATGCAAGCAGGCAGCCCCAAATGGCGATACACCCCCCCCCCCCCTACATGGCTTCTCGCCCCCATCCCCCCAGACAAGTGAATCCAATAAATAAGAAGCATAGAAATACCACTAACACACGAACATAAGAAGCATGACCTATACTCGTGCATCGTAGTATGGGGGATGGGGATGGGAGCCACATTTTATTTGCAAAAAAAATAAGAAGCATAGAAATACCACTAACACACGAACATAAGTACCAAGTCCAAGCCAAGAGATAAAATCAGCCCATGATAGGGTAACTGCATCCAATAAATATCAAGAGAGCATGTACATGTCACAACGAGTCCCACTGTCTTACTGTGATAAGCTCAAGCTCAACTCCATAAACTAAATGTTGTGTAGTACATCCAAGTACCAATGTGGCTTAGTACATAAAGCTGAGTAGTTCCCATTGAAGCAAAAGTTGAATGCCAAATAAGAAAGCCAACCTCAAACATCATGTGAATGACATCCAAGCAACCAAGATCCATAGAGCATACATCCAGAAGTATTGAATCCAAGTAGTCTGCAAACTCTGACTGTAGCATGCAAGTAGCATCCAAGGATAGGAATGGTAGCCAATGTCAAAGCATCCAAGCTCCAATCTTGGCTTGGGAACATCTCATAAACATATCCATAGGCATACATGACAACCAAAGTGTGGGTACATCCAATATGTGATACCTGAGTGGCTTCAAAGCATAATGAGCATAATCTTTATCAGACAACTGCTTGTTGTCCACTATGAACAGCAACGAAATCCCTACTAAAACTGAGCCAATGCAAGCTCAATCAAAGGCCAAAAGCATTCCAAGATATATGCCGAGTATCCCCAAGTGTCAAACTAACATTCAGGTATCGATACCAAGCCTCAAAAGTATCAAATGACAAGAGGCATATGCTTTTCCTAGATAAATGACATTTAGTCTTGCTAATATAGTACTAAAATGACAATGAAATATGAGCTATTTCAAGCTCAAATCAGTCCCAAAAGCATAACCATACCATCCGGGCACCAAAATAGCATCCCCAAAGCATCGCATACATTATGGAATTTACTATTTTCTATCCAAACCGGAACAGTTATGTTCTATGTGAAATAGAGAACAGAAAACTACACAAAATCAACTCTATGAGTGCCCAATTTTTTAGATCTCATCGCACCCTTCGTTTCTAGCTATAGAACACCTAAATCGGATATCGTATGCAAAAGCTATGGCCAAAATACGACAATGCTATCAAGCTGCCATAGTTGTCCACGACCTCTAAAGCATGCTCTATATCAACTCAAAATGGATAAAATGGCTGCTCCTTAGCTCAATAAGCACTCAACAAAGCTCAGCTGAGACTTGGGAAGCTCCTCAACAAGCACGGAGCAAGCTAGAACAAGTCGGAAGAAGGAAAGACTCAATGCATACCTCGAGAGAAAGAACCAATGGTTGGCATGAAACCTTGAGTTGGCTTTCCAAGCACTCTTTTAGCGGTCTATCAAGAAACAAATCTAAGCATCGCTACCCGGCACTCCCAGGGAATGTTCCGAGCTTTGTCGCCTAGGGTTTCCCGAATCCGCCTCGCAACGGAACGTTCACGACCGAACCCACTACGATCGACCTCAAATTCAGGTTCCTAGTTCTCAAGGTCTCCTGTTAGCATTCTAGCGTCGGGTTTTGGAAATCCTACTTAACGCAGAGATACCCAATCCGAAGCAGACCCATGCCGCACTTGATTCAAAGAGAATGGGAAACGAGAGGGATGCGCTGCTCAACCTCTTTGCCCATAGGGCATAGTCCCATTCCGGTCCCCTCAAACGACATGAATCGGGTTCTAACCTAACAATACCTAAAGGTAGAATGACGGTAAAAACTTGTGAGAAACCTCCCAGTTCTCTAGGACCACCCTGCCGTAGGACGGACCCGTCGGAGGTCTCGCCCACCCGCTTCCCTTAATAGCTTTAGTTTTCTAATTAGGCCCTACCACATTTATGTGTGACACTTAAAGTCAGCTTCATTAATTAAGCCTTTTAGGAAACATGGTTCATTCACATAACTTATAGCACAGACACGAAAACAGAGCAAAGCAATCTATTGACAAACAAGTTCAAATAAGTTCCTTAACTTATCTTCAAGTTAATCTTCGTCTCCCGGCCATACAGGAGAAATTATGTATCGCTTCTGTCCAAAAGAAGTATCCCTTTTGCCCTGCAGAAGTAACTGGTCCAATTCACATGGCACCACAAACTCAATCCTTTATCTAGAATAGGATCTCCCAACATGCCCAGGTGTTGGGGGCCACGGAGGTCTTCAACTCCATTCTAGACCTAGCAAGGGATATCCAGAGCTCCAACTGACCCGCAAGTTGTCTAGGAGCGAAACATCATTCCCGTGGTTGGCCTTTTCACCACTCGACCTTCAGCCCATGAATCGAGCAGTGCCCTCTCGGGTTAATACGCGGTGCGATCATGGAGGTGATCCACCCGTGCAATATATCCTTCCTTAATTAAATCCTTTAAGAATCAAGCACAAACAAGGCATTCAGCCCTAATATCATTTTCCATGAAAACATTCCTTTATTCTCATGGCGACTTGTCATCACAGACCCTTGCCATGCATTTACCATAAATCACAAGCACTTGGAATAATCATCCAAACAACAAAGCAGCAACCAGTTGAATGTAAAAGCATTTAGGATGTTGTTCGATCAATCAACAAAAACTAATTGCATTCTTTTCAAACAGTGCAAGAATAGACGATATAACATTTCCATCGTATATTTGCTCTCCCCCTTGGGATCTAAGAGCAATACTACGCAAAAATGTTTATTAACACTTCCTTCCTTTGGCTAGGGCATATGTTAAGGGTTCAAACACTATTCATGATGTAAGTTCTATAGGTCACTTACCTTGATTGGTAACCCAACCCTGGATTCGGATTGGCAAAAGTCATCGTTATCCAACGGATCTCAAGACATCCTAGTTTTAACCCTTATGATCAATTTCTTGTACTAGCTCTTGGTCAAGTCATGAGGCAACTAGAAAATTATCCTCATATATCAAACATGTTATAGGCATAATGTGTGAATACTTAATAAGATAAGTGCAAGATGATCTCAAGTAATTAGACTCCAATAGGCCGTGCATTGAGCTAGAATCTAGCTTTTCTTAATATTTGGGCTCTTAGGCTAAGTACTTTTGAAGTATCTAAACTTTAAACTAGTACTTTCTATTCATGATTCTCAATGTTATATTCTTTTAGTAATTATGCTATTTGTAACCCTTGACTATACCTTAATCTAGCACTTGTATGCACAATCTTTTAATGTCGTTCTTTTGACGACTATGCCATTTATAACACTTGACCAATTCTTCCTTGTAATTGCTCTACTAGCAAATAAGTCATATGTAACTAGGTGTAATTATCTTCCCTTAATATATGCACTTCACAAACTCCCTCTTTCGAGTAGGTGAGATGAAATTTATCCTTTCCCATGACCTATACTCGTGCATCGTAGTATGGGGCCTAACGTATCTCATACGGGAATCAAAGCAAGCATCTATCAATTTGAAAATACATTACTTACGACCGGAACCGCAGTTGGATTGACAGTGATGCCTTTGCCCGAAGCCTTGTTGTTGGTTGCAAGATTGTCATCCGCACACGACATTCTTCGCTTGGAGGCCATCGTCCGCAAGTAGACTCAAGAGATTAAGAAGGTGGAATAGATTCAAGATGGGAGATCGTAAGAGAAGATAGTTAAGTCGAGGATCGAGATAGAGGGAATTGAGCTAATTCTCTCCCTTGCAGCCTCTCGAGGTAACTCTTCTCTCTCTCTTTCTCTCAAGCTCTCTTTCAAGCTCTTCCTCACAATCTCTTGGAGGGGTATCCTTCTCTCTACCTCTCTCTCGCAGCCTCTCGGGGTCTCCTTATGCCTTCTTATGCCTCTCCCATGCCTCATATTTATAGTGAATTAGAAAAGAGGGCTTGTGGTTGAGAAGTGGAGCTCTTTGTGGAGGGGGATCTTGGAAAGATTAGTGATCTAATGCTCAGATCATAAATCTGATGGTTCCATTGGCTCCGAAAGGGGGATAAAATTCCAAGACACTTGGATAGAAAGCTCTTAGTTCACTCTTTCTTCTTTTCTCTATTCAAAGTGCTGTCCACTGCCTGTGTATTGCGATCGCGGCGCGCGCAATTTCACGAATCCTCTCTT
This sequence comes from Lygodium microphyllum, assembly GCF_053477565.2. Lineage (NCBI taxonomy): Eukaryota > Viridiplantae > Streptophyta > Polypodiopsida > Schizaeales > Lygodiaceae > Lygodium > Lygodium microphyllum. Next base: position 42,187,496 of record NC_141156.1, read on the forward strand.
TATTTTTTTCTTTTTATAAAATCTCCAAACTAACTAAAATATCACTTGTCTTTTCTTTTAAATGATATCCAGTTCTAAAAACCTCCATATCTTTTTTTAGGATAATATCTAAAGTATCTAAAATATACTATTCATGATGTAAGTTCTATAGGTCACTTACCTTGATTGGTAACCCAACCCTGCATTGGGATTGGCAAAATTCATCGTTATCCAACGGATCTCAAGACATCCTAGTTTTAACCCTTATTATCAATTTATTGTTCTAGCTCTTAGTCCAGTCATGAGACAACTAGAAAATTATCCTCATATATCAAACATGTTATAGGCATAAGGTGTGAATACTTAATAAGATAAGTGCGAGATGATCTCAACTACATAGAGTCCAATAGGCCATGCATTGAGCTAGAATCTAGTTTTTCTTAATATTTGGACTCTTAGGCTAAGTACTTTTGAAGTATCTAAACTTTAAACTAGTACTTTCTATTCATGATTCTCAATGTCAAATTCTTTTAGTAATTATGCTATTAACCCTTGACTATACTTTAATCTAGCACTTGTATGCACAATCTCTTAATGTCGTTCTTTTGATGACTATGCCATTCATAACACTTCACTAATTCTTCCTTGTAATTGCTCTACTAGCAAATAAGTCATATGTAACTAGGTGCAATTATCTTCCCTTGATATATGCACTTCACAAACTCCATCTTCCGAGTAGGTGACATGAAATTTATCCTTTCCGATGGCCTATACCCGTCCATCATAGTATGGGGCCTAACGTATCTCATACGAGAATCAAAACAAGCACCTATCAATTTGAAAATACATTACTTACGACCGGAACCGTAGTTGGATTGACAGTGATGCCTTTGCCCGAAGCCTTGTTGCTGGTTGCAGGATTGTCATCCGCACGCGACATTCTTCGCTTGGAGGCCATCGTCCGCAAGTAGACTCAAGAGATTAAGAAGGTGGAATAGATTCAAGATGGGAGATTGTAAGAGAAGATGGTTAAATCAAGAATCGAGATAGAGGGAATTGAGCTAATTCTCTCCCTTGCAGCCTCTCGAGGTGACTCTTCTCTCTCTCTTTCTCTCAAGCTCTCTTTCAAGCTCTTCCTCACAATCTCTTGGAGGGGTATCCTTCTCTCTACCTCTCTCTCGCAGCCTCTCGAGGTCTCCTTATGCCTTCTTATGCCTCTCCCATGCCTCATATTTATAGTGAATTAGAGAAGAGGGCTTGTGGTTGAGAAGTGGAGCTCTTTGTGGAGGGGGATCTTGGAAAGATCAGTGATTTGATGCTCAGATCATAAATTTGATGGTTCCATTGGCTCCGAAAGGGAGGTAAAACCCCAAGACACAAGACACTTGGTTAGAAAGCTCTTAGTTCACTCCTTCTTTTCTCTGTTCAAAGTGTTGTCCACAGCCTATGTATTGCGATCGCGGCGCGTGCGATTCCGCAAATCCTCTCTTTATTTTTTTTCTTTTTATAAAATCTCCAAAGTAACTAAAATATCACTTGTCTTTTCTTTTAAATGACATCCAGTTCTAAAAATCTCCATATCTTTTTTTAGGATAATATCTAAAATATACTAGTTTTGCCCAAAATCTAATATTTTTGGACCATCCAACTATACACATTAACCTAGTGATTAATATAACTCATAAGTCTTGTTCACGTTGTAATTTACGTGAAGGGTGGCTACGGTCCTTGCCAATCCAAGAAAAATATCGAATTTACGACTCTTGATTTTTTTAAATAAAATATTTTTAATTAAATAAAAATTATTAATAATTAATGTTAGTTAGTTTTTACCTTAGTTAGACTTTAGTTAGTAATCTTACTAACTTATTAATTGACTAACTAATTTTCGAACCAACCAACTAACTTTTATTGTGCGGAGATATTACATCCTCCTCTTCAAGTTAATCTTTGTCTCCCGCCTATACAGGAGAAATTATGTATCGCTTCTGTCCAACAGAAGTATCCCTTCTGCCCTGCAGAAGTAACTGGTCCAATTCACATGGCACCACAAACTCAATCATTTATCTAGAATAGGATCTCCCAACATGCCGAGATGTTGGGGGCCACGGAGGTCTTCAACCCCATTCTAGACCTAGCAAGGGATGTCCAGAGCTCCAACTGACCCGCAAGTTGTCTAGGAGCGAAACATCATTCCAATGGTTGGCCTTTTCACCACTCGACCTTCGGCCCATGAATCGAGCAATGCCCTCTCGGGTTAATACGCTGTGCGATCATGGAGGTGATCCACCCGTACAATATATCCTTCCTTAATTAAATCCTTTAAGAATCAAGAACAAACAAGGCATTCAGCCCTAATATCATTCTCCAAGAAAACATTCATTTATTCCCATGGCGACTTGTCATCACAGACCCTTGCCATGCATTTACCATAAATCACAAGCACTTGGAATAATCATCCAAACAACAAAGCAGCAACCAGTTGAATGTAAAAGCATTTAGGATGTTGTTCGATCAATCAACAAAAACTAATCGCATTCTTTTCAACCAGTGCAAGAATAGACGATATAGCATTTCCATCGTATATTTGCTCTACCCCTTGGAATCTAAGAGCAATACTATGCAAAAATGTTTATTAACACTTCCTTCCTTTGGCTAGGGCATATGTTAAGAGTTCAAACACTATTCATGATGTAAGTTCTATAGGTCACTTACCTTGATTGGTAACCCAACCCTGGATTCGGATTGGCAAAAGTCATTGTTATCCAACGGATCTCAAGACATCCTAGTTTTAACCCTTATGATCAATTTCTTATTCTTTCAAGCTCTTCCTCACAATCTCTTGGAGGGGTATCCTTCTCTCTACCTCTCTCTCGTAGCCTCTCGGGGTCTCCTAATGCCCCTATGCCTCTCCCATGCCTCATATTTATAGTGAATTAGAGAAGAGGGCTTGTGGTTGACAAGTGGAGCTCTTTGTGGAGGGGGATCATAAATCTGATGCTCAGATCATAAATCTAATGGTTCCATTGGCTCCGAAAGGGGGGTAAAACCCCAAGACTCAAGACACTTGATTAGAAAGCTCTTAGTTCACTCCTTCTTTTCTCTGTTCAAAGTGTTGTCCACTGCCTGTGTACTACGATCGCGACGCGCGCAATTCCGCAAGTCCTCTCTATATTTTTTTCTTTTTATAAAATCTCCAAACTAACTAAAATATCACTTGTCTTTTCTTTTAAATGACATCCAGTTCTAAAAATCTCCATATCTTTTTTTAGGATAATATCTAAAATATACTAGTTTTGCCCAAAATCTAATATTTTTAAACCATCCAACTATACACATTAACCTAGTGATTAATATAACTCATAAGTCTCCTTCACGTTGTAATTTACGTGAAGGGTGGCTACGGTCCTTGCCAATCCAAGAAAAATATCGAATTTACGACTCTTGATTTTTCTAAATAAAATATTTTTAATTAAATAAAAATTATTAATAATTAATGTTAGTTAGTTTTTACCTTAGTTAGACTTTAGTTAGTAATCTTACTAACTTATTAATTGACTAACTAATTTTCGAACCAACCAACTAACTTTTATTGTGCCGAGATATTACATCCTCCTCTTCAAGTTAATCTTTGTCTCCCGCCCATACAGGAGAAATTATGTATCGCTTCGGTCCAACAGAATTATCCCTTCTGCCCTGCAGAAGTAACTAGTCCAATTCACATGGCACCACAAACTCAATCCTTTATCTAGAATAGCTTTTCCCAACATGCCCAGATGTTGGGAGCCATGGAGGTCTTCAACTCCATTCTAGACCTAGCAAGGGATGTCCAGAGCTCCAACTAACCCGCAAGTTGTCTAGGAGCGAAACATCATTCACGTGGTTGGCCTTTTCACCACTCGACCTTCGGCCCATAAATCGAGCAGTGCCCTCTCAGGTTAACACGCGGTGCGATCATAGAGGTGATCCACCCGTACAATATATCCTTCCTTAATTAAATCCTTTAAGAATCACGCACAAACAAGGCATTCAACCCTAATATCATTCTCCAAGAAAACATTCCTTTATTCCCATGGCGATTTGTCATCACAGACCCTTGCCATGCATTTACCATAAATCACAAGCACTTGGAATAATCATCCAAACAACAAAGCAGCAACCAGTTGAATGTAAAAGCATTTAGGATGTTGTTCGATCAATTAACAAAAACTAATTGCATTCTTTTCAACCAGTGCAAGAATAGACGATATAACATTTCCATCGTATATTTGCTCTCCCCCTTGGGATCTAAAAGCAATACTATGCAAAAATGTTTATTAACACTTCCTTCCTTTGGCTAGGGCATATGTTAAGGGTTCAAACACTATTCATGATGTAAGTTCTATAGGTCACTTACCTTGATTGGTAACCCAACCCTGGATTCGGATTGGCAAAAGTCATCGTTATCCAACGGATCTCAAGACATCCTAGTTTTAACCCTTATGATCAATTTCTTGTACTAGCTCTCAGTCAAGTCATGAGGCAACTAGAAAATTATTCTTATATATCAAACATGTTATAGGCATAACGTGTGAATACTTAATAAGATAAGTGCGAGATGATCTCAAGTAATTAGACTCCAATAGGCCGTGCATTGAGCTAGAATCTAGTTTTTCTTAATATTTGGACTCTTAGGCTAAGTACTTTTGAAGTATCTAAACTTTAAACTAGTACTTTCTATTCATGATTCTCAATGTCAAATTCTTTTAGTAATTATGCTATTGTAACCCTTGACTATACTTTAATCTAGCTCTTGTATGCACAATCTTTTAATGTCGTTCTTTTGATGACTATGCCATTCATAACACTTCACTAATTCTTCCTTGTAATTGCTCTACTAGCAAATAAGTCATATGTAACTAGGTGCAATTATCTTCCCTTGATATATGCACTTCACAAACTCCATCTTCCGAGTAGGTGAGATGAAATTTATTCTTTCCGATGGCCTATACCCGTCCATCATAGTATGGGGCCTAACGTATCTCATACAAGAATCAAAATAAGCATCTATCAATTTGAAAATACATTACTTACGACCGGAACCGCAGTTGGATTGACAGTAATGCCTTTGCCCGAAGCCTTGTTGCTGGTTGCAGGATTGTCATCCGCACGCGACATTCTTCGCTTGGAGGCCATCGTCCGCAAGTAGACTCAAGAGATTAAGAAGGTGGAATAGATTCAAGATGGGAGATCGTAAAAGAAGATGGTTAAGTCGAGGATCGAGATAGAGGGAATTGAGCTAATTCTCTCCCTTGCAGCCTCTCGAGGTGACTCTTCTCTCTCTCTTTCTCTCAAGCTCTCTTTCAAGCTCTTCCTCACAATCTCTTGGAGGGGTATCCTTCTCTCTACCTCTCTCTCGCAGCCTCTCGGGGTCTCCTTATGCCTTCTTATGCCTCTCCCATGCCTCATATTTATAGTGAATTAGAGAAGAGGGCTTGTGGTTGAGAAGTGGAGCTCTTTGTGGAGGGGGATCTTGGAAAGATCAGTGATCTGATGCTCAGATCATAAATCTAATGGTTCCATTGGCTCCGAAAGGAGGGTAGAACCCCAAGACACAAGACACTTGGTTAAAAAGATCTTAGTTCCCTCCTCCTTTTCTCTGTTCAAAGTGCTGTCCACTGTCTGTGTACTGCGATCGCGGCGCGCGCGATTCCGCAAATCCTCTCTTTATTTTTTTCTTTTTATAAAATCTCCAAACTAACTAAATATCACTTGTCTTTTCTTTTAAATAACATCCAGTTCTAAAAATCTCCATATCTTTTTTTAGGATAATATCTAAAATATACTAGTTTTGCCCAAAATCTAATATTTTTGGACCATCCAACTATACACATTAACCTAGTGATTAATATAACTCATAAGTCTCGTTCACGTTATAATTTACGTGAAGGGTGGCTACGGTCCTTGCCAATCCAAGAAAAATATCGAATTTATGACTCTTGATTTTTCTAAATAAAATATTTTTAATTAAATAAAAATGATGAATAATTAGTGTTAGTTAGTTTTTACCTTAGTTGGACTTTAGTTAGTAATCTTACTAACTTATTAATTGACTAACTAATTTTCAAACCAACCAACTAACTTTTATTATGCGGAGATATTACATCCTCCGAAGCATTGCATTCGGGCTGAAGAAAAAGATAAAGAAGCTCCTCGAATGGTTGGCTCTGATACTAGTTGAAGTGAGCCCGAAGTGGAAGCACACGAGCAAAAGCAAGAGCTATGGTGGAAGGAGCAAGAGCAAGAGAGAACACAAGATGTGGGAACTCCAATAGTCACAATGTGTGACTGGCCTTCCCTTTAATCAAACATAACTGAAAAAAATAAATAATGAAGTGACAGTGATAGGTGCCCGCCACTTGCAGTGTACAGGTGTGCGAGTAGTGTCAATGTAGTAATACGCGGGCGACTAGGCACAAGCACTTTTACCCCCAACAATTCCTTAGACAAGAAATAAGGGGCCTTGGAGGATGTCCTAAGTAAGAGGGCCTACCATCCCAATCACAGCACCTGAGGCATGACATGAGTATGCTATAGCTTTGTATGATCTATCGGAACAGCCAATCTACCACACATTGTGATACCTAAGCTAGAGAGGAGCACCCTCTTTAGATTGAAGGGGTGGTTTTACGGGCTTATTGATGGGATGTCCCAAGTAAGAGGGCCTTCCATCCCAATCAGAGCACTTGAGGCATGGCACGAGTATGCTACAGCTTTGTATGATCTATCGGAACAGCCAATCTACCACACATTGTGATACCTAAGCTAGAGAGGAGCACCCTCTTTAGACTAAAGATGGACATGGATGCTATTGATAGCCTGCAAAGAGAGAGAGAGCACAAGACCATTGTATTAGCAGCTGAGAACTTTTCATAAGCTCACGAAATATTGGCCCCTATGTTGATGCAAATGTTCAATAGGGCCACTGTGAGGAGCTTCCAAAAAGCCAGATCTATCATACTATTTTACTACTATTTTAAGAGTGGAAACTCCATCCTCCTGAGTAACTACCAGATCATCTTGTTTGGCATTGTTTGCCAACAAATATGCCTTCATTATTAAGCATGAGCGAAAGTCATTGGGCAGAGAAACACCAACATAGAGCTATGGTGAAAGCTACTTTGAATCGTGTGCTTACACTTAGAGCTCTCATAGATGGGGGGATGAGCACATAAGAAGTCAAATATACTATTATTTTGTGGATTCCCTGAAAGCATTTGATGCTGCACCATGAGATAAGCTTGTGACAAAGTGGCAAGACATCAGTGTGTGCTAGGAATTGCAAGTTGATAATTGATAGAGTGCACATAACAAGAGACTTTTCGCATAGAGTGACAAGCACTATCAAGGTGAAAGGGGGATGCCCATTGTCATCCACTTTGTATGGTCTCTACATTGATGAGGTGGAAAACTACATAGACAAAGTCGGAGGCCTTGGTATGAGCAGGTGTTCCGATACCAATCCTATTGTATGCAAATGACATTTTATGTATCCTTAGGCTCCACTAAGGGTTTATAGTAGCCTAGAATCCTTAGGCTCCACTAAGGGTCCATGCATTGTAATTCTAGGTGGAACCCCATAATAAGTTATATAACCATGGAAAACATATCAATCACACATGCACAAAATAGTGTTACTCACCCCATTTGTAGCACATGATATCAACATGGATAAGATTAATAACAAACACCAATTCCTCCAAGAAGACTCAGCAATAAAGATGAAATTTTTGATAGGCTTTCATCCCCATTGGGAGCAAGGGCCTTTCTCTCTTCCAAGAAGAGGAGAGATACATTGCCACTATGGAATACTTGTGGCTCCCCCTTTCTGTTAACTCCAACATCTTTTGTACAAAACTGTTATTGTCCCTAGTGGCCAGCATGGAGCAGTCAGTCCCCTTTTATTTCTTTCAATTCCTTTTCAGGAAATTTCTAGCCCATTGGTTATTGCAATGTTCACAGTGTCTGTATTTTATTGCGATGGAAAAATAGACATTTTTCCTACTAAACACTGACTAATCAAGATTATACTGTGGTGGCTGAAGAATAATGATTTATCACAACTGACACATGAGAATATTTCACCTCCTTTTACAGATACAAGAAAGGCTGGCAAAACTTTGTGTTTACATTCATACATCAGTTTCTCAGATAGCAGACAGATTTTGTCAAGAGTTGCGGAGAAAATATTATATAACACCCAAGTCTTACCTTGACTGTGTTAACCTATATATTCAGTTGCTTGCTGAGAAACGTCAAGACTTGTTTACAGCACAAGATAGATTTCTGAATGGGCTCAATAAATTGAAAGAAACTAATGTACTTATTGAGTCTATGAAGGTACAGAGCAACCTGCTAGCATGAATGTATTCCTTTTCCCAATTTTCTCTAGAAGGGACCAAAGTCTTACTGGCATGCACTTTTTGGTTTTGCAGGTAGAGTTGGGCAAATTGCAACCAGTACTTGCTGAGAAGTCGGAAAAAACTGACAAGTTGGTGAAGCAAGTGGCAAATGATCAAGAAGCTGCTCAAAAGGTCAGCATCACTCTAATATGCTGTGCATATTTTTCACAACTCTTGAATCGAGTCATTCAGTGCATACTGCTTTTCTTTTTTTTGGGGTTTTTTCTTTTCCTTTTTTGAGAAGAGGCGGGATTGCATGTGTGGCAGAATAATTTCATCTTCCGTAGTTTTAGAGCATATTATGACATGCTGCACAAAAGTTAGTTGTTTGAAGGCTTGATGCCACAATCTAATCTAGTTTCTTTTCTTTACATTTTCATAGTTCTAGAACATATTATGACATGCTGCACAAAAGTTAATTGTTTGAAGGCTTGATGCCACAATCTGATCTAGTTTTTTTTCTTTACATTTTCATATTAGCTGTTAAGTATTTCAAAAAGGATGAATATCTCATATCTAAAGCATCATCCCTAGATTATTACTTTCATTTCATTATTATACATGTTGGTCTTCGATGGCATGAAATTATCATATTCTATATATGTTTGATGAATGGTTCTGATTTTCTGATCTTCATAAATACATGTAGTATTTCTGCGCAAACAAATAAAAAGTTTAAAATTTTCAGGTCAAAGATATTGTAGAGGAAGAGGAAGATGAAGTTAAGAAGCAAGCAGCAGAAACACAACTGATGAAAGATGATGCTCAAAAAGATCTTGATGCTGCAATGCCAGCTCTTAATGCTGCTGTGGAAGCCTTAAACTCTCTGAATAAAAATGATATCACAGAGATAAAATCGTTTGCAAAGCCTCCACCCCTTGTACAGATGGTTATGGAAGCAGTCTGTGTCCTCCTTGGAGAAAAATCTGACTGGGACACAGCAAAGAAGGCATGGTTCTTTTATCCATTAAATTAGGAGTTTTACTTTCTTTTTTGGATTCATACTTGAGCAAGAAAGTTGGCACATCCCAAAAACCGGTGATTCTGTTTGGTCATTACTTCTGTTTCAGATTATGGGAGATGTTTCATTTATCAAAAGACTGCTGGAGTATAATAAAGATGGAATTAATCAACAAATTCAAAAGAAGATTGTGAAGTACATAGAGGATCCATCGTTTACACCAGAGCTTGTTCAGAAGCAGAGTAATGCTGCGACAAGTCTTTGTATGTGGGTTCGTGCCATGGATGTGTATGCTAAAGTTGCAAAAGTGGTTGCCCCAAAGAAAGAGGTTCAGTGCATCCAATATCTCATTAATGTTGCAATTTACACTAGTATTGAAATTATGGCTTTTGCTCTAATTTTTCCATTTCATAATCTTCCTGGACCTCTCACTGTATCTGTTTCTATCAAATCAATGTATACTTAATTGCTAAACACTGGTACTGTGAACAGGCCTTGAGACAGGCAGAAGAAGCTCTTAAACAAGCTGCAGAAAAGCTTGCTGCCAAGCAGACACAGCTATTGCAAGTGGAGGCCCAGGTAGAACTGTTGAAGAAAAATCTTCAAGAGACACAAGCAGAGCAATCACGATTAATTGAACAAGCAAAAGTAACAGAAAATCGTTTAGTACGTGCGGAAAAGTTGACAGCAGCATTGGGAGATGAAGCTGTAAGGTTTCTTGCTTTTGTTGAATATTAGATACTTAGTGTCCAAGCCAAGCATAAGCTATATTATCAAATTAAGAACTAGTAAAAAAAAGCTGCAACAATCTTTCTATATCCTCAGTGCATTAAATGTACAAAATGTTCCACCATGTTGACTATGCTGCTGCTAAAGCTCTTGAGATGTCTGCCACTAGCCTCTCGACACCTCACCTTCGAGACTCTGAAGAAGGCACCAATCCCATGAGGCCCCAGATTGGATAATCACTTTTCATGTGCATATCGATACTTCAAAAATTGCAATTGAACCATGTTGTGCCAACTTGGTGACAATAACATGGATTTCGAGTAAGCTTTGCTAGTAGAGAGCTGATCAAAACCAAAATGAACTATTCCACTATCACATAAAAAGCCTTTCGGATTGCTTACATCATTAAGAAGTTTCCCCATTATTTACTTGCCACTCCCTTCTCCTTCTTTATTGATCATCAACCGTTATTGTATCTTGTGAACAAGCCATGCACTACAAGACAAATTGCTAAAGACAAGATCTCAAGAACTCAAGACCCTATTAGGATCTAGCTAGCTAGATAAGAACCTAGAAAGTGCAAGTGCACGGGCTTGCATAGCATTCGAGAGATCTTGACCCAAAAAGAGGAAAGAAATGCTTGCCAAACGGCCAATAGAGAACCCACACATTGAGAACATTCCAGTCCTCAATTTGGTCTGAAGATCAGCCATCAAATGCATTAACCAAGAGACCAGGAAACTTAGTGATACAACCATATATAGATTAGGATACGCTGAAAGTATTCCAAAAAAGCTTTCTCGTAAATTGGATCTGATCCAAATGCAAAGCAACTTCCACTACATGAGCAATGTCTGGACGAGTATGTTGGGTATTTTACTCACGCCTTACTTACGCCTACGCTCATATGGGAGTGTCGGTGATCAGTAGGACACTAGGGCACTTTTTACTCTCGGTAGGAGAGGTTTTTTCCCCCAGACTTATGGTCTTATTATCGTATGTACTTATGTGCTTATGTTACACACATTTGGGCACTTAGTGTGTGTCAGGTGTGAACACCCTCCTACAACCCTAAGGTTTAAGGGTTGTACTTTGTACTTTCAGATTACACTCATTCAGTCTATTCTCTTGGGTGTCGTGCTTCAACTCTGTCTCTCTCACTCTCACACTGTCTACTAAATCTGGCTGTACCTCGATCCTCTGCTCTCACATTTGGTATTAGAGCTCAGTTCTAAGCTTAGCTTCTGCCTGCAACGTGCAGTCCTGACCGCACCCGAGCCACCTCTGTTCTGCGTCTGCTCCAAGTCGTCAATCATCAGCACGCCAGTGCTGTTCGTCAACAGACACCTGCTCGTCATCAGCCTCCAGCGCCAGTTCAGCGCAGCTCCACCAGTACCCTGCTCGTCAGCAACGTCTGCAGCCCGTCGCCTATCATCCTGTCCATCAGACACCAGGGCTCCACGTCGTCCGCCAGGGCCCCGTTTCCTGCAGGCGGAGTCAACGCCTGCTCGCGACAGACTTGCCCGCCATTTTTGACCACGCACAGCTCGCCACGCCTGCTCGCGACAATTGTGCCCGCCGTTTTTAACCACGCGCAGCCCGCCTGCCCGCGTCAACATCGTGACTGGTCAACCCGCCAGACGACCACGTAAGGTGCAATTTTAAACAAATTTTTTTTAAAAAAATTTCAGCCCAAGACCAATTCTGGAAGCGAAGGTTCACACGCGGCAACACAGAACAAGTGCAGGGATAAATTTCATGCAAATCTTTAGACAGGATCCTCAGACATTTTGGGACTTTTGTGTATTTGGAAGACAGTTGCATTTGGACTGCTGATACAGCCCAACAGAAAGACTGTTTTTGACAGAAATTTGGCAAAAATTTTGGGGATTTTGACATAACAGTGTTGCACTGCACTGTTTGCACCTTGGGAAGCGTGCAATAAAAGACAGCTTTCTGACAGAGTACGCCCTTGCACATTAATTGCAGAAACGTATTTGCTGCAATTTCTGGAAATTTGCAGATTTCCAGTTCGTACTGCTTTGACATTGCTCATTTTGTCTTTGGAAATTTGTCATCATGGCAAATCAGGGAGGTGATGTTTTTACGTATGTATCCAAGGAGGACAGACTGGATGGAAACAACTATTCCCTTTGGTCATTCATGATGAAAAATGTATTAGTGGCCAATAATTTATGGGATTATGTCAGTGGAGAGGAAACTCTGCCGGGAGTTGTAGCTCCCGCTACTCCTCCTCCCCATGGCGCACGTGGACAACGGGGACCTCAGCCCGCTCCACCTCAGCCACTTCCTCCAAGAACTGCAGCTCAAAAAGCTTGGGATACCCGTGATGCACAGGCCTTGTCGCTGATTGCTCTGGCAGTTCAGCGGTCCATCAAACCTCATATCCGTTCGGCATCTTCTTCACGAGATGCATGGTTGACTTTGGAGCATATGTTTGCAGGAAAAAATGAGACACGGATCTCTTTCTTGAAGAAAGAGTTAGAAACTCTGAAGATGCATGAAGGTGATTCTATGCAGGATCACTTAAACAAGATTCAGGACTTGAGGGAGCAGCTCATGAATGTAGATGAGTATTTTTCGGATGCACAGTTAATATCCACCACCTTGAATTCCCTACCTCCTTCGTACTTGTCTTTTCATACTGCATTGAACCTCACCATGAGGATTGCTGAGCACCCACTCACTTTTATTCAGTTGGTTAGCTTGCTTCTAGAGGAGGAGCAAACACGGAAAAATAGTGGTGTGGATGCTATAGTCTCTGAGCAGGCTTTTGTGGCAAGACAGAAAGGCAAGAACAGCAAGGTGAAAAATGCTCCACAGAGTTCTGGTACTTCGGGCACATCGCAGAATCAATCACAAGGGGGGACGCAAGCAAAGAAAGGAAAATGTCATTATTGTAAGAAGCCCGGCCACTATATCACTGAGTGCAGAAAGCGCATTGCCAAAGAGAAGAAGAATGAGTCAGGAATGTCTGTTTCTACTACTCCTTCCACTGCTAGTGAGTCCGCGTCCTTTGTTGTGGACAGGGACTATTATTTTTACACTTGCAGTTATGACATCTCTTGGGCCGATAGAGCACTTAGCTCTACAGAGGATGCTGACACTTGGTTCTTTGACAGTGGTGCTTCTAGACATATCACATCTCGCAGAGATTTGTTTGCTTCAGTTAGTGCACCTCCCGTTGGGAAATCGGTACAGTGTGCCAATAATGCATCATACCCTGTTCGTGGTATTGGGGAGATTCAGCTCACAGCCATTGATGGCTCTACTCTCCGCCTGCAGGATGCTTTGTTTGTGCTTGGAATAAAGAAGAATTTGCTTTCTATTTCTTCTTTGGCACGTAGTGGTATGCAGGTTACCTTTGATGATGACCGTTGCATGGTTCGAGAAAAAGAATGCATGACTTTGGTCTTGACAGGATCTTTGTGTCATGGTTTATATGAGTTGGATGCTCTTTCAGTAGATCAGTCAGCATACTTGACATCCACTCTTACTCCTGCTATGATACAGGCGGAGTTATGGCATACTCGATTAGGGCATGTAAACTTTGGCAGCTTGATGCTTTTACAGCGTACTCAGATGCTGGATGGTTTACCTCTCTTGGAGAGACCTCCCGAACACTTATGCAAGGGATGCATTTTGGGGAAAATGCATCGGTTCCCATTTCCTCGTGATGTTGCTTTCAGGGCAACAACCAGATTGCAGTTGGTGCATTCAGATGTTTGTGGGCCTATGCAGACCATGTCATTGGGTGGTTGTTATTATTTTGTGACATTCATTGATGACTTCACACGTTTTTGCTGGGTCTATTGTTTGAAAAAGAAGTCAGAAGTGTATGATGCATTTTTGGCTTTCAGTGCACTTGTTGAAAACCAATCTGGATGCCACATTAAGACTCTCCGTTTGGACCGAGGGGGGGAATACATGTCCTCTATGCTGAATTCTTTTTTGCAGCAGAAGGGCATAGTACATCAATATACTACAGCTTATACACCACAGCAGAATGGGGTAGCAGAGAGGAAAAATCGGTCACTCATGGAGATGGCCAGATGTATGCTGAAGGCAAAGAGCTTGCCTCATAGTTTTTGGATGGAAGCAGTCATGTATGCTTGCCATATTTTGAACAGATGCCCTACCAAAGCCTTGAAGACCATTACACCATTTGAGGCTTGGAACAGCTGTAAACCTTCTGTTGGTCACTTTCGTACCTTTGGGTGTCTTGCCTATGCCCATATTCCACAGGTACTTAGAAGAAAATTGGACAACAAGGCTGTTAAGTGCATTTTTATGGGATACAGCAATGAGAGCAAAGGCTACAGACTCTATGATCCCGTTACAAAGAAGGTTTTTGTCAGCAGGGATGTTGTTTTTGACGAAAAATCAGAATTATCCTTGGCTGGTTTGGACACATATCAGGCTGCTCGTGATGTTTTTGAAGGGCTACTGCCCATTACTTTTGGTGATTCAGCTAGAGGTTCACAAAATGAACCTAATGTTCAGCCAGCTGCTCCTATGGAAAGTGCAGAAATTCCGCAAGAGCTTGCACACAGCCAGGATGCTAGAGAGCTACCTAGATGGTATTTGCAGACTATGCAAGATAGTCCTTTGGATGCACCCATGGCTGGTCGTACTAGAAGGCAAACTCGTTTGCATGATTCAGCACATACTATGGAGTTTATTATGGCAGCAAGTACTTTTGATAATGAAGAGCCTGAACGTTATGAGGATGCACAACACAGTGTGCATTGGATGGCAGCCATGCAAGCTGAATTAGATTCTATTACTAAGAATCAAACTTGGGATTTGGTGTCCTTGCCATTTGGGAAGAAGACCATTGGAACAAAATGGGTCTACAAATTGAAAAGAAAAGCAGATGGATCCATTGATAAATACAAGGCACGGCTGGTAGCTAAAGGCTACGCACAGGAAAAGGGCATTGATTATGAGGAGACATTTGCTCCTACTTCCCGTATGACGACCATCAGGTCTATGACTGCTTTGGCTGCACATTATGGTTGGACAGTCCATCAGCTAGATATCAAGACTGCATTTTTGCATGGGGAACTTCAGGAGGAAGTTTATGTACAGCAGCCCATTGGTTTTGCAGTTGAAGGCTCAGAACATTTGATATGCAAGCTCAAAAAGGCACTATATGGTTTAAAACAAGCTCCTAGAGCTTGGTATGAAAAGATAGATGCTTTCTTGCTTGGTCAGGGGTTTCTAAACAGTTCATCTGAGTCTACCCTTTACGTATGTAAAGAAGGGGGATCTATGCTGATTTTATGTCTTTATGTTGATGACCTTTTGCTCACTGGAACACATGCTGATCAGATTTCAGCATTCAAACAAAATTTGCAGCAAACTTTTGACATGTCTGACTTGGGAGTTTTGCATTACTACTTGGGCATCCAGTTCATACATAATGCTCGAGGTATTGGGTTATCACAGTCACGGTATATTGGGCAGCTTCTTGAGAAATTTGGCTTACAGGATTGCAAGCCAGTTACTACTCCCATGGAACCTGGACTGAAACTGTCATTACATGATGACAGTGATTTGTTTGATATACATACATATGCTCCTGCAGTTGGATGTCTTATCTATCTATGCAATACTAGGCCGGACATACAGTTTGCAGTTTCAGCCTTGAGCAGGTATATGCATCAGCCACGTATGTCACATTGGCAAGCTGTCAAGCGTGTTTTCCGCTACTTGCAGGGTACTCGTTCTCTTGGGTTGCTTTACGCCAAGGGGGGACCACTGCATTTACATGCTTACAGTGATTCTGATTGGGCTGGTGATTATGATACACGTCACTCTACTAGTGGCAATTGTTTCTTTCTTGGCACTTCTTGCATTTCTTGGCTTAGCAAAAAACAATCCACTGTTGCCACATCGTCATGTGAAGCTGAATACAAGGCAGCTTTCACCACCACAGTTGAATGCGTATGGCTTAGATGCTTGCTAGCTGATTTGGATGTATCTGTTACTGAGCCTACTCCTTTGTTCACTGACAGTCAAAGTGCCATTGCAGTGGCACGGAACCCAGTGTTTCATGCTCGCACGAAACACATTGAGATTCACTATCACTTTGTCAGAGAGAGGCTACATGCAGGTGATATCAGCCTTGTCTATTGTCCTACCACCAGTAATGTGGCAGACATCTTTACCAAAGCTCTTCCTCGTGACAAATTTGAAGCGTTTCGCGATGCTTTAAATTTAATATCCTTTGGTGGCGGATGATCCTTGTACTCTTGATCACTCTTCACTCCAGGGGGGTTTGTTGGGTATTTTACTCGCGCCTTACTTACGCCTACGCTCATATGGGAGTGTCGGTGATCAGTAGGACACTGGGGCACTTTTTACTCTCGGTAGGAGAGGTTTTTTCCCCCAGACTTATGGTCTTATTATCGTATGTACTTATGTGCTTATGTTACACACATTTGGGCACTTAGTGTGTGTCGGGTGTGAACACCCTCCTACAACCCTAAGGTTTAAGGGTTGTACTTTGTACTTTCAGATTACACTCATTCAGTCTATTCTCTTGGGTGTCGTGCTTCAACTCTGTCTCTCTCACTCTCACACTGTCTACTGAATCTAGCTGTACCTCGATCCTCTGCTCTCACAGAGTAGCAACCATAGCATACATAAGAGAGCCACAAGCTGATGCATAAGGAACTCCCTTTATAGCATTTTCTTCCACGTCATCTTTCGAGCTGTTGGCTTTGCTAAGCTTGAGATAAGGAGGTAAGGGTACCCCAAAAGGCTTAGCTTCAACCATGTTAAATCCATCCAGTACCTTTCCAATGTACCTTTCTTGAGATAAAAACAGCAATTTCTGCATTCTATCTCTATGAATCCTCATGCCCAAAATATGCTTTGCATTCCCCAAATCTTTCATGGAGAAAGCTGATATCAGCTGATTTTTAAGAGCATCCAAGCTAGTCTTTCTTTTCCCAGCTAGTAACATATCATCCACATACAAAACAAGTATGATGGGACTGCCATCTATATCATTTTTCATGTACAAGCAATGATCTGCATAGCTGCGTGTAAACTCATGAGATAGCATAAAAGTGTCAAACTTTTTGTGCTACTACTGTGGTGCTTCCTTCAGCCCATACAGGCTGTGTTTTAGTTTACACACCATCTGCTCTTTTCCAGGAACTACAAAGCCCTCGGGCTGTTTCATGTAGATTTCATCATCAATGTCTCCATGCAAGAAAGCTGTTTTTACATCCATTTGATACAGCTCTAAATCCAAAACAGCAGTAAGAGCAAAAAGCACACGTAAAGTGGTCATCTTCACAACAGGTGAAAAGACCTCTTGGAAGTCAATCCCTTCCTTTTGTGCATACCCTTTGGCAACTAGCCTTGCCTTATACTTGGGTTTCCCATCAACTGTCTTGACTTTATACACCCATTTTTTTGGAAGTGGCTTCCTTCCTTTGGGCAATGTCACAAGATCCCAAGTATCATTTGCATATAGAGATTTAATCTCTTCCTGCATAGCTAGCTCTCACCTACTGTTAAACTCACATGACTTGTCCTCTTTGTATATAAGAGGCTCACCCTCATCTGTAAGCATCACATAATGCAAAGAGGGGTCAAACCTATGTGGTTGCCTTCTTACACGTGTAGACCTGTGTACCCAATGATCAACATTTTCAGGAATTTGGTCTACATTTGGAGGTATATTATTTTCAGCATTTATTGGCTGTTGTAAAGCATTTTCAGCATGTTGTTCATGCTGTACAGCACTTTCATTTTCATTTTCAGCACTTGTAGTTTCATAATCAGCAAGCCTATCTTGCTGTCCATGACCTCCTAGTGCTTCTATTTGCTATCCATCATCATCTGGCTCAAAAATAACCGGCTGATCATCAATTTCAGCCTGTGGTACAGCACCTTGAGGCTCATTTTTTGAAGTAATGGGTGGCTGCAAACTGTGAAATTTCACCTTTTTCAGATCTTCATTAGAGGCTAAAGTGGCTTTCAAGAATTTTGCCTCATTGAACACAACATTACGACTGCGAATAATTTTCTTGGACTGAGGTAACCACACTATAGCCAAATTCACCCTCATCACCATAGCCCATGAAAATTCCTTTGGTGGATTTTGGATCAAGTTTATTCCTCAGCTCATCCCTAACATGCACAAAAGCATCACAGCCAAATATGCGTAAATGGTCATATGAGGCCGATTTGCTAGACCAAACCTCCCTAGGGATGCCATTATTCAAGGACCTGTTTGGAGAGCGATTGCAAATGTGAACCGCGGTTTTGAGTGCCTCTCCCCAAAATGCATGAGGGAGATTAGTAGTGGACAGCATACACCGCACTCTTTCACATAAAGTCCTGTTATATCTTTCAGCCACCCCATTTGAAGAAGGGTTGTAAGGGGCTATAAGCTCCCTCTTAATACCATGCAAGTCACAAAAGGACTTGAATTCAATTGATGTGAACTCACCCCCATTATCAGTTCTCAAGCATTTCAGCTTTCTACATGCCTAAGTGGTCACAAATGCATGAAATGTTTTAAAAACAGCAAACACTTCGCTTTTATTTTTCAGAAAATACACCCAAATCTTCTTGGAATAGTCATCAATAAAGGAGACAAAATATGCAGCACCACCCAACGATTTCACGGGCATACTACATACATTAGAATGTACTAAGTCCAAGACATTGGACTTACGTGAGACACCAAAGTAAAAGGATTTTTTTTTTTACTTTTCAAACTGACACTCATTACAAAATTCAACTTTAGAGCCTTTCCCATCAACCCTCTTCAGAGAGGTAAGGACATCAAGTCCTTTTTGACTCATATGGCCTAATATCTTACGCCATTACTCGAATTGGCTACAAATTTCAGCAACTGCAAGAAACTTGCCATTCAAGGCTTTACAATGCAAACAATACAAAGTGTCCTTCTTGGTTCCTTTTACAATCAGCATGGAACCCTTTTTCACTTTCCACAAACCACCACCAAACAGTGTGGTGTAGCCATGCAAGTCAAGCTAACCAACAGATAATAAACTCTTTTTAATACCAGGCACATATCTGACATCTTTTAGCACAAGCTCTTGACCATTGTCTAAAGACAAGTGTACTATGCCAATCCCATCAATGCTACAAGCATGGTTATTTCCAAGATACACCTTTTCATGACTGCCTGCATTGAACATAGCAAAACACTCCAAGCAAGGAGTCACATGGAAAGAGGCACAAGAGTCTACAATCCAAGTCTGAGTGACACCATCATCAACTGACAAGAGTGCATCAATCACATCAGCCTTGGTAATTTGCATATCCTGCATGTGACATACAAGGGCATCATAATCAGCTGCGTATAATACATCAGCATCTGTATCTGAAAGCTCCTCTATGACCACACTAGAGGCCACATTGGCCTTTTCTTTGCCTTTGGTTGTCTCCAATGCATCTGTCTTTTCTTCCTTCTTCTTTTTATCTCCTACATTCTTCTTTCTCTCTTGTTCTTTCTTGCAATACCTACAATCAGGTTTCTTGTGACCCTTCCAACCATAGTGATAGCAAGTAATGTCACTCTTGTCCTTTCCTTTGCTCTTGCTCCTATTTTTGTGTCCTGCATTTGCATTTTTCTTTTCAACCTTGCCTCTTACATTGTAAGCTGAGTTGTTACCTTCTCCACTAGACTTACATCTAATTTCTTCATTCAAGATAGAACTCCTCACCCCATCATATGAGAGATTGGGGTTATTGCTGAGTGAAACCACCAAGGTTTCCCACAAGTCCAGCAGTGTCATGATCAAAAAAATCGCCCTCAACTTATCATCAAAGTCCAAATTTGCATCTTTGAGCTGATTTAGAATCCCTGTAAGTGCACTCAAGTGCTCAGCTGCAGGCTTTGACTCATCCAGTAACATATTCACCAACTTACACATTAAATGCACTTGATTAACAGGTGTGGTGATCTCATAAGTAGTTTTTAGCTTCTCCCATATTGCATAACCTGTATCTAAACCCTTAATGTCTGTCAGAATGTCATCAGTGACACCCATCTTTATGTAAGCCACAGCCTTTTTATTCACTTTGGCCCAATCTGCATCAAACATTAGTGTGGGTTTATCTTCTTGCAAAGCATCCTCACAATCCTTTACGAACAAAATGCCTTGCATACGGTCTTTCCAAATGTCAAAGCCATGACCATCAAACCGTGTGATCTCCATCAAACTCTTGATGTCTGAATTGGAAGAAGTTGCAGCCATTTTATCACGAACACGAGTAAATGCACTAATCTGCAAAAGCACAAGCTAAACCAAAAAAATACACTGCTGTTCTTTCTCAACCAGAAGTAAATTTCTGCTGTTTGTACATGAACTACCCACCACATAGGCAAAAATGCAGAAATTTACCAAATTCTATGCAAATCCCCAAAGTTTCAAGTCCAAAATTGCATAAACGTCAACCAATCTGACCCAGCTAAGAAAAACTTCCCCAATACATGAAAAGCCCCAAATTTCTAGGATCCAATGTCAGGAAATTTTGCTCAAAGAGGTAAAATTTTGACTAATTTGGCAAAATCCCCAAATTAATTTGGGTCACTGCTCGCAATGTCTGCAATTTCTGACTCGAAAGTCACTGACAGGCCTAGATGAGATCAAATATGGGAAAATCCCCAAATTTTACGCTCGATTTTGCACAGAATTGAGACCTGTGCCTCCGGTATGTGAACTCCCACCAAGGAGAAGGAATTCAAGAAAGGATTTGAAAGAAAAATGGTTAGGATTTATGGAATGATGGCTGCGGGGGGAGGGGGGGGTCCGTTGACCCTGCCCCGTCATATGTGACACTTGCTTCCCGGCGCCACCTCCTGCTTGCGCCCGTCACGAGTCGCGTCGCCCACTACCCGCAGAGGTCGTTGCTTATTGCCTGCTTCCTAAAGGTCACCTGCCTATCACCCGCTTGCAGAAAGTCGCCTGCTGGTCCACAACACGAATGCTCAGTTGCCCACCTACTGGTTTATGACATGAATGCTCAGTCTCCCTCCTACTGGTCATGTTTGACTGGTAAGACGTTGGGAAGCGTACACAAAATCTACAACTATGATACCAGTTGTTGGACCAAGAGGGGCACAACTAAGAGAGATGGAGATTGAGCAGGAGTGAGCGTGAGAGTGTGACGGTTGAAGAGAGTGTGACCAGAGTGAAAGTACGAGTCGATTAGAGTGTACCAACAAAATGTGTTGGTACACAAAGAATAAAATGTATTTATACTTAGGGCACGTAAAGGTTGCATTCACATGTACAATGTGCGTGTACTATACACGGAGATTACCGGGCCTTTATCCCAACACTTGTAATACCTTGTTTGGAGTGTCTAGAATATGTAGTGTGAGAAAAAGCTTTATTCACCCTACCCATATGTGTCTATGAAGAAGTTCTTACTTTGTACTTGTATTTTGATTTGTCCTACTCCATAGCATCCTCTTTGCTTTGACTGCATCATCCTCTAAGCCACCCACTTGCAACCTAGCTAGCTTTCCTCCTCTTTCCAAAGTGCTGCCAATGAAGCTCCAACAACCATCTCTCTCTCCAAGAGTCTCTCTCTCCATCTCTTGGCCTCCTCTTAGCCCTCAATTGAAAGGGCCTAACCCCTCAAATCTTGGTAATGACCTCTTTAAGACTCTTATCATTATAGGTGAATAGAAGCTCTGATACTAGTAGTGGCTCCCTTGATTCCCAAAAGAACCAACTACAATGATACATGATCCAATAAACTAGTCCCAAGAAAAATGTTAACTAATCCTCCTTTATTGGAGGCCTAATCATTCACATAAAATCTTTCAATGTGGGAGAATATTCTAGTCCCAACTACCATGTCTCTCTTGGAGAATTGAAGGGATCCAACTAATCTACCAAACTCTACCATAAACCAAGGGTCTTGTCCCTAAAGACAAGGTCTTCCCTTGCTGCTTGCTCTCCTCCTTTGATAATGCTGGTGATTTTTTCCCTTCTATCCTCCAAATTCTCTACCATATAAAAGTCCCCACAAAAAAAACCCTACTTGAATCTTTGAGGTGCCCACACTGTGAGCCCACAAATGAAACTCCTCCCTAGCAACAACTTCCCACTACATTGTGATATCCTCTCTTCTAAGAGATGGTGCTCCTACACCATAAGGAACTCAATTGACCCTTCAACCAATGCTCTATGAAGATCGTATCTCATGAGACTCCGTCCTTGGCAAAGTAATCATCCCCCAAGATCTCAAATGCTCCATGATGGATCACCATGGGGAGCATCTACTCTCTTAGACTGACATGGCTCCATGGCTTCATGGCTGATGCTTTTCTCTTCTTCCATTTGGTAAAAATTCATCCTATCTCCTCTCTACCATCTCTCTAGCCTCATGAACAGAAGGAAAGTCAACAAAGTCTAGGAAGTCTTCTAAAGCTATTTCCATCTCCTCCTCATTCCCTCCCTCACTCTACTAAGTAGTTGGGATTTGTAAACCAAATAATCCTCCTCTCTCCTCAAAAGGAATGCCTTTCCCCTTGTTGTGGTTTAGGGATGTCATAAGGACATGTATTTTTGAAACCTCACTTAACATGTGGATTAATTTTTAATCACATGGTTAATTAAATGTTGCACATGTGAGGTGTAATTGGGGTTAGAGTAAATCTACAAGCCCAAGACCCAAGGATTCTGCCAGTGCACTCATATGCTAAGGTCATCACCCAATTGAATGATTCTTAGGATTTGGATTGGGAGGATTTGTTGGAATCTGCCAATACTTTGTTGAGCGAGTATGTGGAGCATAATCACCATAATCTTCCGAGCTGTGATGAGGAGGATGTATCGGATGCTCATGTGGACACAAAGTGTTGCATTCTTTTTTTGCATTTTACAAGAGAGCTGTTATTCTCTTTTCATGGCCAGGATTCTCATGCTCTCCTAGATCTATCAATTTTTGCGCTCTACTTTGTAGGAGGATTGTGTGGAAGAGGGTTTTGTGTCTCCAAGAGGTTTTTATGAAGTCATATTCAAATCGGCTAAAAATACATATGGTCTTTTGGGAAAGCTACCTCTTTTTTTTTTAATCAACAATTGGTTCATGTCATGCCATGGTGGATCATGGCTGATTTTCAGTGTCTTCTTCAACAGGAATGTCCATTCTAGGAAAAGGCTTAAGGATTTGGAGTGGTTTACTGGCCTTTATTTAAGGATGTGATGGCTGCCATTGGCACTATTCTGGTGCCTCCACACATGTGGTCAGCAAACGGAAATCATTTGGGCATGTTATGGCATATTACATGCAAAAGACGGAATTGGTTACTCTTGAATTGTTCTGTTATGCATTCCTTGATGTTTAGACTCAAATGGGGTACATTTCTAGGTTATTGTTTCTCCTATGGGAAGTGGGGCCATTTCTTGGGCTGAGCACCCAAGAAAAATGGATGCCAAGGTTGATCTCAATGTTGACATGGACATGATGGTTGATGGGTCTAGCGCTGATGAGCACCCTATACAAAGAGATTTGGCTAAAGCCCAACAGCCCATGCCTCCTCCCAAGTTGGTTTGGATTGATGTTCATATCAGAAAAGGAAAAATCTTGATGTTGAGCCACTATCTAGCACATCGGCAGGATCTCAGCCTTGAGATTGCATGCTGACTGCTCTCGAGGACCACCAGCCCGTCTTACATTGGGACCATCATTATCCACAATTAGTATTGCTAGCAAATTTTCTAGATGATGGCATGCTCAAAGAAGTGGCAGCTAAGGTTAAATCGAGGCAAGATCAACATCGGATCTAAGATTTGTTTGGTTTATGAACAAAGATCGCCACTTAGAACGTCCGTGAACAGCATGATATGTGGCATGTTTTGCATGAAAATGCATGGGACGTGTTATGTGTTGTGGAGCACAAGAGCCAGAAAGTAATAGGCAGGATTGTTCAATGCCATGGATACAAGTTATTTTAATTTGGGGCATTCAATGCCACACTCTTGATGTTCAAATGATTGTTCATGAAAGATTTCATTTTGTTCCAATCAAAAATGATGTGTGTGGCCAATTCATGGTGATTGAAATTGTGCTTGAAGGCAAGCTCTTATGGCTGGCGGAAGTCTATGCACTTAATGATGTCTTGTATTGCCTTGCTTTATGTGAATGGCTTAGAGATAGTCTCTCCCTTGGTAGAGCAGGCTTGTTGATGGGTGATTTAAATATGTGTAGACATGTCACGGTCTACTTCTCTGTACTCTGTAATGGATGCACTAGAAGGCCATGACTAGGATGACTTTACATTGATGGTCCTTACAGAATTTTTGCAGCAACATGTTCTATTGGATCACTTGCTATTTGTGATGCTCACAATTTAATTCCTCCTCTTTGATTTGATCCATGAGGTCATCAACGATTACATGGTATGGTTACTTGATAGTTTTTACTTGATTTTCCATGTACAAGGAGTGCATTGTCTTACCAAACAATTAGAATTTGGAAATATGCAACGGGTTGCTAGGCAATATGGAATTCATCATGCCTTGCTTCACAGGCAACGGATTCTCAGAAAAGACTTGCAGGATAACTCCTACTGGTCACATAACTTTTATCTTGGGCTGCATGCATCCTTTGCATGGGAGAATATGGTGGCATTGTAGAATGACGATAGTAATCAAATGGTTACAAATTCTTCAACTATCATGCATCTATATAGGCAATCCTTTATGGATCTTGGTTCACGACAACCCCATTCCAATCAAATTGGCCATGCTTGTATGGTATTCGTTGATCTGAGATTTGGTATTCCCTAACATTCATATTGTTTTGGAGGCTGATATTCATGAGGATGAGGTCATGAATGTCTTGTTGCATCTGCCCAAGGATAAAAGCCCT
Source organism: Lygodium microphyllum (assembly GCF_053477565.2). Taxonomy (NCBI): domain Eukaryota; kingdom Viridiplantae; phylum Streptophyta; class Polypodiopsida; order Schizaeales; family Lygodiaceae; genus Lygodium; species Lygodium microphyllum. The sequence continues at coordinate 42,212,513 of NC_141156.1, forward strand.
AGCTGGGGTAGTCTCATAAAGGAATTCTTTGAGACTTATGCTACTCACTTGGCTAAGCCTTTGATACTATGTGCCAAGAGGCTCAGGCCACTTGAATTATGCATGCATCTTGGAAGGAGGGCATGATTAAGTTGATCCCCAAGTTTTCTTCCCATTCAATGCTCAAGCATTGGAGATTGATCTCATTCATGGAAAGCATGTACAAGATCTTCTCCAAGGTATTGACTAATTTCCTTCATGAGAATTTTCCTACCAATGTGTATCGGAATCAGTATGGTTTTAAGGAAATCTTGCATAAGATTTTGAACGTACAGATGAGTATTGACTATGCGCAACACTCAAATCAGGAGGTTTTTCTTATATAGTTAGACTTAGAGAAGACCTTTGGGGACTCCAGTACAGCCTCCATAGCTCCCACAGCTGGTGCTATGCCATATCTGCGGTCTCGTACTCCACCAGGTTGTCAATGAGATTAATCAAGTCAAGTAGATCCACTCCTCCAATAGTGCCAGTCCTTGCTGCGTCTGACTCCTGTGTTGCGTCCTCGCTTGGTCCCATACTTGGGGTTCTCGATCACCCGACTACGTTGGAGGGTTTAGTCCTGTGGCTTATGGCAATTTCCTCAGGTGTTTTGCTATCTCTTTAGTTTTTGTAACTCTTGTACTTTTACAACAATTCATATAATTACTCTTTACCCGGGCTCCTCAACCTTGAAGCATTGACAACCAATCTTGTTAATGGGCTCTATGTATAAGATCTTTACCAAAGTCCCAGATAACTAATTGCATGAATACCCAGTATGGATTTATAAAAGGGCACAATATTTTGCATAACCATCTTGAATGTCCAACTCGGAATATGCTCGATACACAAAGCGGGAAATCGTGCTCCTTCAATTGGACCTAGAAAAAGCCTTTGATCATTTGGAATGGTCTTTCTTGGGTCAGTTGATGCAAGGCATGGGTTTCGGTCTAAGAATGTTTGCACTTATCAATACTATTAGCATAGATTCCTCATCAAGAGTTCTGCTCGATGGTGGTGTCACAACACCCTTCCTCCTTTGTCAATCGGTTAGGCAGGATTGCCTGATGTCCTTTGTTCTTTGCCTTGTCCACTCACCCCATTCTGACGATGCTATCTCGTCTAGCACCCTATGGTGAGGTGGTCGGACTCTCTCTCCCTTCCTAGAAACCGTTGGTGGGTTAGGCCTTGGCAGATGACACCTTCATGTTTCTTAAGGTTGATCCCAATAACATACAAGAGCAATGGCTACATGGCACTTATTCGCCCTTGGCTCGAGACTACATATTAATGCATCTAAGTCGGCCCTTATCAATTGCAGTGAGAATGATCTCCAGACCTTGGCCTGGCAAGGCAAGGTGGTGATTAAAGGCTTTGTTTTTAGGCACTTGGGCTATCCTTTGGGAGTGCAAGTTTTGCCCAAAGCACTAATAAGTGGGATCTCCTCGGGGATTATGGATAAGTTTGTGTATTGGAAATCACTAGCTTGGCCTTTCCCCACAAGATTAAAGATAGCACAAACAATCACCTACCTATCAGTGGAGCTATTATGTCCTTCAGATCAGCTCAATGCTACTTTCATGTCTCGTGAGGCTATCACAATTTGTGGAATGCCATCTCCACCTCTTTATGTGCCATGCAACCTCTCCCTTCTTTGGACCAAGAGGCCCCTTGGCAAGATTGGTTGATTAATGGTAGGCTCCTTTAGGGTCATGCTTCCACGAATCAAATATATCATTTGCTTATTCATGATAAGGACTAGAAAGTCAATACCATCCGGAGTATCCAGAAAGGCCAAGCATGGTGGAAATCTATGGTGATGATAGGCTCGCTTAACAAAATGCCTTTCCGATCCAATGTTTTCATTTGGTGAATGTTGATGGGTGCACTTCTCCTTGCCTCGACACTCTCCAAGCAAAGGATTTCCAATGGTTTCTGCTTTTTTGTCAGATGTCGGTTAAAACCCCCCGCCATCAATTCCTTACTTGCCCAGTCACGAGGAAGGTTTGGTCACTACTATCATCCATTTGGTTACAAGTGGTTTGGGCTATCGATGCTTCCAAAGGATTACGTCTTTGGATCTCCCAAGTTTGTGGACCCTGTGCAAGTGGATATGAAAGTGCTCTTTCCTTTCGTGATTGTTGGGGTTGTTGGTATATATGAACCATGAGGAATGCATTCATCTTTGATGCTTCATGGGGCATGCAGAGTCATATAGCCTACTTGAAAGGGCCTCTTCATTGGCAACTAGTCTTGATTGAGTTAACAGATATTCTCCCTAGACAAGATCTGCCTGCTTGGCACACTACTGTTTTTTCTACTCCCCTTGAGTCATTCTGCTTCCTTTATACCTTCACTGTGATGCCTCTGATTTTACGCACAATGGCCTAGAGCCATTGTGTATCTTCTAATCTTGTGCTTTTTTATCATAATTAATAGAATTACCTTTTAAGGAAAAGAGCCAGCCTATTGCTCCCTTTGCACAGTTTCTGGATAGGCTCCCTTTGTGTTTCATTCCCTCCTTTTTGAGTCATGCAATTTTCAGTAGTTGCATGGGACAGCTTCTCAACAGGTTGTTACTTGACTTTCCATGTGTGGGCATTGCCTCTTTTGACCGGTTGAGACCAATGTGCAGAGGGTTGCCAGGCAATATGGGATTCACCGTGCTTCTCTTTGCAGGCAGCGTATGCATGCTAGAGAGGAATTGCTGGCCTTGGTTCATTCTTTGTTGTTCTTATCAACAATCCAAGCTAAAAGCCTTGATTGAGAGTCTGCAAGATAATTCTTACCAGTCTAATAAATTCTTTTGGGTTTGGCATGCATCCCCTACTCAGAAAAACATGGTGAGATTGCAGAATGCTAATGGTGAGATAGTTAAAGACCCTCACTCTATTGTTCATAGGTGTAGGCAATATTTTCAAGATCTCCTTGGTTTGAGACAGGCACATTCTAATCAGACCACTCCCCATTCTCATTTGGCATTTTATCCTTTGACTAAGGGACAGACGGCTCTAAAATCCTATTTTAATATGATAATACTAGGGGTAGTTGTTACAAATATTACTCCATTTATACACATGCCTAAGGTCGTTTTAGTACCTTAAAGTAGAAAACTGTCCTTTAATTGATGGATCTGGCATTTCCAATCTGAATTGATTTTCCACATGAAGTCATGTTTATATTATTGTTTCAGCTATATGATAGCTGAAAAATCACAGTCAGAATATCACAAGTAGCAGCAACAAATGTTAGAGATTTTGTATTTCACATGAGGTGGAAAGAAACTGCCGATGCTATTGGGGCTCAATTGTTTACTTATTGGCTTCCCGATATGATACATGTTATGTTACTATCTGAGTGTTTATTATCGTATAGTTGAGACAATCATAGTTAGAATATTATATATAGCAGCAACCAATGTTAGAGATGCTGTTTTTCAGGTGAGGTGGAAAGAAACTGCTGATGCTATTGGAGCTCAACGGGACTTATTAATAGGTGATGTATTCTTATGTGCGGCCTGCATTTCTTACTACGGAGCATTTTCAGGGCCATACCGCAGCACATTAGTAGCAAGCTGGGTCAGCAAATTTCAGGTCTGTACATATACCTTACAAGTCCCCAATTAAGAAAAGGCTGATTGAATCTCTAGTTATGTCAGTTTTTTATTTGCCCAAATTATAAAGTGCACATACTGAATCAAAATGAAGGCATTCCGAGTACGCCAAATATGCCACAAGGCTGTCCATCTAAGGAAATGGAAAAGGCAGGAATAATTTGAACTCAAAGAGGTCATGGAGGTCATCTTCCCCAAGATCCACGAATGAGCTGATATCCGGTGTTGAGTCAACAAGGACTAGACGCGGAAAATAAAACTCCAAATCTGTCTTGCAACAGGGCAGGAGACAAAAAGATGAAGCACTATCTCATCACATGTAGTACAGAATATACATCGCCCCCAACAGAGATCTTACGAGCACACAGCACATTCCCAATGGGAAGAGCCCCAATAAGTAGCCTCCACATAAACACTTTTCCCTGATACGGAACCTTAGATTTCCAGAGCTAGATGAATTTGTCCTGCCACTTCTTTTTGCTTTCCCGAATATGCCATACTTTATTTTCCTTATCTGTGACCCATCTCTTGGCCACTACCATCTAATGATATATCTAGTTGGCTGACCTTTTCTCGAAATCATCAAGAATCGCAAACATCCAATCATGCCAGGGAGACAAAAGCTGTAATACAGGAAAAGGATAGTAACTCATAATTATGTCCTGTATGGCCATCCGAATAGCATGATATCCTCTAGGCACCCGAAAGTGCTGACGAATACGCCAAAAGGAATAAAGACGGGCTTACCCAGGAATGACACCATCCTGGACTGTCTGTAACCCCAAATGAGCCATCCAGTTAAACTTATCTCTCTACAGATATTTATCAAGCCAATCCAACAACCTGGAGGAGGCCAATACCTCACCTAGCAAGGAATTCTCCTCCTTGCGAAAGTCCGGGGGCGCCAAACCGCAAAACGTAACATCGTCTGCCAAGATGTGATCATATAGGAAAGGAGGAAAGTCTGGGAGACCTTAATAGATCTTGTGGAGTTAAGCACATGCCACCAAGAAGCATGAATAACCGTGCTACCATGAGAAATGCCAATCTTTTCTATAAAAAAATTTGCTATATCTGTCCAAGGATGAGTCTATATACAAAGTGCCTGCAAAAGAGCTAACCTCAAAGCAGCCATATGAAAATTAGCATCCAAAAGGGTTGCTCCCTCCATCCTTTTAGGAGTAGTCACGTGTTGCCATGAAATCCACACCTGACCCAACCAATTTCCTTTCTTCTTCCATAAAATGAATTGGATAGGTTGAACCAATTCCAATAGGGATTTCTTAGTCCAAGGAAGCAATTGAGCAACTTTAAGTCTCACATGGAGAGGCCAGCCTTGAGACTTCCAATACATAAACCGATCATGAATATAGGATGCCATCCAATCCAACAAGGCATTAGGAGCTACCTCCACACCGATAGGATAACCCAAGTGTCTGGTTATATTCCCCCTAGGAATCACAATACCATTCCAACCCAAAGCCTGCAAATCATTTTCCGTACAAGAGAGCAGAGTGGATTTCTGAGCATTAATATGAAGTCCCGAAGCCATAGCAAAAAGTTTCCACATGACCATTGCCTGATTAACATTGGAGCGATCCACCTTAAGAAACATAAAGGAATCATCTGCCAAAGATTGACCCACAAGTTAGGCCCCACTGGGAAGAGACAAACCAATGATCTTACCTTGATTGGCCAACTTATCCAACAAAGAACGCATCAGGTGATTAACTAATGCAAACAACAAGGGATTGAGAGGAAAGCCTTGCTGGAGAGAGCGAAATAAGGTAATTTCATCAGGGATCCCTCCATTAAGTGCAATACAGGCCACTGCCCCCTGACCAATAGTATCTACAAGAGAAACCATACGTGGCCCAAAACCCATGGTGAACATTAGTTGCCTCAAAAAAGACAAGCTTACATGATCAAATGCCTTTTCAATTTCAAGCTGAAGCATGACCACCTGCTGGCCTGAAGCTTTTGCAAAGTCAGTCCCCAGTTGAACATTCAAAATGACCACCCTCTTTGAGGAGGAAGACTGGTTTCACCAGAGTTGCATATCGCAATACCCCCAGCATAAAAAACTTGTAGGCCTTGAGGCCTTCCCCAGCCCTTAGGTAGACCGTAATAAAGACTTCAGCATCAAGATAAAGGTTTGGGAGCTCATTGGGGGTCTCAGGGGATGGCATAACTGGAAGGTGTTGTAAGCTAATCTTCAGCAGAGTGAGCCCTTCAATCTATGCTATCCTAGTGGATACTTTGTCCTCTTATCATCCGCTTGCTGTGCAGGCAGCAGGAGCCATTGGAGCAGCCCCACGAAGACCCCTGCCAGCAACAGGAGCTCCAACAGCAGTTTCTTCACACTTGGAGCCTGACAGCAGAGAAGCATGCATACATCTTGATATAATTCTTCAGCTCCAGCTACACTGTGTAGCCCTTGAACTGCTTTGGCCTTGAGTAGTATAGTCAGACATACTTTATATGCCAAAAATAAATAAATAGATAAATAAAAGGACTGGTCAAGAACAATGTCCAGAAGATTGAATGGCCATATTCAAGCAACAAAATCTAAAATGGCTGCTTGCACAATGTTGACTTAGAGAAGTGAATTGCTGTCCTAAAGTCCACACAAAAAACCTTAATGATGTAGAGTACTCTAGTCCTAAGAGCATAGTAGGTGAAATTGTATATCCTTGTACATAATTATCTTTTCATGAGCTCTGTCTACCCTCGAAAGACCACATCAAGAACACTTGACTTTTGCAGATTGGTATATCTAAAGCTTCCTTTCTTACTTTTGTATTGCACAGAATGTGAAAGGAAAATAGAATTCACAAAAATAAATTCCAACCAAAATATTAAGCACATCAATTCACACTGGGTTGAAAGAATGTTTTCATTCTTTATCTGCAGGAGGAAGGCATCCCCGTCTCCAACAATTGTTCACTCAGAGGCATCCTGTCTACTGCAGTTGAGGTCCGAGAGTGGAGCATATGGGGTCTTCCAACTGATGATGTCTCAGTGGACAATGGGATTCTGGTAACTAGAGGAAAAAGGTGGCCATTGATGATAGATCCTCAAGGACAGGCTAACAATTGGATAAAAGCCATGGAAGCCAAGAATGGATTGCGAGTTGTGAAGCTGACTGATGCAAATCTTCTGCGAACTATTGAAAGCAGCATACGAATTGGTAATCCTGTATTGTTAGAGGATATTGGAGACAGTCTGGACCCAGCTTTGGAGCCAGTGTTGCAAAAGCAGGTAAGAGCTGTTTGCTTGTGCATTTCAAAAGATAGTCAGAACCACAGCAACTATTATGAGCTAATAGTTCTCAATGTTTAGGGTTCTCTAAGTGTTTTGTAGCTCCAGGATGTATACATTTATCATTCTTGTTATGAGAATTTGAATAAAACAGACCTTAGAAACTTTGCAAACTCCACATGTCTGTTTCTTGAGCTTCCAACCCAGATAATACAAAAACAGTAGATGAAGCTCAGTTCTTCTTTGCTTGTATGTTTGATATTTTCAGTTGTCTCAATGTACAATGTAGATAGGTAAGTCGAAATGAGTTATCAATGAGGAAATTGGTAATAGATGGAGCTCTCTGCAGGTTTTCCAAAAGAATGGACGGTTTCTGATAAGACTAGGGGATACTGACGTTGATTATGATTCAAACTTTAGACTATACATGACAACCAAACTATCAAATCCTCACTACATGCCTGATGTCTGCATTAAAGTTACCCTGGTCAATTTTACTGTTACTATGAAAGGCTTGGAAGATCAACTTCTTGGAGATGTGGTAAGGAAGGAACGAGCCGATTTGGAAGAGCAGAATGATCGTCTTGTAGTGAGCATCAGTAGTGACAAAAAGCAGCTGAAAGACTTGGAAGATAAGATTCTTAAGTTATTAAAGGAAAGTCAAGGGAACATTTTAGATGATGAGGTCCTGATTAACACACTGAATAACTCAAAATTGACATCATCTGTCATTCAAGGGCGCGTAAAGCAAGCTGAAATCACAGAAAAGGAAATAACTGCAGCAAGAGAACAGTATCGTATAGTAGCCAACCGTGGCTCTATTCTCTATTTTGTGATATCAGATCTAGCTCTTATTGATTCAATGTATCAGTATTCGCTTACTTTCTTTTGCCAACTTTTTAACCACTGCATTGATGCAAGTGAGAAGTCTGAAGAGCTTGATGCAAGGCTGATAATATTGATAAGCTTTATCACTGAATTTCTCTACCTAAGTGTGAGTCGAGGACTGTTTGAGGAACACAAGGTTACATTCTCACTACTCATTTGCATTTCCATAATGAGAGCAGCAGGAAAGATCAGGGAAGTTGAGTGGAACTTTTTACTGCGTGGTGCCACGGGGACAGGGACTCAGCAAGATAGGCTGCCCAATCCTGCGCCAAAATGCATTCCAGACACAGTTTGGCACAACGTGTGCACACTTGACGAGATCTCCAAGGATACCTTCACAGGATTGACAAAAGACATTATTGCTAGTTTGAAAGAATGGAAACCATTTTTCGAGATTCCGGAACCTCATAATTCCCCACTACCAAATCAGTGGGACAATAAGCTTGAACCCTTTCAAAGATTAGTGTTGCTAAAATGTTTAAGGGAAGAGAAATTTGTTTATGCTAGTGAGGTTTTCATAAAGGAAAACCTTGGAAATCAGTTCGTTGGAAGTATTCCTTTGCAGCTTGAAGAGGTGTTCAAGGATACTTCCAATACAACCCCCATCATTTTTATACTTTCTACTGGAGCAGATCCAACAGGCATACTTCAAAGGTTTGCTGAGAGAGTAGACAGAAAACCAGGGGAAAGGCTGCATATTATTTCTCTAGGCCAGGGCCAAGGACCCATTGCCGAAATGCTAGTTTCCAAGTCTAGAAAAACGGGTGATTGGGTATGCCTGCAGAATTGCCACTTAGCCAGCTCCTGGATGCAAACCATGGAAAGAATAATTGAGAGGTTTTTGCCAGAAGCTGCTGACATCCATCCAGAGTTCCGTTTATGGCTTACATCCTTCCCTTGCAAGGAATTCCCTGTTCCAGTACTCCAGGTACTAAACTTATGGATCCGGAGTTTTTAATCAGCTGAAATCATTTCTGTTTACTAGTCAATTGGCGTTTAAAATAGTTCTGGCTAAACCTGTTAAAAGAAAACCTTTTTATTTTCAAACACAAAAAATTGATGATGGATCTGAATTTTCCAGAATGGGATCAAAATCACAAATGAACCACCAAAAGGAGTCCGTGCTAATTTACTGCAATCATATGCAAATTACTCTGATGAGATCTTGGATAGTTGCACAAAGAAGGGCCCTTGGAAGAAACTTGTCTTTGCTATCTCGTTTTTTCATGCAGGTGATTGCCTTTTCTTTGCTGTCACTGTTTTCACACCCACAACACAAAAGAGCATCCTGAGCTCAAAAAGTTGAGGGGTACTCTTAGCATGTCCATTCATTCTTGTTTCGTGTGGAGGTCTCTGAGTGGTACTTGTACTATTCCCAGTCATCCTTGTTTTGTTTGTTGCACTGCTCATGATTGTGTTTGTTTCACTTAGTTTGTGAAAGATAGTACGTGGCTTAATTTTGACTCACCTCATACTGATGAAGTTCAGCCACCTTCCATTGCAGTTGTCCAAGAAAGGAGAAAATTTGGTCCTCTAGGCTGGAATGTGAGGTATGATTTCAACAACAGTGATCTTGATTGTGCTCTGCAAACACTACGAATGTTTCTGCAGGAGCAACCTGAAATTCCTTGGCCTGCCTTAATCTATGTGACAGGTACATATTACTAAGTGCTTTCTGATTTGTAAGCATAAGAAGTTGATGTTTGTTTGATAAAATTTCATTCCATATTCAAACCCCTACATAATTGAATGTCTTCAAAAATTTTCAAAAGTTTCAGTTGGAAGTGTTTTTGTATGCCGCTCATCACAGGTGAAATTACCTATGGTGGAAGAGTAACTGATGATCTTGACCGTAGATGTCTAATGAGCACTCTACGGCGATATTATAATCCAGATGTTCTCTCTGACTCGTATTCGTTTACCCCATCAAAAATATACACTTCGCAACCTGAAGGAAGATATAATAATTACGTAGAGTATATAAGGTCATTACCCTCTGCTGAAGGTCCTGATGTGTTTGGTATGCATGAAAATGCGAACTTGACTTTTCAACTACATGAAAGCAATAAGATCCTAAGTACAGTCGCAAGCATACAGCCAAGAGCAACAAGTGGTGGCGGGGGAAAGAGCTCTGATCAAATTGTTGCAGAGATTGCAGAAGATATTGCCAAGGGCCTGCCGGAACTGCTCAAAGACACTGAGGGGCACTCAACAAGTGCTTTGGGACCAGATGGCCAGATTAGTCCTTTTGCAGTTGTTCTCATGCAGGTAGCCTGGCATGTCTGTCTAAAATAGCATTACAAGTGTACATATCATACTTCCCAAGTAGGTTTTTGTCCCTACTCCATATAGGCAATCATACAATTTTGCTGGTTTGATTCTGTCCAAATTAAGAACGTGTGATCTGCCTCTTCATGAGCCTGCACGTAACTTATGTTTATCCAGTGTATTTTTGTATGTGCTTAAAAATCCTCTTTTTTATATTGCCGTCTTTATTGCAATTGGAAGCCATTACAAGTATTTCTTAGCAACACTTGAATATGTTTACCGCTGCAAACTGCATAGAATGTCTACACATGCACTACACAGATGGCACATGCATATGCAATCCAGTAAATTGATATTTCAGCAAATTTCAGCAAAAGCTGATTATTCTCCCCTGCAGGAATGTGACCGATTCAACAGGCTTCTTAATGTCATGAGATCAACTTTGAGAGAGCTTCAGCGTGCCATTAAGGGTCTTGTTGTAATGTCTTCGGAACTAGAAAACATGTTCCAGAGCTTCTTGAACAATCAAGTCCCTGCACTGTGGACTGCAGTTTCTTACCCATCACTCAAGCCACTATCATCGTGGGTTTTCGACTTTCATAAAAGAATTGGCTTTATGCGCTCATGGATCAGTAATGGGCAGCCAAAATGTTTTTGGCTACCCGGATTCTTCTTTCCCCAGGTAACATGATACCTCCTGCAGGTTTGTATGCTTCTTTAAACACATCATCGTCAAAAGAGTATGTACATTTTCTAAATGGCAATTCATGTAGAAGCTCAGCGGCAACAGTTGTGACTGTTCCATTGTAGATGTCATGCTTTTCCACATATTTTTGACCCTCGGAAATTAATTGAAACACTGGTTCACACCTGCATATTGATATAAACTGGTCTTTTTATTTCACAAAACGCAGGGGTTCATGACAGCAGCACTTCAGCTACATGCCAGAAAGTACCAAATACCCATTGATACATTGAACTTTGGATTTCAAGTATTGGATCTTGAGAGTGAAGACGATGTAACAAGTGCACCTTTTGATGGAATTTATGTAAGTGGCCTGTTCATTGATGGAGCAAGATGGGACCGCAAGCTGAGATGCCTGGCAGAAGCCTTTCCAGGTACCTTAGGAATGGAAGCTTACAATTAACTTGTGTTAATAGTATTAAGTATGACAATTCTGGAACTGACCCTACTCAACAATAATTTTGGTAGGTGAAATGCATTCGAAATTGCCAATCATTCACTTCATTCCCACGGTCAACTATAGGCCACCCCCTGATGAATATCAATGCCCCCTGTACAAAACCCATGTGAGGGCCGGAACTCTGACAACTACAGGTGCCTCATCTAATTTTGTGCTCAATGTAAGCTTAAGAATCGATCCACGCACCACTCCTGATTTTTGGATTCTGCAAGGAGTTGCATTGCTTTGTCAGCTCGGCAATTAATGCGAAAATCACCACAACAATTTTGGTATAGTAACCTAGAAGGAAAGATTTGCAAGATGTCTACATTGTGTAAATGATTAAGAGCTTCAATCATATTGACATTTGTCAGTCTAGCTTGTTCTATGGCTATGGCCCATTGCGAGGGCCCTTTTCGCTTTATTTATCTTGATGTAAAGTCAACAAGCTTTACCTGGTACTGGCATTACAGGCCTCCCAACCGGTATTCATTCAAGCCTTGTAATAGACTTCCCCTTGTTACATATTTTTTGATATTGAAGTCCCTTCCAGGGCTGCTTTATACCTGGAATTTTGCCTTGGGATATCTTGTTGTGAGGGCTAACAGCGGTTTGGGTGTATGCAAATGGAAAAACGTTTACTATGTGCCAACAGAAAACGTCTTCCCTCTTCAAGTAAACGTAAGGTTTATTGGCTTAGCTATCTGTCAGAGGCCTAATCCATGGCAATGCTTCTGGGTGGTGGCAAGAGTATGGCAGTTATAGACATGGACAGTTTCTGTATCACAACAGCTTGTTACTTCCAACCACGCATTTGTTTGTTCAAGAATGCTCAGAGCCTACTGCACTATGAGTTGATTCGAAGAGTCCTGTGCTGAAAAACGTGCACTTTTCAAGAGAGTTGTAGTTGAGACATTTCACGATGGCTCCAGGTTCCTTGACTTTCATCCTGATTACAGGATACAATGGTAATTTGCAGCATCTTTTTGAGCTTATGGTCCATTGCAATGCGGCTGAGTTATGTAAATGTTATGATTGACTTTATTACTGCAGCTTGCTTCTATCCAAGAGATTCTTGTGTTTTTATTTGCATGCAACTACAAATTGTTGGTCATATATGTTCGGCTTTTTCTTTCCCATTGTGAGAAATCTGATCAATGGGCCATGAATCAAACCTACTGAGAAAACAAACGGATGGACAGACACACACAGAGAGAGAGAGAGAGAGAGAGAGAGAGAGAGAGAGAGAGAGTGTGTGTGTGTGTGTGTGTGTGTGTGTATTAACGTCTCTAAAAGGCCAATGTGGCCTATGAGACCAAAGCAATACATACAATGATGATGTGTTTCTCATTTGGAACAAGAAAATATGAAAAACATGCCTATAAGACTGAAAAGTGAAATAGTGTCCTATAAAAAGAAAGCATGTCGATGATCTAAAAAATAAATGTAGAAAAAGGAAACTCTCCAAAGAGATATAGATGATCTAAAAAGTAAAAGTAGAAAAAGGAAACTCTCTAAGGAGATGTATCTCAGCATGGTTGAGGCATCTTGGCATTTGTATCATGTGGTGCTCAATGATGGCTCTAATTTTTCTATGGTGTGAATGTCTAGGCCTTCATTTGAGTGGGCGTGGATGCCTAGACCGGCTACAACTGCCTATTACACCTATTAGGAGAGAGAGAGAGAGAGAGAGAGAGAGAGAGATTTTTAAAAAGAGAGAGAACACACAAGATGCTTTGGTTGGAGGTCATAAATAATGATGATTAGGATCAGGGTAGGTGCTAGTAAGTAGTAGGGCACCTAACAACACTTTCCAAAATCTGAAAGAGCCATTGTACTAGTGTGCCTTACTAAAATGGCAAAATGGTTTTGATGTGTGGCTTTTATCGGCAAGACATCCCAAAATGCCATTCTAATGAATCTTCTAGTTCTAGCTCCAATGAGCAACTAGAAAATGTGTTATCACTTGGGGCAGCCTCTCTAATTGCCTTGTTACCCTAACAAGTAAGTTAGAACATTGCCCTTCCTCAAGCTAGTTACACATCACCATTGCTCATCTAGATTGCGCCCAATTTGTGGACACAAGAAATTTGGTAGTAGCATGCATCTGTCCACCACTTGTTTACACACACTGGGTGGCACACATTGAGCGACCAACACTTCTTTCTAGCTAACCACACTTGTTTACACACATTGGACGACCAACACATCAACATTAATCAATTATTAATAGTAATTACCACGAAACAACTATTAATCAATTAGAGCACACTAAATCAACTAACATGATTAACAATAGAATTTGACACATTGAATATTTTTACAAGCCATATCAACATTAACTAATTCCAAAGAGTCTTTCAATTAGCATATGATTGGTTGATTGTGTATAGATTCAATAGTAACGTTTTTAAGGTAATATATCCTTGCAACCCTTGAAAGGAGGTTGTAACCAAAAGCATATGGAATAAGCACAATCATTTAGAAGACTACTAACCCAAAGCACCATTTGTGTATCATTCCCCTAGACTTGAATGTTGAAAACCATTCCAATCATGCATTGAACCTACCCAACCAATGCCATAGTCCAAAAGAACACAATCGGCAATCACAATGAACTAAAGAATCACCAAGTGAAAACCCTTTCTATTGAAATAGTATTCATGATTTTGACTTCATTGAACCTACCCAACCAATGCTTTCTATTGGAATAGTCTTCATGATTTTGACTTCAAATAATGATTAATATAGAATTGCTATTTACTGCAACCATGAATGGCTTAACTCAAAGGCTTTAAAATGCATCTACAAATGTTTTCATATGTTGTATCCTTGGCCGCTTTATATACATGTGTAACCTTGATGTCAACAATGCATCACAAAAGTCCAAACAACTATGTGTGTAATTTGAGGCTTTGTATAAATTAGCTTTCAATCTTAAGTTTGAGTTGCAAGCAATACAATGTGGCAACACAAACTTGATTCTCAATATGTATTATTTTTTTATAATTCTTATTATTGCATTGCATTTGTGGTGCCAAGTTTGTCACAAGATATTCAATGTGCTCTTACTAATTCATAGTCTACTTTTAAACATTTGAGTTAAATAACTGCATGGAAGCTCCTACTCCATTAAAATTAAGGGTTTGGGATAAGCCCAACATGCTTGATGGTCATGCCTTCTACGAGCTATCCTAATATGTTGAGCAATGAAAGGTGGGACCATACACTTAACAGAATGCAAATGCATAGCGTCATCATCACCATCATCCAAATCACTTAGCAATAGCTCAAACATTTCCATGACAATGATTGCTACATTAATGATGAATTATCAACACACTATCATCATTCATTTACTTGTCAAACTATACAATAAAACTTTGTAGGATAATTAAACACTATTGTCGTGCAATTAAAAATGTAAAATAAACAAAGACTTGAGTACTAACCTCATTGGTTAATCTTTTTATTATATCTAGTAGACCAAACATAGATAAGGCAAGTCTATCCATGAGTGCAAGCCTCCATCCTCAAATGTTTTCTTTCTCCTTGAGTTTGTTTTTCAGTTGGCTTACATCAACCAAGCAATGCTAGCCATGTCAATAAGTGACTCCTATATCTTTCTATCCTTATGGCATGCTACTTGGGTGCTCTCTTGATCTAGCACCAACTTTTGAATGCTCGTTTAAGAGAATGTCTTATAGAATATTCATGCCTAGAACATAAGAGACAATTGTGGTATTGTCTTCGAATGAGGGCAATCTTCCTTCCAATTTCAAGGACATAGAGCAATATATTTTTTTAAAAATTAACCATATCTTCTCATGAAACGTATCCTCCCTCAATCGCAAAAACACCTACCCTTATATGTAGAAATATCCCTCCCCCCAATCCCCCATGAAATCTCAAAAAGATTCTTCTTTGACATTGCTAGAACCATTATTAAGGGGCAAGTACAATTGACTACTTAGTAGGATCACCATTACTAATACCAAACTTGGGATCTTTGAGATCTCAGGAAGACCAATTGGGATAGTTGTAAGATCATGTCATCTTGACCTTTATAGTCTCTTACAAACACATGAGAGAGATACTATCGTACCACCCACACACCCTAGATATCACTTTACAAAGGAGGCTTCACATATATATAGTGGCTTTGTGTGTGACAAGTTACAAATGCTAGATTTGATCAAATCCCTAAAAGAATGTACGAGAGATTTATAAGAAGCCCTACACACTTCATTTATGTATGCATTCCCACACACCTTGCCCCCATGCAAACCCCATGCTCTACAGCTCGCCAAAATGGTTGGCATGATGAGTACAATGACATTTATACACGTCTAAAGAGAGAGATCACTTTGGGCACTCAAACATATTTCCAAGTAAGGATGTTCTTTAAATGCCTTGTGTGAAAAAGAAGCAAGACTACATTGTAAAATTTCATATAGAGATATACTTGCTATTTTTGGGATGGGATAGCAAAAGAGCACGGAGAATGTTTTACAAGAGACAACCCCCATACAAAATTACATCACCTAATACTTGGTTCCATTATGGGAAACAATTGTATGATGTATCAAGATAAACACCCATGTAGTCCCCCACAGGCCGACATGCCAACACGGTGGTCCTTCACCAGTAAGATGGTTAGAGAGGCAATCTATAGACTACAAAATGGGAGGGCACAAGATTTGAGGATGGTCTAGTGGCAAAGTATTTCTCACATGCATTGACACACTAGCACCCATATTGACATGTATGTTCAATAGAGCGATATATGAGGGATTCCCTAAAATATGGTGAGATTATGTTATAGGTTCACTCTTTTGAGAGTGCCGACCCTTTAGTCCCTAGTAACTACGAGACCCTCATGATCGACCACACACTTGCTAAAATATATGGATTGATATTGGAGCATGAACTTAGTCCATGGGCTAAGATGCAAAGCAACAGAGCACAGGGGCAAGTTGGTTTTAGACATGGATACACCACATTTGATCATATGCTCACAAGAATCTTTGCTTGAACCACATCGTTTATTCTAAAATGGGATGCTTCAAGATTTTCTAACAAATAAAGACTTTTTGTTGTCTCATTCTCATGAGTGTTATGTAAGTAATTCTATGCTTTAATGTATCATGGGCTGAAAGCAACATTGGACATTGTTAGGCCATGTGTTCTATGGATTGTTCTTGCTATAGATAGTTATATTGGATATCCCTTCCTTTAACTAAAGTTCCTTGTGTTATCATTGATTCTAGCAAACTTGATTCTCATTTCCTCTTTGTTTTCTTAATGGTGCACATCAACAAAGGCAATCTTAATATGGGCATTAATAGTAAACGTTAGGCTAGATCTGACCATATTATTAACAAGGCCATCAATGTTGGTTGCACATAGTTCAACAACTAAAACTTATGAATCTTGGCCATCACTCGCTAAATATTGACCAAGTTGTATTATCTTTAACACACACATGAACAAATTGTCTTTTTGACACATGATTGCATGTGTAAAGCACTTGACTTTTCGTATTTGTACAATGTGGCAATGTTGTCATCAAGAGAACTATTATTGGTAAGCATTTATGAAACAAAATTCTTCACCTATTTAACACATCAATTAAATTAAACCATTTTCTATGAAAGTATCACATAAAACAATGAGATATGTAAATAGACTCATCAAATAAGGGGATTTTTTTAAAAAACATAAACCTCCATAAACTATTAAAACATTTGGAACTTGTAAATTCCTAATTTAAAGTCTATAATCACATAAGCATGGCTTTTATTTATGCTAGCAGCTCTATTTTACTTAACAATCTCATACACACATGTATATATACATACACGTAATTATATCATACACACGTACATACATATATACATACATATGTACATGCATGCATGCATGAATGGATACTTACATACATATATACATACATGTAATTATCTCATACACACATACATACATATATGTATATGCATGCATGCATGAATAGATACTTATATTTTAAACTACATTAGAACTCGTTAGTTTAACAATGAATGTTATCTATACTAAATTTTAGTAAGCTACATATTCCCTTGTTGCAAAACAGGTATATGCTCCCGAATGTATTGATTCATGCCTTTGGGAACCTAGATGTTATGATACACATGTATTGAGATTTGCTTTATTCTTGCAAATTTCAAATTTTCTTCTGTGGGGGCACTTTGATATGTTTCATTGTAGAGCTATGTTTAGTTGAGACTATAGGAGTCTCTTGCCTATGCATATATTCTCAATTGGATGATGATAGGTACTATGTATCTTTTAGTGATTTTTCATGGTAAATTACATGTGGCAACCTCATTTTTGCTAGAAGTGCCAAGGTTGGTAATATGTATCCCTTATTGTATCCAAATCTGTTGATTATGTTTTGGCCATGATCAATCTTCTGTATGTATCTTTTGGCATCACTATCTTGGACATATGTCCCTCAAAGGAATGAATGCCTTGACTCATTTGTACTATCTCCCACCCTTGGATTATTCATGTTTTGATTCATGTTATGATTGTTTATATAGCATGCACACTTGTAATATGCATAAGAAGTCTAGTTCTACACGTATGGGTAGGCCATTGGCTCTTATGCATTCACATGTTTGTGAAGCCATGTCCTATGAGTCATTAAGTGGTGCAAAGTATTTTGTTACATTCATTGATGATTATTTGAATAAGGTTTGGGCCTATCCCATAAAGCAAAAGTCTGAAGTTTTTCGTGTATTTCAACACTTTCTTGCTATGGTTGAGAACCAATCTATGTATAGGTTGAAATACCTTGATCTAACAATGGGTGTGTATGTGTCTCTAAGGCACTTGAATAGTTTTGTGATGAGGGGTATTAAGCATCAATTGACCACCCCTTACATCCCACTCTAGAATGGTATTACAGAGTGCATGAATATGACTATTCAAGAAAGAGTTTGAAATATGTTTAATCAAATAGGCTTACCACAATATTTTTGGGTTGAGGCAGCTACTATTGCAATTCATTTGATTAATAAATCCCTATGCATGCAAAGGAGGTATGGTCTAGTGAACATCCCTTCTGTCTATACTTGTAAGTATTTAGATGTAAGGCTTTCTACCATATTCCCAAGAGGTAAACACAACAAGTTGGATCTGAAGTTTACCATATGCATCTTTTTTTTTAAATATGGTGATGCAATGGGATTGGCTATCACCTTTGGAATCTGTAGGCTTCAAA
Source organism: Lygodium microphyllum (assembly GCF_053477565.2). NCBI lineage: Eukaryota > Viridiplantae > Streptophyta > Polypodiopsida > Schizaeales > Lygodiaceae > Lygodium > Lygodium microphyllum. The sequence continues at coordinate 42,231,012 of NC_141156.1, forward strand.
GATTATCATGATGTTGTATTTCATGAGGATAAGATGCATATGAGGCAACACAAGGTGATTAAGAGATACAAGGTGATCTTTCAAGAGGAGTCTCATGTTACAGTACAACCAATCCCAATTAGACAACAACAATTGCTAATAATGTAGTGGCTTGAGATCCACTTCTTATGCAAGATAATGTAGTGGCTTGAGATCCACTTCTTATGCAAGATCATGGCATGAGACAAAGAGGATGGGGAATACATCTCCCATGGTCGATCTTCAGATGCTCTAGTGAAGCCTCACGTCTATCATATCATTTTGAGCTCTCTATGCATTATGCCTTGGTAACAGATTCTAATGAGTCCCTAACTTATAAGAGAAGGCTATGCATAGAGGTAATAGTAACTTAGTTTGATTTTGACTCACTTTAGAAAAGGCATAAGTGTTAGTTAACTTCCTTATCAAATGGTAAACATACATTGTTATGCAAGTGGGTGTATAAGTTGAAGAGTATCCTTGGTCGCCCTAAGTTAGCATACAATGCCCATTTGGTTGTAGAGGGCTTTAAATAGAAAAAGGGAGATTATTTTGATGAGATATTCTCCCATGTGGTCATGATTACTATCCTATACCTAGTTTTGGCCTTGGTTACATAGTTAGCTTTCTTACATGGGAACCTCCATGAGGACATTTATATACAACAGCCTAACGGCTTTATGAAAAAGGGTAGGGAACATTTAGTGTGCAAGTTGAGAAAGAGTCTCTATGGACTTAAGCAAGCACCTAGGGAATAGTACCACAAATTTGATGCTTTTATGCAGTCACAAGGTTATTCCTACAACGTTCTAGATATGTACCTTTATACAAAGAAGGCCCATGATAGTAGCATTATCATTTTGGTACTATATGTTGATGATATGCTGATTTTTGGGAGTGCTTATGCTGAGCTAGATGCTTTGAAGACTCAGCTCAAGAAGAGTTTTGAGATGAAGGACATGGGGCATGCCTTTCACATACTTCCCATATGCATTTTCATGCAATCGCTCTAAGGGATTTCTCTACTTGTCCTAGAAGGAGTACATCCACAAAGTACTTGAGTAATTCCAAATGTAGGGTGGTCAATCTATTGGCTTTCATTACCTTCTCGTATGAAGGTTAGGTAGATTATCCCTAATCAAATAATGAGAAGGTTGAGATGGCCAAGATCCCATATGCATCCGTAGTGGGCAAGTTGTTGTATACCATGATAGCCACTAGACCAAACATAGCATTTATAGTGGCAGTTGCGGCCCATTATATAGCAACACCTAACTAGCAACATTGGGACACCATGAAGGATATCACGAGATATCTTAAGGATACTACTAATATATGTATTTATTATGGTAGCTAGGATACTAGAGTCGTGGGCTATATAAACTCAGATTATGGAGGACATGTAGATAGTAGGAAGTCCACCTTTGGCTATAACTTCATTTTTGCAAGAGGTGTTGTTTCTTGGATGTTCAAGGTGTAAAAATCCAGGGCCTTATATTACTAAGACTTACATTAGAATTACTAAGGCTTGCAAGGAGACCCTATCGTTAGGCTGTTTGGTTGTAGACCTTGATATGACTGTGAATCCTACATTACATTCGAACTTTATGAGTACCATCTAGTTGACATGTAATCCGATCTTTCATATGAAAACCAGGCACATTGAGGTCTATTATCACCTCATCTAAGAGGTTAAGGACAAGCAGATATAGGAGCTTGTTAAGATCTCTACATATAAGAATCTTACAAAAATGCTAAAATCTCCCAGTGGAACATTATGCCTTCCTTAGGAAGTTGATGGGCATAGGATGAGATGGCATCTATTCCTCATCTTGTTGTACTTATAGGTACACATGGTCACTTTTTTCTTATTCTCTCCTCACTTAGGTGCATTTGCCTCTAAATGGGAGATTGTTGGGGATTAAAGACCATATATGCTTATTGAAGTTCCCCACATACCGTCTTACTCTTTATAATTCATATAACAATGAAATAAGGGAAGACAAGTTACACATTGTGATTGTTGGAGTTCCTCTCTCTCTCTCTCTCTCTCTCTCTCTCTCTCTCTCTCTCCTCCATAACTATTTCTTCCTCTTGCTTCCACTTGTGCTCTCACTCTTACTCTACCTTTTAGTAGTACTTAACAAGCTATATTAGATACAATTTTGCATGTAGCATGCATACCCTTCCAAAGATTAGTTCAAGAAATCTATGAGCATTGGGCCAAGCCATAGACATGTGATGGATTCTATCTCGGCAAGTCCTAACATTTGATGAGATTGTTGAAGAATTCCTTATCAAATTTTTTGAGACACATATTTTATTGCAACCCATGCCCACAATGTGATGATCATACTTAGAGATTTCCATACTTTGCACCACTTGCAACTCTGATATAACAAGGTCCTAAATTTTGTGGAGATCTTAGACCATTGCATGCAAGAAATTCTTGCCATCCCCCCATTCACTAATCACGAGCTAGGCTGAGATCCCCTATCACCCATAAGAGGGACACATGCTCACAACAAGCATGATTAGTGGCCCAGCGCATGACTCACCCTTGAACCAAGTCAAATCCCCTTTAGCCCTAGATTGAACCCAAGCTCCATGACACCAAGATCAAGCCCCAAATCCAACCCCACCAAACCAAGTTCAAGCCCCACTATCCCTGCACTGAGCCTAGGCCCCTAACCGCATCCTAGCCCCATCGATCCTAAACCATCACTCCCAACTAAGGCCCACAAAAACCAAGTCCATATCCCATTGGCCCCAAACAAATTCTGGGCCCCAAATCAAGTCCTATTCCCACTGGCCCTAGATCGAGCCCAAGCCCCAAATCGAGCCAAAGTTCCACCGGCCTTAGATCTTTGTAAGAGCATGCATGTATTTCAATATGTGGCAACACCCATCTCTTCCTCAGTTTCTTCATCATCCCAAGTGGATGCCTCTACTTCAACTCATCCTAGACATCAACAACTACTAATTTTGATGGAGAAGGAGCATGTTTTTAATGGTGAGCTTGACAATATCCTCAACTAGTGCATGGTCAAGTTGAACCAAGTAGTGCCCCTTGCACAAGTGTTTTAACCTTAGGAGGATAGCAGTAAACTAGTAAACTTTGATGGTGTTGACATTGGGATGCTTTCTCACCCTGATCAAGAGGGGTTGACCAACTCCACTATTCTTGCCCTCCAATAGTAAGTTTTTATTATTCATTGTCTAGTCATCTTAGTTCTTGTTCTCATTAGGTATATTTCCTTAATCATGTTTATTTATCCCCCTTGCTTTTGATAGCTATGTAATATCTTTGTTACCACCAAAGCTCCAAAGTGTCGTATATTTTCTTCACTTGCCATTGTCAAGGCATCGACAATATGATTGAATTGCATTTTTAATTGTTTTGGAGCTAAGTCCTTATATGCACCTTAACAATCTATGAATTGTTTTCATGGCCTACTATCAAGAGTAAGTGCTTAAATCAAGATCATCACTTATTTGTGTACACTAGCTTCTTCTATCCTAGTTTTGGTGCTAGTGCTTTGGAATTTTTATCGAGTTTGATGATTAAATAGGGATCATCAAAATTTGACAATGTAAGTAGTGAGTACAAGGACATGTTATTTTGCAAATACTACTAGCGGGGACTACCATAGAAGAGCCCAACATTAAATACCTATGTCTCTCCATTGAGATTAGTTTGTGTTCTTTGAAGTTATTGTCAACATAATTAACTTGGCTTACGCCTCTAAAGTGCATACAGACCTGTATGTGCATTGAATACCTTATGCTTGAGGGAAACCTTGTAAATAACATGTCTACATGGATTGTGGGAGTCCCACAACAACCTACTGAAGATGTCAATTGTGGGTGGAAAATGTGTGTTAACACGTTTTTTCTCCTAAAGTCTATGTATGAACTTCCAAATATGAGTAGTTTTAGTAATCCAAGCTTGTTTTGCCAATCAAAGCTCACATTTTGTAGCTTTTTTTTTGCATTGGATATTGATATACAAACACACTCTCATTTTGATGTTTAAAAAATTCAAAGTCATCGCCCTTCAACATTTTGTATCTTCAATTATCAAACACCACAGGGAGGAGGTGGTGCAAAGAGATAAATGTGTGTGTGTGTGTGTGTGTGTGTGTGTGTGTGTGTGTGTGTGTGTGTGTGTGTGTGTGTGTGTGTGTGTGTGTGTGTGTGTGTGTGTGCGTGCGCGCGCGCGCGCATGCAGAGGAGACACAAGGCCAAAGAAGCCTAGGGCTGTGCGAGTATAAGAAGAGGCCATATGGTAATTTGATGATGATATGGCAAACATGGAGAAATTGTTGCAATCGAGGGTACCTTGGAGAGGGGGTCCCAAGCAAAGAAGAGGGAGTCACAAGAAGTTGGATAGCGGGTCACAAAGGGTGGAGAGGGCATCGTAGATATTGCAACCATCGTGGCACAATATAGAGGAGACAGCAGGTCAATCCTTCTAATCCCAACCACCACCTTGATGCCAACCACCACAACCTCACCACCCATACAATCACCCCTACCTTTGAGGAAACCATTGACCTTGGCCTTCAAGGCCTTTACACTATGTAATAGTGAGATGCCTCCTCCAACAGACCTGGAGGAGTCCTCTTCGTCGACCAAAATTCATATCCATGAACATCACCATCTAGACTCCCCATGGGAAACCTAGGACTTAGTTGAACATGGAAATCTTAATTCTACTTCATAGGGAAAGAGTGGACAAGTCACCCCTAACAGCAATCTAACGCCCACCTAAGAAAGACCACTTTGTAATCAATCAAAGGCAGGAGTGAGGTTAACACCGCACTTGGTTCAAAGAGAATGAGAGACGAGGGAGAGTGTAACTCGATCCCCCTACCCATAAGGTAAAATCTCAGCTCCAGCTCCCTAAAACAGTGTTAAGCCTGGTACCTAATCCTATCAATATTGAGAGGGTCACGATTTAATGAGCTCTATCTAGTGTTGGAAAGTTACCCAACTTATCGAGTCCACCTAGCCATAGGAGTTCGATTGTCAGCATTGAAGCCTCCCACTTTCCTCGATTGGGTTTGCTTTAGTTTTCTAATTAGCAAAGCATACTACCACGTTGTTTGGACATATAAAAAACAACTTCATTTTATTACTCAGTTAAACTGGGTTCGTTAAACTCAATCTTTAGTACATAACAAACAATTCGAAAATCAAATACTTTATTTCATAATAACAAGCAAAACCATCACTCCGCAGAGTGGTACAAAACTGTATTTTCGCAAAGAGACATTGTCCTAGGACCTTCCAATCTCATAAAATTGGGTTGTATGTGATCGCACTCCGTCTGCGATCAGCAGGAAATTTACTAGCTCAAAGCCCCTCTAAGCTTCCTTGAGCCTCAAGAGCCATCCTACATAGTAGGGAAACTTATCACTCGGCCCTTTGCCCTCTCAGGCGCTCGAGTGATCAAAAGCCAAAAACACCTACCTCCCTCGGGAGCATAGGACCCCCACCCACAACTCGTCCGGCTGTTACAAGCATGGAATCATAAGAGACATAATTCATCATTCACAAATCCAAAAGCAAACATAACCATAAAATATTTTTAACACACTTGTCAATGTATGTGATGCATAAAATCTATCCCCCTCATCAGTTCCTATGTTGTTTCCTAAAAAGCAATTAACAGTACTAACATGTTTTTGTAAGTTTAAGTATGTTCTAAATAACTAATTGTAATCTACGTAACAGACTTATCCTATGGGCTTTTCTAACATTATTAACTTATCCCTCATTTTATCATAAGATGCAAAAAAGTAATAACATAAAAATAGAAAAATTAGGAAGTTGTAGAGTTAATAGCTTAAAATTAATCCTTTTCTTATGTACTAAACGTGATTATCTCCATTTGGCCATCCATCATGATTACGGGGTGGTATGACCACAACCTCAGTTTGTTGTGGAATAACCAATCCTTTAGGTTGAATGGATTTGGGGGTAACTTCCACTTGCGCTTCAGCTTCGTGTTGAGTTCCCTCATCAGGGACTAGTTTCTCGCATTGGGCCTCTCTGACCATGACTTCCCTCAACATCTCAACGTCTCTTGGGAGCCATGGAAGAAGCTTGATAGATTTAAGTAGCACTTCCGCATAGGTATGGAGAGAGAGAGAGAGAGAGAGAGAGAGAGGCTAATTACAGCAAAGCTTCGTCGTGTCAACAATAAAGAGACTTCTGCATGGTTTGTTTTTTTTCTAGCATGATGCTCTATCCCTGTTTATATAGTAATCAAGGGGAGGGGGGTAACAAGAGAACGCTTGCTTTTAGCATTTTTTATGACATCATTGAGATGATGTCATAGAGGGGCTCTGTTTTTGGAACATAGTGTGGAGATAAATATAAGAATTTACGAATATACGGCGAGCACGGCACGTCATGTCATCAAGTGGGTGTCACTCCAAGGTAGCGAGACCAAGGCAGCAACCAAGGCATAGACCTTGGCATACTTGGCAACAACGAGCTATGAAGGCTTTGTTGGCGTTTTTGGCATTGTTGGCTACGCGTGAGAAGCTCCCACCAGCTTATACAAAAAGCTTCCTGGGAGGTCACCCATCCTGGCAATGTCATCACCCAAGTGCACTTAACTACCAAGTGACTATCCACTAGGCTAGTTCTTTTTGTTGTTCTATACTACAAACATAGTTTTAATAAGCTTGACTTGGGAGGGTTTCCCAAGCCTTCCTTCCATGAACTGGCATATAATACCTCATTAATAGTAACAATTATCATCATAGTTAGAGCTAGTTTTAAAAATATGCAATATTTACCATTTTGTTTTTAACATAAATCAATTTTTGGAATGTATACGCACATTGTTTATTAAAATAAACTAAGTAATAGGGACATTACAGTAATTTTGCAATGGCTCATTCATCAATATACAACACATGAGAAAATGATAATGGAAAAAAAAAACTTATTGATTACATTTATTTGTGTAATACTATCTTTCTTGAGTATAAAAGGCACATGAAATGTTTTCATTTCTTATGTAGAAAAGACTTGTGTAATGGCCTTTACAAATACAAGTGTGCAAATCTAACTAATGGCTTTCTAATGTAAATCCATAGTATTGTTTGTTATTTTAAATGTAAAGCCCCTTTATTTTCTTATTAGGACCTAGAAGACATCAAAAGAGAGTAATTAGAGATAATATGAGATAAATAAATTCTTTGATCATGTGAATGTAAAGAAAAATAAACAATGCGAATAATAATATGCCATTTTATCATCAGCATAGAAGGTAAATCAGTAGAAATTCAAACGTCTTCATTGTGCAAATCCATCCTCAATTTTTGTGATGTGCACATTCGTCCTAGCTTCATAATGATCAAAAGTTCACCATGTAACCAAATGTCAATATATTGTATTGAATTTCTAGAAAAATCCCTCACATCTTGGTGTAATGGCAGCAACTTCCTACAAACATGGTATCATCTTTTGTACAAAAAAGTCATGATGTTTTGAGTGAAAAACATATACTTGTAGACAATAGAATCTAGTTGCACCTTGCAATAGGTATCTAAGTAAATCCATACTACCATGGAGCCAATGGCAAAGCCTCAGCTCTACCCATCCAATTCTCTATTCCATCCTCACAAGAACCATTGTAGCACATTGATACCATCGGGGCGATCAGCTTATCAAGACCATCAACATATAGAACATCTTACAAGGCCACCATGGGGCGAATCCTCTTGCAATTCATGTGTAGTACCAAAGCTTATTTTCTTGATAACTTGGAGCTACCCTCTTTGTGATAGTTATCCAAGAATGATTGGGTGGTGAAGAATCCCTATTGAATTGGCTTAACCCATACAAAGTCTTAGTAGTCAATCCTAACAGCTCTATCCAAGCCCAAGTAGTGGATATTCCGAAAGATTCCTTTCTCATTAAGGACTATCATTTGAAGAAGTACTACCCTCCCTAGGGTTCTTGACAATCACATGAGCCTATACTTTTCCCCTCTTGGAACCTATCACCAATGTTCAATTATCCTTCAAAAACAAAAATAAAAAAATATTATCTATAAATGGTTATAAGAGAAAAGGACTTCAATCCCTCCCATAATAACTTTTTCTTTTAGAAAAGATGAAAACACCCCTCATAAAAGGGTTATTTTTTTAAGGGAAAAGGAAAAAAAAGGAAAATATAAATAAATGTGAAACAAATCCTTGTCATAATAGACCTCACCCTAGGAAAAAGTGAAAACACCCTTGGAGTGAGAAGATAACCAACAAAAAGGTCATCTTCTCACTCCAATGGAGTGACAAAGGAGAATCATCTCGTCATCTTCTCACCCTTGGAGTGACAAAGGAGAATCATCTCGTCAAGTACAATGTCCACCTCCTTGGTGCAATGATTCTTCAATACCAATAACCCATATAGTCCTTAAGCTATCTCCCTAAATGCACTATATTCCAATGATTCTCGTTCGTTCTACTTTGTAACCTTCTATATCTTACGATACCTCCATTAGTGCACTAAATGTTTGCAAGCTCTTGTACCTTTGAACCTTGCAAAGCATAATGCCAACTAATGTATCAAAGTTTTGGATACTTTAGCTACCTCCCTAAGTATGCATTCTCTTCAATAATGCCTTTGTTGAGAGTAAGATCTTCATTGAAAAAAAGTAAGCAATCTAAGCTTTCATTTTACCCTAATATTATTGTGAGATAATGGATGGCCTTTTGTACCTATCAAAGAGTGCAAGAAAAAGGGTAAAGTGAGAGATTAGTTAGTTTCTTTTTACACCAATAATAGTGCATAATGGCATACTCCCTCTATACCCCTTGCACTTGCCATTCTCTTCTAGGTGTGAACTCATTTCTAACTCCTATCAATGTGTGACACTCAAGGGGAAGGGCAACTGATTGCTCTTTTCTTAGAATTGAGTGATTGGTAATGATAAGTGGCCTTTAATAAAGCAATGTCAACAATATGATTATCTTCAACTCCACTCATATTTCACTCCTTTTAATGATGGCAATTACCTAGACCCTTCCATGCCAATTAGTTTGTTGTAGAATGCATGTTGTATGACCTTTAGTTCTTGTACAATCTTTATTGACAACATAATGGCCAAGATTTCCTATTCCTAATTCTCTATGTTTGAGTGTGCTTTTGTTTGCAAATGCCATATTTGTGGTTCACATATTAAGTGTGGGGAGATCTCAATCCAATCCTTCAAACCCCCTAATATTTCTCTTAAGCTTAAACATTTGCACATAGTTCATATTCTAAGTGGGGGACACATCCTCATACTACATACGTTTAATGAGCATTCCATGTGCACACATGTACATGTACATACATTCACGTATTTAAAATACACAAAACAAAAACAACAACATGGCCTTCTTCTTCTTTTTTAAGGGAGCTTGAAAAGTATATTATAAAGAGGGAAAGTTTATACAATTGAGGGATTGTTATAGCTTCTATACAAGGAACCTAATAACAAAATCAACCCATATGCATCATGATCCACTCTCCTATGTTTTTAAACACTTAATTCTTGTTTTTCTTTTGTTATTTAGTTTAACATAATATGAAAAGAACACCTTTCCTCCTCACATTCTTTCCCAATACTTACTTTAGAAATAGCTTTTAAAAAACAAAGAAACATTTTTTTAAAAGCCCTAACTCCCCACTTGCATGCCCATTCCCCCCCCCCCCCCCCTTCTTCCTTTCTTTCTCTATCCCTTCATGTCTCTGTCCTTAACATCTCCATCTTCTTACCCTCCCTCCTTCTCCACCTGTGTCTTCTACCACTCTCATCCCATTTAGCCCTCCCACCCCAACATCCCACCGTCTTTTCCTCCTCCCACTACCCACTGATTCCTCCTCTTTTCTCTCCCTATGTTTGATATCTGCCTCTTGCCTTTCTTGATCCATGTGGACAACCTACCATCACCTCTCCCTTGTCCTCTTTGAATCAAAGAGATGGCTGCCATGGTGGAGGTATTGGCTATGACACAAGGTAGGGTGTGTGAGGATGCAAATGAAGACATCATTCAAGAGCTCATTATGCTTCACAACAAGTGCCCATCATGGCCAAGCTCCAATTCCTCCTTTGCTTGATCTACTCTTGCCTAAAACTTTAGGCTTCTAGAATTAGGAAAATAGAGGAGCAAGAAATGTGTGCCACTTTTCTTGAATATGAGTTTGAGCAGCTAGCTCAAAAAATATATTTGAGGATTCAAAGGCAAAGTGGGAAGTTGAGCAAAAAACTTGGTCAAGTTTATTGAGGATAAACTTAAAGTGATGGATGATGTTAATAAGCAATATAGTGACATTGTAGTAGGGATCCAAGGTGTTGATCTTTTGTTCTTATATTACATTCTGTCTTGCCTTGTTGCAATAAAAATAAAAACTCCTAGCCTAAAGGGTGGAGAAGGGTTTAGTTCTAGTGATTGGGACTTACAAGTTGAGCTGGTGCACAGATCGGATGCCGTAAGTGCACATACTGAGCGTCAGAAGGTCCCCAAGAACAAAAGAACTCTACTTTTTGCACAAAACTCAAGGTAGAAAGCATGCACGACATGAATAAGAGACCAAATGGGTGCAATCTCCCCCCATGCCTTGTGTGAGCGCTCTAGAAAGCATATATTTTATGTATTAATCATCTTCAAGCTCAAATAATAGCCCAAATTACAAAATAGCACGCTTTTGGCTTTTGAGTTTACTTTAGTGCCAAATAGAAATAAAGCTAATGGGCGGGCGCCCAAGAAGTCAGGCATATCCAATACAATGTCTAGATACAAATATCATAATCGTGCGCCCATGCGCTTACAAAAATAATAAATAAATATCCAACGCCTTAATAAATAGGTGCGACAAAATATAGGCGTCATGCCTAAGGTATGCGCCCATCAAAATATAGGTGATAACTCGAATACACACTATCCTCCAATGCTTTCCACCGCCACTGCTATTATCTCTACATATCAACTGAAGCATTCACAAATGTTAGTAAAATAATACAATTAAACCGACAAAAGTGAATACCTAGCAGTCTTCAGCTACATAAATAAATCAATTGATTAGAAATCAATCCTAACCTTAATTTATCACGAGTGCGCACTCCAAACTCATAAACGTTTATTAATTTAATATGTATTTTGAGAAATCACCCGCTATGGAATCACCCATGTACACACTAAATTAACAAAATGTCGGAAAATGATAGGCGTCCCCATCGAATCCTCGCACAAAGAATCCACTTTGTGTATGGGCCCCGATAATCAAAGTTTACGAAATCCACCGTAAAACCTCATGGAATCCGCCGTGGCACGGAATCCACCGTAGCACAGAATCCACTATGTAATATGCCTCCTGGCATTATACCCCCGGGGTGGGATAGCAATTTTCCTCAATTGCTATTAGCTCAATGTGGAGCTAACAGAGTGGGGAAAGCATTTAAGTCTCTAGCGTGCATCCATTGGGCCTCTTCAACAGGATGGTTTTTAAACTTAACCAAATATCTAGAATATCTACAGCCAGTTCTAGTGGTCATAAAGTCAATATCTATAATAGTCTCAGGCTCAAGGATTTTAGTCTCTTCATCTAACAAAGGTGGGTTTTCATAGACAGGGTGTACAGGTAATTGGCCTCTAAAGGGTCGTAATAAACTAATATGAAAGGTGTTGTGAATTTTCCAATGTGGTGGTAGTTCTAACTTAATTGCATTATCATTGATTTTATGAATTATCTTAAACGGTCCATAGAATCTAGGTGCTAATTTCACAACTGGGTGTTTATCTACACTTTGTAATCTACGTTTCTCTATTCTTAACCAAGCATAGTCATCAACTTTGAAATTCATGCCCTATCTTTTCTTATTTGCTTGTTTTGTATAGGATTGCTGGGCTTTGGCAATCATATCTTTAACCTCATCAAAAATTAGTAGCGTGCATGTTAGCAATATCACTTTGAATCTTGTTTGATAATGAAGCAACAGGTGTAGGTAATCTATAACCATAAATCACTTCAAATGGTGCTTTCTTTGTAGCTATGTGTGGTGTATTGTTATATGCAAACAGAAGTAAATGTAGATGTGTATCCCATGTGCGTGGTTTTGAAATAGTGTAAGCACATAAAAGATCTAAAATAGTACTGTTAGTAGCTTCTGTTTGACCATTAGTTTCAGGATGAAATGTTGATGAAAAATCAATCTTTGTTCCTAAGTTAGCAAACAAAGTAATCCAAAAATTATTAAAAAATCTAGAATCACGATCAGAAATAACAACTTTTGGTAAACCATGATTAGTTAAAACAGTTTTCAAAAACAAGTGAGCTGCTTGAGATACTGTTAAAGTTTTCTTGCATGGAATGACATATGCTTGTTTGCTAAACCTATCTACAACAGTCCAAATCATATCATGGTTAGCTTTAGTGTTAGGTAAACCAGTAATAAAATCCATAGAAATATGTTCCCATGATCTTGATGGAATAGATAAAGACATTAGTAAACCATACTATTTACCATGATGTCTCTTAACTCTTTGACAAACCAAACATTCAGAAACAAAGTTAGATACATCAGTGTCCATATGTGGCCAATAAAAATCTTCAGTCAATGTACGCAAAGTAGATATAATACCTCTATGACCTTGATATGGAGGACAATGAATCTCATTCAAAACAAAAGATCTAAATGGAACTGTAACACATAATCTCTTTTCATAAAACATGAATCCATCATTGTAAGATAGTGAATCAATAAGAATCCAGTTATTTGCAACTAATTTTTTCCAATCAGATTGAAAAGTAATATCATGATGATAAGTATCTTTCATAGGGATAAGGGAATCAAATGATATGACATAAATATTATAAATGGTCAGTCTTCTACTTAAAGCATCAGCTACTACATTTTCTTTTCCTGGTTGATATTGAATAAGGGGATGAAAACTCTGAATGAAAACTACCCATTTGATATGTATGTCAGATATTTGGGGTTGACTAAAGAGATGTCTAATACTTTGTTGGTCAGTCTTAATCATAAACTCAAAACCCATTAAGTAATGTTTCCATTGTCGTAAGGCTTGTACTACAGCTAGCAATTCTTTATCATATGTAGAATATTTAAGTTCAAATGGTTTCAGTTTACAGCTAGAATAGGCTATAGGATGATTATCTTACATAAGTACAACTCCTATTCCAGATCCGCTAGCATCAGTAACTATTAAAAAGAATGGTCTATTGAAATCAGGTAGTTGTAATACAAGAGCATGGGTTAATGTATGTTTCAATAAATCAAAAGATTTTTGTTGATTATCAGACCAATAATTAACAATACATTTCTTTAAAAGTTTAGTCAAAGACAAAGCAAGTAATGAAAAATTTCGCACAAATTTCCTGTAAAAACTAGCAAGACCTAGAAAAGAACATAACTCATGCACATTTTTGGGTATGGGCCAATTCAATATTGCTTCTATCTTTTTAGGGTCAACCTTAATACCTTCTGATGAAACAATATGACCTAAATATTCAATTTCTATTTGAAAGAATTCACTCTTTTCTGGATTAGCATATAATTGATTATCTTTCAACAACTTGAAAACTAAAGACAGATGTTCATAATGCTCTTTCTCGTTTTTACTGAATACCAATATATCATCAAAGAATACTATAACACAATGCTGATATTTCAAAAATATGTGATTCATCATTCAACTAAATGTAACAGGTGCATTAGTCAATCCAAAAGGCATCACTAGAAATTCATAATGTCCAAATTATGTTCTAAATGCAGTTTTGAATATATCAGATTTATCTAATCTCACTTGATGATAACCAGATTTAAGATCTATCTTACTAAATATGGCAGAACCTTGTAGTTTATCCATAAGATCATCTACCCTAGGAATCGAATATCTATTCTTAACTGTAATCTTATTTAGGGCACGATAATCAATGCACATGCGATAAGTATTATTATTATTCTTAACCAGTAAAACAGGTGCGCCAAATGGAGAACTACTAGGTCTAATTAATCCTCAGTTTAATAATTCCTCTACTTGATTTTGAATTTCTTTCTGTTCAATCTGGTTATGTCTATATGGTGCTTTACAGGGTGGTTGTGTACCAGGAATTAAATCTATTTTGTGATCTTCAGGACGTAAAGGTGGTAGTCCAGGTGGTAAATCATCAGCAAAGCAATCTTTAAATTGAGTAAGAAATTGTTTATGCCTAGGATGCATATGTTTTTCTTTAGCTTGAAGTTCATTCGTCCAAATTAAATAAGATTTACTACTTTTACGTAATGCACGTTTAGCTTGAGTATGAGTAAGCAATGAAAAATTATTAGATGTGTGCATACCATACAATGTAATTTGTTTTCCTTGAAAATTAATTTTAATTGAATGCGTGGAATAATCTATGTCAGGATTATGCTGATGACGCCAAGGCATACCTAGGATAATATCACTGGAGTGTAAAGGTACAACTAGAAAATTCCTTCGTTCAGTGTATTCACCAATTTTAATTTCTAAGTCATGCACCTCTTGTGATTCATTATATCTTGTGCCTAAGAATACTGCTTTAATGCGATAATGTGTAGAAATAGTTTGTAAATTCAAATCTTTCACTAACTTTGCAGAAATAAAATCATGTGTGCTAACATCATCATGCAAAATAATCTTTTATTTTCCATGCACTAAACATTTCATTGTCAACAAAGAATGTGGAGTTGGCATACCTGGTAAAGTATCTGAAGGAGTAGCAATGTCGTTTTCATCTTCCGTAAAGTCAGGCATCTCCTCATGTTCTTCATTTTCCATTGCTCCAAGATAATTGATATGGACAAGTGGCTTCTTCGATTGGCAATTGGCTGCTAGATGTCCAGGTTGATAGCATTTGTAACAAACTATAGGTTTGGCTTTAGATACATTGTTGGCAATGGCAGGAAGTCTAGGAATATTGGGATTTGGCTGTGAGAATGGCTTAGGGTTTGGATTGGTATTTGATGGCAAAGTAGGTGGTCATGTCCAAGACTTACAGAAGGAAGATGGAAGAAAATGACTTTGATTGAATCTTCTAAAATTTGAATAAATTGCTTGGAACCATAGTTACCATTAGCTTGAAATTGTTGTGGACGCTTGTCTCTTCCTCGAATCTTGTCTTCAGTGTCATGAGCCAAAGAAATTGCATCTTCAAGGGTTGTAGGCTTGAACATATTGACTTCAGCGTAGTAATGTCCAAGTAAACCAGACATAAACTTGCACTTGTGAGTCGCTTCAGGTACGTCTTCAAGCATACGAAGTTGCAGTAGGGGATTCCAAAAACGTTCAGTGTATTGGGAAATAGGCTCACGATCTCTTTGATGGAGAAGATCCCATTGCTTTATGGCTTTTTCATGAAATCGAGGAGGAAGGAAATTCTGCAGAAACTTCTTTTTGAAACTCTCCTAGGTAGTGGGACAATCAATACTCTTACGAACCACGGTCCACCAAAGAGATACTCGATCGACTAAATGATTAGTAACACATTTAATTTTGTCTTTTTCAGCGTATGTCTCTTCATAAAAGTAATCATCAAACTGACTGATAAATGCAAGGACACTCTTTCCATCTCGAGTTCCATTAAAAGTATAGAATTTGAAATTTCTTTTACTTATCTTTGTTTCTTTGCAGATGAATTGAGCTTCGAGCGTCGCATTGATGGTACGTCGGATAAGATCTTCGGGTTGTGTTCCATCTTTGTCAGTGGTAGATTGTTGCAAATTGGCCAATTGAACTTGCAAAGCTTGGCGGGCTCTTCGTTCTTCATCAAGCTACATCATAATTAAATCCAATTTTTGTTCCATCGTAGGTTCGGGAAGATCGCCTTTAGCCATTAAATCATCCATATTTTGTTCCATTATCTTGGAAAATTTCAAAAGACCTCACACTCTCAAAATCCAATTAGCGGGATGAGCATAGCTCAAAGTCGGGTATACAAGGCTTATAGATTTTTGTTTGGCTTTTACAGTATTCGTCTTTTGCGGTTGCGGGATTTGTAGTCTTTGTAAAAACTGCGTATGAACTTCTGCGTGTGCTGAAACTGGTTCAACAAGTCTGCGTGTGTGAACAGAGTCTTCCAGGGAACAATTTTGTAGTTCTGTGCTTCTGCGCAGGAACAGTCCTTATAGGAGTAATTGAGGTAAGTCGATTTTGATCTTTGTGGACTTGGTGAACTTGCAGAGTAATAAAACTTGCAGGACTTGAATGATTAGGAAGATTAGTGACTTATAGCTTAGATGACTAAGCTTGAAAGTAACTAACTGACTGTCGACGAAATTTGAGGGGGGGGCCATTTTCATCGCCGAAAATCACGCTGAAGACCCACTGCTGCTACTGCCGATTTTCAAATTGAAGCTTCTTAAGCTTCTTATAAAGCTTACTAAGCTTTATTTTAAAGCTTAAGAACTTTTAATTATGGAAGAAGCTTACTATGACTGTGGAAAAAATGACTTGTAGTGAGAGATGTAGAAGTGATCCTCCGCCTTCTCAGGCCGATCCTTTGCGATCAGAAGCTATAGACAGAGGTTCTTGACCGCCAGGAATCCACCTGTATCGACGGTTTGCGATGAAACTGATTGTAGAGCTCGATTGTTCCAGGAGCTCCGCCTTCGCGCAAGATGGGTAACGATTGGAAACTCTCGATCTCAGCTTCGCTCTGATACCACTGGTGCACAGATCGGATGTTGTAAGCATGCGTAGTGAGCATCAGAAGGTCCCCAAGAACAAAAGAACTCTACTTTTTGCACAAAACTCAAGGTAGAAAGCACGCACGACATGAATAAGAGACCAATTGGGTGCAATCTCCCCCCATGCCTTGTGTGAGTGCTCCACAAAGCATGTATTTTATGTATTAATCATCTTCAAGCTCAAATAATAGCCCAAATTACAAAGCAGCATGCTTTTGGCTTTTGAGTTTGCTTTAGTGCCAAATAGAAATAAAGCTAATGGGCGGGCGCCCAAGAAGTTAGGCATACCCAATACAATGTCCAGATACAAATATCATAATCGTGCGCCCATACGCATACAAAAATAATAAATAAATATCCAACGCCTTAATAAATAGGCGCGATAAAATATAGGCGCCATGCCTAAGGTATGCGCCCATCAAAATATAGGTGATAACTCGAATACACGCTATCCTCCAATGCTTTCCACCGCCACTGCTGCATTCACAATCGTTAGTAAAATAATACAATTAAACCGACAAAAGTGAATACCTAGCAGTCTTCAGCTACATAAATAAATCAATTGGTTAGAAATCAATCCTAACCTTAATTTATCACGAGTGCGCACTCTAAACTCATAAACGTTTATTAATTTAATATGTATTTTGCGGAATCACCCGCTATGGAATCACCCATGTACACACTAAATTAATGAAACTCCCGAAAAGGATAGGCGTCCCCATCGACTTCTCGCACAAAGAATCCACTTTGTGTATGGGCCCCGGTAATCAAAGTTTACAGATCCATCGTAAAACCTCACGGAATCCACCATGGCACGGAATCCACCGTGTAATATGCCTCCTGGCATCAGAAGCAATAGTTAAGGAAAGAATGGTAAGAGTTTGGATTTGAAGGACATTTTATAGTCGATGCATTGATGATAGATAGAGGATATTTAGTAATTGTAATGATGGATGTCACAATGAAATCCTTGGGATTGCAAGGCATGTAGCCCACATGGTAGCTGATCAAAGTAGTAGATCAAGGTAGGAAAAAGCCTTCATGTATGTAAAGGCAACATTATTGACTTATCTAATTGGTGCTAAAACCTAATTCATATCAAATCTCTTACCCTCGATTAGAAAGGCCTTGGTTGTTTGAAGCAAGAGCATAAACAAATTGGTTCAAAGGAACATTGACCTTGGGAAGAGAAGTTGATAAAGTGGTCTTGAAGTTGTATGGACCACAAAAAGAAAATGGGACTACCTTCAAGATTTCTTCCAATTCATCCAAAGAAATGCAAGATGGAATCTCTTCAAAAGAAGATGTAATGAAGAAAACTTTTCCACTAGAGGGTTAGTATCAAGATACTTATCAAGAGAAGGAAGGCCATCGGCTTTGGGTGAATACTTTCTGCCAAATCCCTTAGTAACCTCTAAAATTAATTTAGACATTGAAATCAAAGCTTGATCCATTGCTCTCCTTGGTATATGACTATCCTAGAGCCAATGTCTAAAGAGGAGTAAGAAACAAAGATTTGTTCTTCTCTTAAAGGACCCTATCAAAAGGAGAGTGGGATTTACAAGAAGATGAGTCACAAAATGACAAAGATTCAATGGAGATAGGAGATAAGTCTAATGATTGTGAAATTACTTTGTCCAAGTGAACAATTCCTATAGAGCCTACAAGGTCACAATGACCGAAGATCAAGCACTCATTGACAAGATAATGGCAAATCCCTTTGGACTAATTAATGGCCCTCTAAGCATGTAATAGATGCATCAGTGATGGTTGATGCATCCAAAATGTTCTTCATTTGTGGCTCCTATCATCCTGATAAAGGACTCCCTCAAAAGGATGATGATGATCCATCATGCTAAAGAGCACCTACCTCCTAAAACATGGGATAAGAATGCAACTTATTTACAACTATAAATCTCAATAAAATGATGTTGTAGAGAGGAAGAATAGGATCTTGTTTGAGGCAGCTAGATGCATGCTGAAAGACAAGCAACTTGTAAATTGCTATTAGGCTAAAGCAATCAATGCTACCTACTACTTGATGAATAGTTTAGGTACTAAAGAACTAAGAGGTATTATACCATATGAAGCATTCTATGGATTTGTTGGTATATGTCAAGCTTACAAGCTTTATGATAGCCAGGGGTTCTTTTTTATCAAGGGATATAATATTTGATGAGAATGGAAACTAAAAATCAGCTCAATCCTCAAATTTGGACACATCCTCTTCCATGCCTCTCAAAATGCACGTACCAAAACAACTATGGAAGAAGATCTTATTGAAGAATTAGAGGAAGAAGATGTAGAGCATTGAGTAGCTTTAAGCAAGTCTACAAGGCAAAGAAGGACATGCCAAAGACTAACATATCAAAGAGGTAAAATTTTCAAATTTGAGCAATGCAATCTTGCTCTTCTCACCTTGAACTTTTCTTGTTTAAAGCCTTTGGCCACTTACCTTGCAATCCAAGTGGATTTACAAGTTGAAGGTTATAACTGATGTTAAACCAAAGTACAAGGCAAGGTAAGTGCCCAAAGGCTTTTAACAAGAAAAGGATGTGGACTTTGATGAGATCTTTTCACTTGTGGTGAATTTGACTTCTCTTCACACTGTGATTGCTTTGGTGACTAAGATTGGCATTGGTCTCATATAGTTAGATGTGAAAACATTTATGCATGATGATCTTCATGATCAAGTCTACATACAATAGCTAGAAGGTTTTGTGGAGAATATGGCGAAGAATAGCTTGTGTGCAAGTTTTTAAAAAGTCTTTATAAATGGAAGTAGACCCCACAAGAATGGTATAATAAGTATGATACCTTTATAGAGTGTCATGGCTATAAGAGAAGTAAGATAGACCATTGCTTATACACTAGAAATGCTAAAGATGGTAGCTTAATAGTGTTGATCCTTTATGTGGATGATATGTTGATAATTGGAAAAAACAAGTGTAAGATTGATGCCTTTAAAAAAAGGTTAATGGAAACCTTCAAAATGAAGGATTTGGGACATGAATTACATTATTGGTATGCACATAATCATGGGGATAGAACAAAGACATTGCTTTATCTATCCCAAAAGGATTATGTCAACAAAGTATTGCAATGTTTCAATGTGGAGGGGCTAGGAAATTAGTACTCCATTGCCTCTATATGTGAATCTTAGTGCTAATTTTTGTCCCAAATATGATGAGGAGAGAGCTAAAATGACCAAGGTTCCATATTTATCATGTGTGGATAGTCTCATATATGCTATGATTACCACTTGCTTAGGCTTTGCTTTTGTAATGGGACTAATGAGCAGGTACATGTTAAATTCTGGCTGGAAGCAAGTAGGCATCTTTAAGTACTTGAGTGGTACAAGAGATATGCACATATGCTTTGGGAGGAGTACTAAAAATGAGCAGGTACATGTTAAATCCTAGCAGGAAGCATTGGGAAGCAATGAAAGGCATCTTTAAGTACTTGAGTGGTACAAGAGATATGCACATATGCTTTGGGAGGAGTACTAGTGGTGTACTTGCATATATGGATACAAATTATACAGGGGATGTTGGAAAGTTAACCATAGGATATGTTTTTACCTTGTACGGTGATGAAATCTCATGGATATCTCGTTTGTAGAAATGTGTGGCATTATTTACATTGAAGTTGGGTATGTTGTAGCCATAGAGGCATATGGCTTACTCGTCTAGTAGGAGAATTCGCCTTAGTGAAGACATACCATTGTTGCACAATTGCACAGTGATGATTAGAGTGCCACCATATTAGCAAAGAATCTTGTGTTTCATGCAAAAACCAAGTTCATACTATTGATACTTGTGCAAAACTTTCTTACCAAGATTTCGCCCTCCAAAAATTTCACATATTGTAGGGAGTTGATAAACAATGGGGAAGGGTATCTGACATGTATTTACCTCATATATTATGTTACTCTTTGTCTCCCTTAAAGTCACGCTGGCCTTTTAAATGAGAGGTTGTTGGGGGGTAAATTTCAATGCGACCAACCATCCATCTTACTCACTAATCTTAACTATACATGTACATACTCATTCTTTGTTCTTAGAGTGATAAGGTAATAAAGTGTTGCTCATAAGAGAGATATTGGAGGCACTATAAACATAGTATCTTCTCTCCATCTCTCTCTATGTCTTTGTGCAATCTCTGTTCTCTTTGCAACTCTATCAATGATCAGTAGTAAGCCCTCCACACCACACCCTTAAAAAGTAGAGTTAGAAACATTACCTATGATTGTGGTGACATTCTTTAGAGCAATGACTATCTTACATAAGATATGGGAGTTCCCATGCCTCAGATATCCTAGACTGCCATTGACCTCCTTTAGATAGGTAGCAAAGGTAGGTGAAAGGGAATGTTTGTACTCACAGATGGTAACTTGGATGAGCTTACATGGACAGAACTCTCGCCTTGACTATAACCTAGACTATGTTACATATCCTTTCATCATATTTGAGGCGAATTTAGTTATTAATGCTGATAGCTTGAGAGATGACACTAGGAGGGCTAGGACCAAAGATGGAGTCTTACCAAAGCCACTTCCTACATCTCTCTGAGGCTTGGATCCAATTGCCTCTCCCTCTAGGACCAAAGATGGAGTCTTACCAAAGCCACTTCCTACATCTCTCTGAGGATGGATTTATCGTCCTCAAACCGTAGTATATGGACATGTACCTCTTTGATAGTATGTAAGCTATTATTGGACAACTGTGCACTTGTCCCATGAATTTGCGGATGGAGGTTGGAAGGTGGACATACACCCTAGTAGAGAATAGGATATGACAAAGAGCTCAAGATGAAGGAGTACTACATTTGCAAATTATAGTGTGCTATGACATATAGGGGAGTATCATTGCCTCTTCTGCAAGGGCTTCCGACCTCTTCACTATGCCATGGAGTACAAGGATTAGAGATATCTAGGACTTTGTCTCTTGGAGCTCCAAAGGCAACACATAGCACTCTATGAGAAAAGAGACTACATTGCCTAAAGGGACCCAAGTAGAGAGCAGTGATGAATTTCTTCCACAGATTAGAGTCTATAAGCACTACTAGTTCAATGGGTATAGAATTCAATAGGTATAGAGTTATCCCATTAGACTATACTTACCCCACATCATGGAGTTGCATTAGATAGGGCCATTGCACTTTGCGAGCACATTGGCTTCCTCTCCTACCTCATCGACATTCCAAAACTGCATAGTGCAAGGTTAGCACCATGTCCTCCTGGCCTGACGTCTTGAGCTTCCTCATGCCTGGCAGGGGGGCCCACTACGAACGATTCAAATCATTGTTTTGAAAACAAAATTATAATATGTTATAATTTTTTTGCTTTTGTATCACAAGGAAAAATCGTCCCCCAAAGTGAAAGTTATGGCGAAGGTAGGCTAAAATTATGTATGGAACTTGGAAGGCTGAGGTTGGTTATACACCAAATGGTAGACACCCACTTTGCAAGTATTTACCAATCAAAATACTTCTTTAGGGGTCAGGTGTTTGCAATCCTTTACACATTGGAGAGGACATGACATGTTGTTTACTTGTTAAATAGGTGAACTCCCGGCTCACTTTTGGACAGGGAGTCTCTCTCGCCCAAGGACAAGGGTGCACTTTTTATATTTGTGATAAATCAAAAAAGTATAAACATAATAATTTCACTTTTTTGCAAAAAATATCCTTTTGGTGTGTAAAAACTTTGTATCCATGTATGTGTCTAGTTCTAAAAATTGCATGCCCACACTCTAGGCAGGGGTTGAGCATCCACCATTTGATATGTAACCAGTCTGGGTGTTTTATTTTTTGGGAAAAGTAATACAATAGAGGCAGTCGATTCGAAGAAAGCATCTGATGACATGACATGTACAGACCGACCCATGACATCGTCAGGGACGAATTCTTTCTTTCGCGACGATCGAGAAAAAGATATGCCCAAGTCAAAGCGGCTCTGTATATTCTCTCAGCTAGTGTTCTTGATGAACCGAAAGAGTAAGAATTTCCTAAGAGGAGGAGGAGGGGAAAAAACCTTCTTTGCTGCTACCTCCATATACCAATAATATGCTGTGCGCACCATTCAGAATTAAGAAGAGAATTTTTGTTGTCTGAAAGGAGAAGGATTCCTTTTGCACTGCAGGCAAAGGAGGGAAGAAAGAAAGACGCCATGGCTGCCCCGGCCATGGCAGCAGTACCACAGCTCATGATTGCCCTGCCACACTCCATCAAACGTGCTGCTGTCACTTTCAGCTTGCCCTCTTGGCTCTGCTCGCATCCCACCCCGGTATTAATTTGCGGCCCTTATTTGTTGTTGGTGTAAAGTGATGGCAGGCGTGTAATTTTTACTGGCTTGAACAAACGACTAGTGCAATACTCCTCTGGTTTCGAAAAGGTTCATGCACTTTATGCATGTAAGGTCTTTACTGTCTTGATTAGACAACTAGTGCAATCCTCTGGTAACATTCCGCTTTCTTGAAACGTTCATGCAATCGTCTTTGCCATCCATGGATGTTATTGTATTCTTTGGGGACTCTTCTGGGACTTGGGGATGTTGCTCAGGTCTCTCTGACTACCGTGGACACCGACATTCTCTCTTTTTTGGGATGTGCTCGCATGGTTGGTGTAGTTGTAGCCCCTATATCCAGGATTCCATTCCAACTTCCTGAGCAGGCTGTCTCCATCATATATGTCATTCTTTGGGGCATACATTCTAACCTTGATCCAACATAGCTCTTGCCCAAGAATTGTAAGAAGATTACTAATGCGAGATCATACTTCCTCATTTCCTAACACACCTATTCCGTTGAATTCTAGAGCCCCACCGCAAATGTGATGTTCTTTTATTGGGGCTTCCAATTCACCTCTTTTATGGGGGCTTCCAATTCACCTGAGACAACAAATAGGGCCATAGTTGAAAGGATATACATGTGAAGAAAACTGCTAGGGTTTGCACTCAGGAGACACAAAGTGTACAACTATGACAGAAATACAAAGAAACAGGCACAGACAAAAAAGCAAAACTCAAACCCTATACACAAAACTCAAAATTCAAACCCTAAACACAAAAACTCAAAACTCAAACATAAACAGAAGAAGGGAAAGAAGAACACAACTCTAAGTGAATGAATACTACAAAAGAATATAAGAGTGTATAGATACTCAAGGGCAGAGCAATGTGTTGGGGAGTGACATCCATTGGAGACGGATCCCAAGTTTGTGACCACTAGTCCGAGTGTAGGATAGAGAGGATCTAGCAAACGTAGGTGTCAGGAGGACCTGGAGCACCAAACGCAAGCTGGACAAATGACGAAGAGGGCTTGGAGCACCAAATGCAAGTTGGACAAATGACGAAGAGGGTTGGCAACTTTTGGAGTGTTTTAGCTCAATACCCTTTCTTAGGCCCAAAACTGAGTTGAAAGGTTAGGCCAATCACTTTGATTTTTACTTACCCCAAGGTGTCCCATCCCAAAATACCCACGACATCGGACAAAGGGTGCATGTCGGCTGCCCAGTGGCCTACCAAGACTACAGAGGCGATGGTTATCTTACCAAGGGAGTCCAAGTAGTCACCCCAAAGAGGATAGGGCATCGGACAAAGGGTGCATGTCGGCTGCTCAGTGGCCTACCAAGCCCTACAAAGGTGGATGGAACCACATTGAATTGTTAAAAAAAAAGAAGTGAGAGTTAAAGTTTATGAGAGACGGTCGATGGAGGAACAGTGACCCAGAAGATGGGAGTAGGGAGGGTACACCCAACACATGGTGCTACTAGTTGGCAACTAGTCACTACCAATGTGCTAACATGATACTACTAGTGTATCACTACATTGACAGGTTGGGAGCTATCATTTTATTTTCAGCTTGATACTAGTGTGCTACTTTTAGTATGTTACCAATGTGTTGCTAGGTTGGTAGCTTGGGAGCCCCCATTTTATTCTTGGTTTCATATTAGTTTGTCACTTTTAGTGTGCTACCTGAGTGCTATCAATGTGTTGCTTTAGGTTAGTACTAGTGTGCCACTAGATTACTAAAGTGGGAGCTACCATTTTGTTCTCAACTCGACAACAGTCCACTACTTTTGATATGCTACTAGTTTGTTACCAGTTTGCTACTAGGGTGCTGAAGGAAGAGGAACATGATATCGGTCTTCATGTGGTGTCGAGAACCATACGGAATGGAAGAAGATAAAGTGAATGAAACACCTTGTTGGAAGAGCAAGGTAGAAGTCACCGCCATGATAGCATCGAGAGAGATGTTATACGATTCGCCTCGGGAGGGGAAATCTCCATGTTGGAAGAAGAACAAGCTCTCTTAGGATGATGAAACTATGAAAGGAACGGTGCGCATCCCCACGTCTCTAGGCCAGGTAGTCACAAAGCAATTTGCAAGTTAGCCCTACATTGAAAGAAAAAATCTTGCAAAAGAGATGAGAATCTGCAAACACAGAGGTTAATCTCGTGATGCTCCAAAGCAAAACATAACAGAGAGAAAATCTAATTGAAAAGACAATGTAATGAATGTGTATGTGTGTGAGGAAACGCAGCGGAATACATAAGAATGGAAAAACTAAGGACAATGAATTCTATGGGCCCGACTCTAAGAGTGTGAATAATGGATGCTAGATTGACCTAGGGTAGCCTAAAGGACCTAGAGACATGCTAGTCTAAGAAGATGTCCACCATTGCATACGTCCAGTAGCAGGGCTTTGCCAAAGGAATGCCTGACGAGGTGGAGATGTTAAGAAGACTGCTAGGGTTTGCACTGAGGACACACAGAGTGTACGACCACAACAGAAACACAAAGACACAGACACAGACACAGAGGGCAAAACTCAAACCCTAAACGCAAAACTCAAAACTCAAACTCTAAACGCAAAACTCAAAACTCAAACACATAAACTCAAACACAAATAGAAGAAGGGAGAGAGAGAACACAACTCTGAAGTGAATGCATGCTGTAAATGAATGTAAGAGTGTACAGTGTACTCAAGGGCAGAGCAATGTGGTGTGTGACGTCCATCGAAGACGGATCACAAGTCTGTGACCACCAGTCGGAGTGTAGGAGTGGTGAATAGTGAATGGCAGCAGGCTGGTTACCAAAACGCAGCAGTCTGGAGGCTGGAAATTGGTAAACGCAGCAGTTTACCACCGATCGGGGGCTGGAAACTGTGCACAGTTTGCTGTAAACAGCAGGTTGAAATAGTGTTTGAGAGTGTCAGGGCTTGTAATGCTGAAAACGCAGGCTGGCTGACCCTGGAGATGATGGACAGCAGGCTGAACAGCAATCTGGGACAGTTTGGAGCAGTCGCCAGCAGCTGAGAGTTGTCGCCTACAGCAATGCACAGGCTGAAGATGATGTGGCTGCAGTCAATGATGGCTGGACAGCAGATGGAGGTGGGCTACAGGCTAGAAACTGGGCGCCAACAGTAGCAGAGGGTGTGTGGGTTGGTGTAACCTGCAAACAAGGATGATTGCTGAATGGGGGGCAGCCTGTCTATTTATAGATGTGGAAGGGCGCCCCAAAAATTATGGTTTCCACTAAACTTTCTCGAACCGCTCCCCATTTTAGGGTTTCCACTGAGCTCTCTCGAACCGCTCCCCGTTTTAGGGTTTTACTTTAAAAGAGCATTTTTAGTGTGTTTTGGGGCTGTTTAAGAGGCTAATCAACAAGTAATGCATATTTTAGCTCAACACCATCTCTCAGGCCCAAAACTGAGCCGAAAGGTTAGGCCAGCCATTGTGATGTTGATGTACCCCAAGGCGTCCCACCCCAAAGCAGCCAAGGCATCGGACAAAGGGTGCACGTTGGCTGCCCAGTGGCTTACCAAGACTATAGAGGCGATGGTTATCTTACCAAGGGAATCCAAGTAGTCACCCCAGAGAGGGTAGGGCATCGGACAAAGGGTGCACGTCGGCTGCCCAGTGGCCTACCAAGCCCTACAAAGGCAGATGGAACTACATGGAACTTTTGTGCGTTTTTTTTTTTGAAAAAGTGTGGTAAATTTTATGGGATGCAGCCGATTGAGGAACAGTGACCCAGAAGACGGGAGTAGAGAGGGTACACCCAACACATCACAAAACAATACAAGCTAACCCATTCACTCAGGGTGTCGATGACGAGGAAAAGTAGGTGATGAGGTAACATGCAGCAGGTGCCACTTGGACAATGTCCCTCATGGAAAAATTGTTCACTTGCCTTAGCGCCCTAGTACAAAGATGATAAAATCATGCAATGCAAAGGGTAAGGTACAACAGGGGGGAGAAGCCGATGTCGAAGACAAAGTGCTGAAGCCTTTAGAATACCAAGAAAGGTAGGAACCCCCTCTCAACCTGGATGTAGATGCCGAAGAAGGAAGAGGAGCCTGATGTTGGTCTTCGTGTGGTGCCGAGAACCATAAGGAATGAAGAGGAGGAGGAAGTACCCAGTTGGAAGAGCTAGGTAGAAGTCACCGCCATGATAGCATCAAGAGATGCTGCACGATCCGCCTCGGGAGGGGAAGCCTCCATGCTGGTAGAAGAGCAAAACTCCAAGGATGATGAAACCATGAAGGAACGACTCGCATCCCAAGTCTCCAGCCTAGGTAGGATTGGGCAAACTGGCATGTTAGCCCTACACTGAAAAAACTGAAGGAACAAGTGCAAAGATGCAAATGTGTATGTGTGTGTGAGTAAATGCAGCGGAAGACTTAAAATGTAGAGACAAAAATCCTATGGGTCCGACTCTAAGAGTTCGAAAAATCAATGCTAGATTGACCTAGGGTATCCGAAAGGACCTAGAGACATGCTAGTCTAAGAAGGTGGCCACTATCACGTACGTCCAGTAGCAGGGCTCTGCCAAGGGAACGCCTGACGAGGTGGGGAGGAAGGTGAGATAGATGCATGAAGTGCAACGGGATCGGAACTTGTAGGCCAATCAACCAATCCTTCAGGAGTAGAGAAGGATGGCCGCTGAGGCTGTCCGGGTGCCACATGTCTATCAGTCCGCTGTGGGGGCTGAAGGAGCAGATGAAGCAGCAACGGAAGGCGTAGCCCCACGGGACTGTGAAGTTGCAGCGGTCTGTTGAGGCTTTTTAGGTGGAAGACCTTGGGCCTTGGAGCGACACTCCTCGTCCACATTGCTTGCTCTCTGGCAGTGTGTGTAAAAACCGGTTTTTCTTAGGGAGTTGCTGCCAGATAGGTCTTGATTCTTTGGTTCCATTGGAGGAAGAGGAGTCACCCTTTGATTGGCTTGCCTTCGCATCTAGCGAGTTCTTGCCACTGGTGGTTTTCCCTCTCGAAGAAGAAGCAACCAACCCCCTCTGCTTTGAATAAGGCTGGATGAGGATTTCTTGTGGACTTGATCATGCAGCCTTGCGTAATGCAAGAATTGGCACTCAAACTCGTAGAAGGTTGGCAATGGAGGTTGGGAGATGATGTGTTGAATGAAATTGAAGTACTTGTCGGGCAACTTATTCAAGAAGAATGTAACCTGATCGTTATCTGACTTTGGAGAGCCAGTAGTAGCGAACTCGGCAAGTAACCGCCTATATTCAGCCAGCTTGACTTTCAGATCATCCCCTTCCTTAAGAGAGAACTCTTGAAGCTCAAAGTCGAGATTGATGCGCCTCATACGATCATGAGCCGCATAGTGGTTGAGAAGGTGACTCCAACGGTCTGACACGAGTAGGAAGTGCTGCAACTGAGAGTGAAACTCGGGAAGCAATCCCTGCGTCAGCTCAACATTGGTTGTAGCATTGCGGACTCTCCATTGACGGATGTAGTCAGGGTGAGCTAGTCTAGGGTCCGGCATAGGCTCTAAACCAATGACGAGGTCCCAAAGACCCTGAGACTCAAGCACTTGTTCCATGAAATTCAACCAAGTAGTAAAATTTGACCCGTTAAAACGTGTCTTATCCGTGAAGGCATTCTTGGCCGTTGCAATAGGAGTGGTAGTGTTCGGAGATGGATAGTGTGAAAAAGTGTAGTGGGGGTAGGATGGGGAAGTGGAGTACACTTGGGAATGGGCCCCAGAGTGCCCACCAGGCATGCGGGTAGTGTGCAAGGTGGATCCATAGGTAGGGATGGGCTGACTAGGCATGGGCATGGTAGCCACATGAAGAAACCAAGGAGGTGGGATGGGACTACGGTGAGCAAAAGATGGGAATCCCTGCGTAGGTGTAACCCAAGGAGAGTGTGAAGACGCACCATAAGCTGAGGATGGAAACCCCTGCGTATGAGTGGTCATGGGAGATGTGAAGCTGGGGATAGTGAGGGGGATGCCCATCACAGTCGTCCTAGGAGTTATGGGTGTGCTCATGTGCTGAAAGGTGAGAGGCACTGTGTTAAAGGGTGTAATTCCCCCTAACGAAGTACCATGGTGCAAAGAGGTAGAGAATGGGGTGGAGAAGGAAAAGGTGCTAGGAGCGGAGATGGTAGATCCAACCCCTAGGGTGTGTGATGCAGATGTGGAGTATAATCCAAGATTTTGGAAAGATGATGAGAGATGATCAAGGTGTGATATAGAAGAGGGTGGGATGGGAGGCAAGTGAGAAGTGTGTGTAAACGCCATCACCGGCACGGGTCGATAGTCCATGAGGACAGTGTTGCCCTCGTCGTCATGCGAGACGTAAGGGTATATGTAGGTCTCTTCCTCATTTGGCTCCTCCATGTAGTGGACTGGAGCATCGCTCGGTGGATGGGTCACGTAAGGACCAGGGGGTCTAGGGATGCTCGTAGGATTTATTTCCATCCTAGGGACGGCTGGTTTCATATCGTTAGGCGCGGGAAGAGCCAATGGGGCTCCCCTTCCGAAGAATGGCTGCGGCCTGTTCGCTAGGTAAGGTTGGCCGTAGGGTTGCGAGTACGGAAGTCTTCTTGGTAATCTACAATGTCCAACATCATGGCCGAACGTACCGCAATTAGCACAAGGTCTTGACCTAGGGTCTTGACACTCGGCCGGTAAGTGGTTTTCGCCACAGTACACGCATTGGACGTGCGGGCGCGTTGGTCGTCTCAACATGTCTTGAACTTAGCTAATTCCATCTTGACATCAGCCAAGCCTTGGTCTATCTCGGTGGCCTTCCCCTTATCTTGGGATGATGGGATTGATTGCTCACTAGAGGCTGACGCTCTCTCTGAGCTTTGCGAGTTGGTCTCCTCTAGATTTGAGCTCCTGGAGTTCCGCTCCTTCAACAAATCATCGACTCTGATGGCTTCCTCAAACACTCTAGCTATCGCGTCTCGCTGCAAGCTTGAATTTCCCGCCAAAGCCTTATATAATACTTGAATTTCGTCTGCTTCGTGAGCCCCCTCTATTGAAGTTCACATACGCAAAGCCATCCGGATCCTGTACCTCAGAAGAAGAAACAGGCGAGGGTTTTGATTCATGCAACACAAAAGAATTGTACAAACCTGACATTGGACCTGGTGGAGATGATGAAGATGGATCGCCAGACGTTCCGAATGCCGTATGTCCTCCATGATCGGAGAGGTGGCTAGTCTCACCAACCGGTCCGAATGTGGTAGCAAAAGTGGTAGGAGGGGTGTAAACATCACCGTACTTGTTGCGATAGTACTCCTCAAAGTCCTCCTCTGTCATGTTAGTGAATTCTGGTGAAGGTGGAGTGTCGTCCTCCTCACCGAGTCCATAATGTTGTCTTAGGGCCTCCAATGATGGAGAAGCCTGATAAGACATCATAGGAATGTGTCTGGGACATTGTGATTCGCTTACGAGTCGTATTGTGTGCCTTGCACAAAGACTGCACAAAGACTAACTCTCAACAATATCCGCAGGATACTCTTTACAAGAGCACCGGCTTTGATACCATGTTAAGAAGACTGCTAGGGTTTGCACCGAGGACACACAGAGTGTACGACCATGACAGAAACACAAAGACACAGACACAGACACAGAGGGCAAAACTCAAACCCTTAACGCAAAACTCAAAGCTCAAACACAAAAACTCAAACACAAATAGAAAAAGGGAGAGAGAGCACAACTCTGAAGTGAATGAATGCTGTAAATGAATGTAAGAGTATACAGTGTGCTCAAGGGCAGAGCAATGTCGGTGTGTGACGTCCACCGAAGACGGATCCCAAGTCTGTGACCACCAGTCGGAATGTAGGAGTGCTGAATAGTGAATGGCAGCAGGCTGGTCACCAAAACGCAGCAGTTTGGAGGCTGGAAATTGGTAAACGCAGCAGTGTACCACCGATCGGGGGCTGGAAACTGTGCACAGTCTGCTGTTAACAGCAGGCTGAAACAGTGTCGAAGAGTGTCAGGGCCTGCAATGCTGAAAACACAGGCTGGCTGACCCTGGAGATGATGGACAGCAGGCTGAACAGCAGTTTGAGACAGTTTGGAGCAGTCGCCAGCAGCTGAGGTGTCGCCTACAGCAATGGACAGGCTGAAGATGATGTGGCTGCAGTCGATGATGGCTGGACAGCAGATGGAGGCGGGCTGTAGGCTGGAAACTGGGCGCCAACAGCAGCAGAGGGTGTGTGGGCTGGTGTAACCTGCAAACAAGGATGAACAGCTGAATGGGGGCAGCCTATCTATTTATAGATGTGGAAGGGCGCCCCAAAAATTAGGGTTTCCACTAAACTTTCTCGAACCGCTCCCCGTTTTAGGGTTTCCACTGAACTCTCTCGAACTGCTCCCCGTTTTGGGTTTTACTCTAAAAGAGCATTTTTAGTGTGTTTTGGGGCTGTTTAAGAGGCTAATCAGTAAGTAATGTATATTTTAGCTCAACAGGAGAGGAAGGTGAGATGGATGCATGAAGTGCAATGTGATCAGAACTTGCAAACCAATCAGCTAGTCCCTCAGGGGCAGTCAAAAAGATTATCTGCTGAGGCTATGCTCGGGCAACATGTCCAGCAACAACAACGGGTGCTGAAGGAGTAGATGAAGTAGAAGCGGAAGGCATAGCCCCATTGGATTGTGAAGTCGCAGTGGTTTGCTGAGGCTTTTTAGGTGGAAGACTTTAGGCCTTGGAGCAACACTCCTCGTCCACATGGCCTGCTCTCTGGTAGTGTGTGCAAAACCGGTTTTTCTTGGGGAGTTGCTACTAGATAGGTCTAGATTCTTTGGTTCCATCTGAGGAAGAGGAGTCACCCTTTGATTGGCTTGCCTTCGCATCTTGTGAGTTCTTGCCACTGTTGGTTTTCCCTTCTGAAGAAGAGATAACCAATCCCCTCTGCTATGAATAAGGCTGTGATGAGGATTTCTTGTGGACTTAATCATATAGCCTCACGTAACGCAAGAATTGGCACTGAAACTTGTATAAGGTTGGCAATCAAGGTTGTGAGATGATGTGCTGAATGAAATTGAAGTATTTTTCGAGCAACTTATTCAAGAAGAACGTAACTTGATCATCGTCTGACTTTGGAGAGCTAGTAGTGGTGAACTTGGTGAGTAACTGCCTATATTCTGCCAGCTTGACATTCAGATCATCCCCTTCCTTAATGGAGAACTCTTGAAGCTCAAAGTCGAGATTTATGCGCGGAGTATGATCTCGGGCCGCATAGCGGTCAAGAAGGTGACTCCAACTCTCTGACGGAGCGGAAAGTGCTGTAATTGAGAGTGAAACTAAGGAAGCAATCCCCGCATCAACTCAACATTGGCTGTGGCATTGCGGGCTCTCCATTGATGAATGTTGTCAGGGTGAGATAGTCGAGGGTCCGGGCATAGGCTCTAGACCAATGACGAGGTCCTATAGACCTTGAGACTCAAGCACTTGTTGCATGAAATTCGACTAAGTGGTGAAATTCAACCCATGAAAGGAGTCTTATCCATGAAGGCATTCTTGGCCGTTGCAATAGGAGTGGTAGTGCTCGGAGATGGGTAGTGTGAAAAAGTGTAATGGGGTAAGATGGGGAGGGGAGTGTACTTGGGAATGGGCCCTAGAGTGCCTACCAAGCATGTGGGTAGTGTGCAAGGTGGATCCATAAGTAGGGATGGGTTGACTAGGCATGGGCATGGTAGCCACATGAGTAACCCAAGGAGGTGGGATGGGAACACGTGGAGCAAAAGATGGGAATCCCTACATAGATGTAACCCAAGGAGAGTGTGAAAACACACCATAAGCTAAGGATGGAAACCCTTGTGTCTGTGCTATGGGTGTGCTCATTTGTGGAAAGGTGAGAGGCACTGTGTTAAAGGGTTGCATTTCCCCTAACAAAGTACCATGGTGCAAAGAGGTAGAGAATGGGGTAGAGAAGGAGAAGATGCTAGGAGCAAAGATGGAAGATCCAATCCCTAGTGTGTGTGAAGTGGATGTGGAGTGTAATCCAAGATTTTGAAAGGATGAAGAGAGATGATCAAGGGTGGAGGTAGAATGGGGTGGGATGGGAGGGAGTGAGAAGTGTGTGTCACATGCTCAAATGAAACAGAAGCTGTAGATGTTCTTGAATTCCGTTTGCTTCGTGAGCCCCCTGTATTAAAGTTCACATACGCAAAGCCATCCGGATCTTGCACCTCAAAAGAAGAAACAAGTGAGGTTTTTGATTCATTCAACTCAAAAGGATTGTACAAACCTGACATTGGACTTGGCTGAGATGATGAAGATGGATCACTAGACGTTTCAAATGCTGTATATCCTCCATGATCGGAGAGGTGGCCATGTTAAAAGATGACGTACCAGCAAGACGGTAGGGTTTGCGAGGAGGAACACGGAGTGAACTCGGCAAACATGGAGAAGAGAAGAGAAGAGAGAAGAAACTCTAATGAATGGGATGATGAAGTTCTGAATCATGGAGTGAATGTGATACAAGGAAACAAGGGTGTCGTAGCACAAGGAAGATGATGAAGCCAGCCACGAACTACGAATCACAATGTCCTCCTGAAGGGGTGTGAGGGTAGTGGAGAGGCTAGTGAGAAGAGGTGACGGACTGAATGAATCAGCCGTGAGGAATGAATGAGAGAGTGGCCTATAAATAGGCACAGTCAGTCTAGCATGGCGCCCCTTTTTGGGGCTGTAAACCCTAAATGCAAACCCTAAATGCAAAATGTAGAAACACAAAAACACAAACTGCGGGTGAAGGGTTTCTTAACACCCCCTCTTAGGCCCAAAAAGGGGAACAAGAGAAGAGTAAGATGGAGATGCAATGCTATATGCTGAAGAATGCTCATGCAGCAGGTGCCACTTGGAGAGTGTCCCTCGTGGGGAAATTGTTCACTTGCCCAAGCGCCCTAGTACAAAGATGATGAAAACATGCAATGCATAGAAGGAATATCGGACTTTGTGTGGTACCAAGAACCATAAGGATATGCCCGTACTTGAGCTCGGGAGGTGGCTCCATGCTGACCAAGGGACCAAGGCAAGAAGAGAAGAGGAGGAAGAAGATGTAGAGGATCCCTAAGATCCAAGATTTCCACCGCAAAGGGAACCTATAGTAAAGAACAGTAGATAGAGTGAACTGGAGAACCCAAAACTCAACCTTGGGAGAGAAGCCACTAGCTTCTCTTCCATGTTCGAAGAAATACGAAGGCCTCATTACCAAGTCGCAGCTGAACCTCCGAGGTCCCGATCTAGGTGGTACCTGAAGATCCTAGGTATTAGTAGAAGAGATGACTGGTCGAAGACAACCACCCCAAGAAAGTAGAGGATGGGTCAAGAACTTCATGTGGAGTAGGTTCCCCCTTTGAGGTGGGAGGTGGAGGGCCCCCGCTGAAGTCGAAGAAGAAGTAGATGCCCCCTCTGAGGGAAAAGAAATAACATCCCCCTCTAAATCCCCCCCTGAAGTAGATAGGGAATCCAAAAACTCATGGATCACGGACTTTGAAATATCTGATGACGAAGGAAGTGCCGCCGGTCGTGCTAAAGAAGGTATCTGGGTTGTTGAAGACCTCCTAGAGGTAGCCTCTCGAACCTGAGTAGTCGAAGGTGGGGAAGGGTGGGGCTTAGAACGAGCAAGAGGTGGGCAATAGTCGCTCTCTCAGTGGAGCGGGCTGGGTAGCCGAAGAAGAGGAAGAAGTCGAGCAGCCAATGTCTCTCGAAGGAGCAGATTGACGAGGAGACGGTATCAAACAATCACTGTCTCTTGATGGAGCGGACTACAGATCCGTAGGTTGTGGAAGCCACTGTACTTGAAAATAAGTGGGAGAAGACTGCTGTTGGCATTGTGACGATCTCCAGGAGGTCATAGCGCCAATCGATTCTCCATGTGCTCGAAAGGACTTAGTGTGCATCAAATGCGTCTTATTGCCTTGAGCATAGTACTCTGATAGCCGATGCAGAATAATCTCTGTGGCTCAGAAAGGAGAGGTGGCACAAGGAGTGCCTAGTGGAAGACGCATATACTCCGGGGGGGTGGGGAGCAAGGGTCGAAGTTGGCAAGCATCGGTGGTGTGTTTGGTGATGTCATAGTAGGAGCACCCTGTAGTCTGGTCACTGTTGGTAAAGAAGCCATGGATACCAGTGTGCCTTGTTGAAGAAGTAAGAGGTGAGCCACCATGAACCACGAATTGCAATGTCCGTCTGAAGGGGTGTGAGGATAGTGTGAAGCACGAACCGCAATGTCCGCCTCAAGGGGCGGGAGGGTAGTGAAAGGGCTGGAAGTGAGTTGCCAGTGGGAGGAGGATGCAACCAGTAGTAAGAGGTTGCAACTAATAGAAAAATGCAGGTGAGTAGAGAGAAAGACTAAAAATGCAGGTAGCATAGCCTGCAAGAGAGAGAAAGACTAAAAACGCAGGCAAGATAGCTTGCAAGAGAGAGAAAGACTAAAAACGTAGGCAACAGGACTGTGATGACCTGGCAGGCTGTACGACAGAAGGTCTGCACAGGAACAACAGTCGCCTGGCTGGAATCAGCTCCAAACTGTGTGAAGAGGGTTGGAAATCAGACGCCAACTGATGGAGACAGCAATGGACAGCTTCGGTTGAGATGTCCTCCGCAAACGGGGTATGGGCAGCAAGCTGAAACACCTGAAATCTGCAAAAACGAGAATTTGATGCAGCGGAAGAAGAAGAGAAGTGGATGCCGAATCCGCCACCGGTCTTTGCCTTCACTAGAGTGGAGGATCTTTGCCGCTGTTTGAGCAGATCCAGCTCTGATGGGAGGAACACGGAGTGAACTCGGCAAACATGGAGAAGAGAAGAGAAGAGAGAAGAAACTCTGATAAATGGAACGATGAAGTTTTGAATCATGGAGTGAATGTGATACAAGGGAACAAGGGTGCCGTAGCACAAGGAAGATGATGAAGATAGCCACGCACTACGAACCACAATGTCCTCTTGAAGGGGTGTGTCCACGTGGATATTAGGAGAAGAACGCCCCGCAGGCGCGACTTGCGACTTCTTGGTGGCCATCGCGGGCATAATTACGGACTTCCGGGTTGCCTTTGCCCTTACGCGATCGGTGAATTTGCTCGCCTTGGTACGCAGCCTCAAGATCTTGCCCTTCTCCCTCGTACGCAGGAGATACCTTCACGGAACTTCAGATCTTTAAAAGGTGGGGCTTGTGAGACTTGGGCTTATGGGATTTGGGTGTATGGGATTTGGAGCTTTGCTTTGGGAAATGGGGCTTTTACATGGAAGCTTGCGGAAATGGAGCTTCACGAGAAGGCTCGCGGAAATGGTGTTTTACGCGCCTCTGTTAAAACCGGGTGACCACGCAGAAATAGGGCTTAAAGATGCTGGGACTTTTCCCTCCCCCGTGCGCATGAAATCTTCCACCAAAATGGGTTCCCTCAAAATCACATTGTCTTCAGCACCTATGGACTTCCATCACTGAGTAGATTATGTAGTCTAAAGGCTTTGGCTTTAAGTCTATGGTGGATATTAACTTTGGTGGAGTTGCAACATCTTGTCTACATGGGGGAATTTTATGTATGCTGATGCTTTAGGATGAGAAGTTCATATTCATGGATGGCTTAGTAGTGGCTAGTCTTCATAAGTTCATTGGGATCTCTATCATGGTTCTTTGGTGCCTGTCAAGAGTTCTATTTTATTGCTCATGGTGCATTAGTATCGAGGCACATTTAGTGGAGTGCACATTGCTAGAGTATCCATGGTACATCTTGGGTTTCTACTTTGTATGCCTCACTTGAGATGTGATCACCTGTGATCCAAGAGAGGGTGTAAGAAGTTTTATTTGTGCAATATAATATATGCTCAATTTGTACCACGTGTATGCCACTCTATGATTGTTGTGCATGTGTTGATCTCTCTGTATGTATATATATATATATATATATATATATATATATATATATATATAGAGAGAGAGAGAGAGAGAGAGAGAGAGAGAGAGAGGAGGAGAGAGAGGATTCGTCGCCACAGCCACCGTCGGACGGAGCAGCAAGGCCTCATCGCGCGATACATGAAGAAGCCTTCCGTCGCATTCCAGGTCGCAGCTCGCCTATCCCGCCACGACATCAAGGGGCTGGACACGAGGCTCCTTCTCCCCGCTTGCTTCGAACGACAGAGACCCCTGCCGTCGCCCTGATCTGCTGATCTGCGTCAGCGCCGCCGCTGGTCGCTGGTGCTGCGCCAGCGAGCAGCGCCCCTCCAAGCTGCCCCTCGACGCCTGGCCTGTGCCTGTCCCTCTGCCCCTTCCACGCCTGGCCTGCGCCTGCCCCTTCCACGCTGTCCTCTCGACGCCTGGCCTGTGCCTGACCCTTTCACGCCTCGCCTGCCCTTTCGACGTTTGCCCGGTGCAGAGCCCTCTGTTTGTGGTCGGCTGCACTGCGTCAGCGTGGAAGCCTGTTGCAGCCGCGTTGAAGTCTCACTGTCCTGTTGCTGCAGCCGGGTGGTTCCCTGATTTTGCAGGCCTGCGGGACTTGCATAGATAGAGAAAGAGAGAGAGTAAGGGAGCGAGCGAAAGCGAGAAGCCAGCAGTATGGCTGGCCTGGATATGGATTTTCTCGACCGGATGGTGGCAGCCCTTGGCCCTGATTCCGATGCAGAGGAGCCGGAGGACATGGTGCCATGCACGGAGGAGCTGCCTCCGGGTTCTGAACTGCCGCCTGCAGGCAAACGCTCCAAGCATACTTCAGACGAGCCAATGGGTCCTCAGGACCGTTCCTATGCGCAGGTTGCCTCTGAACCTCTGGATTCGCAGGAAATTGACTGGGAACATTTGCTGGACTTTGCCAATACTCTGCTTGGCGATTATGTCCAGCATAGTAATGAAACTTTCTCTGCTGCGGCTGCGGATGATGTGCGGGAAGCCACGGTGGACCCAAAATCAGTCTTGCGGTCCTTCTCGGTGTTTTATGACCGGGCAGTTATACTTTTTTTCACCGGCAGGATCCCGGTGCTCTCACATATTCGCCAGTGGATGCACCATTTATTGCAAGGGGAGTGTGTTGAGGAGATCTTCCTTGGACCTCGCGGCTTTTATGAGGTGCTGTTGAAATCGGAATCGCATCGAGCTGAGCTCCTGTCCAGGTTGCCACTATTCTTTGATCGCCGCCTGGTCCATGTGGTACCATGGCGCCCTATGGCTGAGTTCCAGCGTCTGCTTCAACGAGAATGCCCGGTGTGGGTGGAAGTGGAAAATTGTCCAGCGGTATATTGGCCATTGTTGAAGGACGCGATGGCGGTTGTGGGCACAGTGCTGGTTCCCCCAAGCCTCAGGGCTATGAACTGAAACCGTTTATGCATGTTATGGGATACGGCCAGGAAAAGGCCTGCGTGGCTTCGCCTCAATTGTTCTTGCATGCATCCTTTGCATTTTCGCCTGAAATGGGGCAATTTTGCCGGCCACTGCTTTTCATGTGGTAAATTAGGGCATTTTATAGCCGAATGCCCGGACCGGCAACTGTCCTCTGAGGCGCTGCAGGTTGTGCAGCCCAAGGATGACATGGTACTTGATGCCCCGACGCAGGAGACCCTTCAGCCACCTACTGCCATAGATAAAGGCCAACAACAGGTCCGGGGTTTGGATTCCCCTAGCACTGACTGGATTGAGGCACGACAAAAAAAAGGTAAAAAGTTGGACGCAGGCCTGGCAGATCCTGGGCCTAATGCTTCCCCGGATTCTGTGCGCACGTACACGCGCAGGAAAGACATGGTCACTCCACAGCAGGCTGCGCGTACTATGGCCCTGTCCGCCCCCCGTAATCCGGCTTCAAGGAAAGTCTATTCAGAGGGCCCCAAGAGCCCACCTGCTAAGCTAGCGTTTGATGCAAAAGGTAATGTGATTACACCTTGGGATAGGCGTTATCCCCGCCCTACTCCCAAGGCAGTGGATTTCCCTTCTACCTCTAAAGCAGGTCGCCCGAATTCGTTTGCAGTATTGGCCGATTTTCTGGATGAGGGCGTCCTGGATGCTTTCGCAGAAAAGGTGCAATCAAGGCAATAGGCGCCTCGTTCCCGACTTCCTTCTTTGAAAATATATGAAGATTGCCACGTGGAATGTGCGAGGCATTTGCTCTCGCCATAAGCAACATACCATGTGGTCTGTCTTGCATGAGAACCAGTGGGATGTATTGTGTGCAGTGGAGCACAAAAGTCACGGTGAGGCAGGAAAAGTTGTAGATTGTCATGGATTCCGTGTGTTTTATGCAGGGACACATGCTAAGCACTATTCGGGCGTGCTGATGATTGTCCATGAGAAATACCAGCCTGTTCTTGTTAAAAATGATGTGCAGGGCCGCTTTCTGGTAATCGAAGTCTTATTTGAAGGAGAAATTTTATGGTTGTTGGGACTCTATGCTCCGAATGATCCCGCATCCCGATGGGATCTATGGTCGACTTTGCAGGGCTCCATGTCACTTGGCCGCAGGGGGTTTTTGATGGGAGATTTCAATATGTGTCTTGACTCTTCTCAGTCCACCTCAGGGCATTCGGTAATGGATACGCCGGAAAGCCGGGTGTGGAACTCCTTTGCTTTGCACGTCCTTAAGCAAGATCTTTGGTCGTGGCTTCACCCTTCTGTTTCAGGTTTTACTTTTCATTCCGCACAATATGCAACCACTTGGTCGCGGTTGGACAGAATGTATATCATGCAGGGGGATGATTTTCTTCTCGAGATGCTGGAGATGAAGGTCTTGTAGCAATATGCGTTGTCGGATCATTTCCCCCTCCAGCTTGAGATGCGGGCACAATCTATTGCACCTTTTATGCAGTTGCTGGATAAGCTCCCTTTACGCTTCAACTCCTCTTATTTGAAGCATCCAATTTTTCAGGGTTATATGCAGCAATTGATTGAGAGGTTCTTATTGGACTTCGCCTCCGAGGGCTTGGCTTCGTTTGCACGTCTGCTCTCTAATGTGCAGCGGGTGGCTCGGCAGTATGGGATTCATAATGCCTCTCTTTGTCGCCGCCGTCGACATGCAGCAGAGGACTTATTGGCCTTGGTCCGTTCCTTGCTCCTGGACTCCCCAGGTGATGATTTTCTGCTGTCACTGGAGCGGCGTTTGGCCCATCTTATTCAAGTATTTAGCTGAAATCTTATCAGCAGGCCAAGCTGCATAACTTGACTGACACATTGCAAGATAGTGCCTGTCAGTCTCATAAGTTCTTTCGCGCCTTGCATGCTTCTCCGGCTCGCGAAAATATGACTCGACTCCAGGATTCGGAAGGTCGCATGGTCACTGATCCGCAGACCATTATCAATATGTGCAGAAATTATTTTATGGATCTTTTTGGTTCTTCTCCCTTGCCTTCTCGCCAGGTTACGCATGCCCGCTCGGTCTTCTATCATCTGGTCTAGCAGCAGGTTCCATTTGATATGCAAGCCACTTTGGAGGCGGATATTTGTGAAGAGGAGGTCATGGATGTTTTGTTGCACCTGCCTAAGGATAAAAGTCCTGGTTGGGATGGTCTCACTAATGAATTTTTTGAGCACTCGGCCAGGCAATTGGTAAAGCCATTGGTGGTCATGTTTCAGCAGGTTTGGGAAACAGGGCTCATGCCTTCTTCATGGAAAGAAGGCCTTATCAAACTGATTCCCAAGGTGCCTTCGCCGTCAAAGCTGCAACACTGGAGACCGATTTCGTTGATGGGCACGATGTATAAAATCTTTTCCAAAGTGCTGGCAAATCGGCTTCACAAGCACCTTCCAGCTATTGTGCACCCTCTCCAATATGGTTTCATTAAGGGCCGCAACATTTCGCATAATATCTTAAATGTGCAAATGGCTATTGACTATGCGCGGCACTCCAATCAGCAAGTGGTCTTGATTCAATTGGACCTGGAAAAGGCGTTTGACTGTGTGGACTGGTCTTTCCTTGCAGATCTTATGTCTGCTATGGGCTTTGGTATCCGGATGTCCAGATTGATCTACACCATTAGTACTGAGGCTTCTTCAAGAGTTATGCTTAATGGTGGAGTTACAGAGCCATTTGTCCTTGCACGCTCGGTCCGACAAGGTTGCCCTTTGAGTCCTCTCTTCTTTGCCTTGGCGACTCACCCGGTCCTTTCAATGTTATCCTCCATGGCGGCTTCTGCCCAGCTAGCAGGGTTATCTCTTCCTTTGGGACAGCACTTCATTAGCCAATCTTTGGCTGATGACTCCTTTATGATTTTGCAGGCGGACAGGGATAACATTCGCAAGGCATTAGATGTTTGGACGCTCTTTGGTCAAGCCTCTGGTCTTCGCATCAATGCCTTTAAGTCAGCCATGCTCAGTTGCACGGAGCTTGATTTACAGTCATTAGGCTAGCAGGGTCAGGTGGTTTCCCGTGGCTCCATTGTCAGGCATCTTGGATACCCATTGGGGGTGGATGTGCAGCCAAAGGACCTGTTGCAGTGGATTTCACAAAAACTGGCCGCGAAGTTTATGTATTGGAAGTCGCAAGCCTGGCCGTTCCATGTCCGCCTCAAAGTGGCTCAGACAATTATGCTACCAATGCTGACGTATTTCCTGCCATTACTGCCATGGACGCCCACTACTTTGAAGGCTCTCACTCATCCCATTCGTTTCATGCTATGGAAGAAGGATTCACTGAAGGCAGGCATTTCCTGGATTTCATGGTCACATGCATGTACCCCTAAGTGCATGGGTGGTGGAGCTCTTTTGGATGCGGAAACTCATATGCTGGCTCTTTGTTGGTCTCTTTTTCGTGCCATGTGTGTGGATCACCACCCGTGGACCATCATAGCCCGTTATTTTCTTGAGGACAGCGGGCTCCGCCAGGGTAACACATGGCTTCGGGCCTCATGGTGGCATGTCCTTAATGCTGACTCTCGATTTTCCAGTCCCTCTTCCTCTTTGTTACTGCATTTGGTCGGCTCTTGGAAAGTGGTGCTCCAAAAGGCCCACTGGCATCCTGTAGGGGACCGCTTGCAGACTAATTCTTTTCAGATGGAATTGTTGGCAGTATCCAGATTGCTTTCATGGGAAGATAAACACCAGCTTAGACCAAGATTTAACCGTATGCCCCGTTTGGGTGTGACTTCGATTGCGGATGCTACCCTTGCTACTCGCAATGTCCTCGCATCGTTTCGGACTGCTAGGCGACTTTTCCGGATCCCGCATGGATACCGTGATTTATGGGGGAAGCTTTCGTCGGAACTTCAGGATAGGCAACCCTTTCCTGCCCTGGCTATGGATCGCCCTTGGCAGGACTTGGACCTTGCAGGCCGGTTGAGTCTGGAAAAGGCCGCTACTAATCAGGTGTATCATCTTCTCATTAAAGATCACCAATGGCTGGGTGTGAAAGCTAATACTGTTTGGGGCCTGCGGAAATCACTGTCCTGGTGGCAGGCAACGCTGATGGAGGGATGGCAGAATAAGGCACCTTTCAAATGCAAGGTCTTTCTGTGGCGGGTATTGATTGGTGGTCTTCCTCTTGCCTCGGCCCTTTCCAAGCGTCGAATCTCGAATTGCAATTGTTTCTTCTGCACCACTACGACGGAATCGGCCCGACATCGTTTTCTTTCTTGCCCGCTCGCCAAGAATATCTGGTCACTCTTGTCGCAAATCTGGCGCGCAGTGGTGGGGTCCTCACTGACTCCTTTCGATTGGGTTTTTGTGCGCCTAAAGTATCCCACACCGCCACCGTTACATATGAAGATCTTATTTCACTTTTTCAGATACTGGGGATGCTGGCACATTTGGACCACCCGAAATGCTTTTCTCTTTGATTC
Organism: Lygodium microphyllum; assembly: GCF_053477565.2. NCBI lineage: Eukaryota > Viridiplantae > Streptophyta > Polypodiopsida > Schizaeales > Lygodiaceae > Lygodium > Lygodium microphyllum. The sequence goes on from NC_141156.1 coordinate 42,273,780, forward strand.
GGCCTCTAATGTACCGCGACATATTGCAAGGCTTAAAGGGCTCTTGCATTGGCAGCTAGATCTCATCAGGCACTTTGACTTGCTCCCTCGGGAGGATTTGCATTCCTGGCATTTGGCAATTGCCTCTGGGTCCTTGCCATGATTGGTGTAACCTTTTTAGTATACTAGTCCGGGGATTTCCCACACGTTGGCCTAGGGCCCTCGTGTCTCTTGTACTCATGTAATCATGTAATCTTGTACTTTTTTTCGTAATTAATACAATTACCTTTTACGGAAAAAAAGAGAGAGAGAGAGAGAGAGAGAGAGAGAGAGGGAGAGAGAGAGAGAGAGGGGGGGGGGGGTAATTGTATTAATTACCCCCCCCTCTCTCTCTCTATATATATATATAGATAGATAGAGAGAGAGAGAGAGGGGGGGGGGGTAGTTGTGAGAGTGCAATAGAAGACAAACATGGATCTCTCTCTCTCTCTCTATATATATATATATATATATATATATATATATATATATATATATATATAGAGAGAGAGAGAGAGAGAGAGAGAGAGAGAGAGAGAGAGAGAGATATATATAGAGAGAGAGAGAGAGAGAGAGAGAGAGAGAGAGAGAGAGGGAGAGAGAGAGAGAGAGAGAGAGAGATATATATATATATAGAGAGAGAGAGAGAGAGAGAGAGAGAGAGAGAGAGAGTGTGTGTGTGTGTGACTGGTTGTGAGAGAGAGAGAAGCGGGCGATGGTGACGATTTTGACCTGCGCCAACTATCCTTCGACCTGACAGCGGCACCCCGTTTGCCCCCCCTGCGGCTCGCCTCTACTTGTCCTGTCATTCAGTCCCGCCCCTGCTGCGTACAGGGACCACGCAACTTCAGAAGAAGCAAGAGAGAGGCAGCGAGAGAAACGGTCCCTGCTTGTCTACGCCAGTTACACAGAAAGACTGCCGTTTTGCTTCGCACCCAGACCTAACCTGCATTGTTAGGGTTGCACCCTGCCCTATGCGTCATCTACACTCCCTCTAGACAGGCCACGGCTGAAGCAGACAGGTAGCGAACAGGTATACAGCACTTAGGGGAGGGTGCAGCAGTGTGGAGAAGTCAAGCAGTAGACCAGCGTGTAGGATCAGACTCAATACCGACCTGCCTGTAACCCTGTCTGAACTGACAGTTCAGATTATCACAGGACAACCTGGATAGGACATACCGGGACCGACTGTTCACACTGCACGTGTGACTGTGGACAGGGTCACTTCAGACAGCGATCAATAGTGCATACAGTAACTTGTGTGTGCAGAGAGAGAGAGAGAGAGAGAGAGAGAGAGAGAGAGAGAGAGAGAGAATTCTGGGATTGGCATCTGGTTCGGCTATGGCAAATCTGCAGGAATCTAATGGCATTGATATGGTCTTTCTCGATCAACAGATCGGGCAAGGGAATGGCAGTGACTTGGCCAACTTGGATGGTGTGATTCTTGGCTGATGAACTCGGGCCATTGCAGGATAGTGAAGAGATGGGCAAACATCGTACGATATCAGTTGAAGAACCAGTCTTGGGCCTGAATTTGTCTCAGCCAGAGGTTCACGTCTTGTGTTTACAACCCGATGGATCTTTACAGTTCATGCTGGCCACTGCCAATCATCTTATGTCAGATTATGTCCATTGTAATGAGGATAAAGCTAACGCATTACTGAATGGGGATCAGGTAGTAGCACTCATGGGAACCGACCTGGTTTTACAACAAATAGCTGCTTTCCATGAGAGGGCAGCCATATTTTATTTTATTGGAAGGACTCCTTTGATCACCAAAATTTGTGCTTGGTTGCAGTCCATGGTTGTCAGTTCAGAACAATGCTTAGAAGATGTTTCAGGGAGTATGCAGATTCCCCTGGTTGAAGAGATTTACGATGGCCTGAAGGGGTTCTTTGAGGTTCTTTTTCGTTCTGCAGAAGTACGGGGTCTAATTATGCAACACATTCCTTTGTTTATGGATGGGCAGCTAGTTCATGTGGTCCCTGCGCATCTCTAGAGACTCCTCCCTTTGGTTTTGAGAACCATTGGGGAGGTTTTGGTGGAACCTCTGCTGGCTTTCCGCAATCGGAATAGGGCATGTATGCTTTGGGATATAGGGAAACCTCGCCCGACAAAGATTCATTTTGAGGTTCCAGGTTTTCAAATGTTGGTGTATGAGTTGAAATGGGGTACTTTTGGAAGACACTGTTTCAAATGTGGCCAATTGGGCCATTTCATTTCGGAATGCGATAGAAATATGGAGGTAGGGCAATGCCCTATGGATCTAGATATGGAAATGCAAGACCACCTCCCTCAACAGACAATTTAGAAGCCCGTGGCTGATCCTGTGCAGCTTTCCCAAAATGGTCGTAATGAAGGCAAGAAGGATGTTTCTCCCACGGTGATGGGGAGCGTCCTCCACTTGCGGGTGGGTGGAATTTGTCTCTTCAGGAGGATTCGTGGGTCACTGTGGTTCGTCGTAATGCCAGACAAGATTCTCGCTCCACTCTTGCCCATCCTACGCCGCCCCCAATCACTCAAACCTTTCAATGTAGAGGTAGGGGGTTTTATATGAAACCTCAATCTTCGTGTGCTCCGGCAGTACAAGATAAGAGGCTTTCTGATTCTGCTTTGTGCTTTGATGTGCATGGCTTGTGCCTCCTCGGGATGTTTTTTGCTCCTAGCAACAACACTTCCCTTCCTGTGCTTCCATTGTCGGTTTGCAGAGGGCAGATCTTGTTGATGTTATTTGAGGTGAAATGGAGAGATTCAAGGTTGCCAAGGCTGTTGATGTAAAAGGGAAAGGCAAAGCGGCGGTTCAGTAGTTCTTCTCATTTGTGATTCATCATGAAAATTGCTCTGTGGAATGTCAAAGATATTTCTTCGGGCAACAAGCAGTATTGGTTGTGGAAAGTGGTGCTAGCTGGAAAATGGGATGTTTTCTGTGCTGTGGAGCATAAACAGCACGCTCTGGCTGGATCTTCGTATGTATGTAAGGATTATGCAGTTTTTTTTAGTGGTCGCCCTTTGCATAGATCAGGAGTTATGTTGGCTGGAAGGTCTTCAGCAACTGATGTGGTTTTCAGGGATAATGCCCGAGTGTTATCCCGACAATATGGTATTCAGCATGCTTCCTTCTTTTGAGCTGAATTGCAGCATGCTCAATCCTTATTAACTCATTCCTTGTCTCTGTGTCAGTCTGGGGATTCAAATGATGACTTGCTCACATGCATTGAATGGTTGAAAGGCAGGGTTCAATCTCTTTAGAAAGAGGAATATACAAAATACAAATTGTTGGCTAGAGCTTTACATGATAACAATTTTCAAACTCCTCAATTTTTTGCTCGTTTGCATCAAAAATATGCATGGGAAAACATTGTGTGCGTAAAGGATGGGCAAGGTGATATGGTGACTGATCCTGCCTCCATTATTCGGATGAGTGTTGACTTTTATAGGGCCTTGTTGGGACCGCAAGAGATTCTTGCCTATACTATTCTCTCTGCTCGAACATATATTTGTGACTTGGTTAGTAATCAGGTCAAATCAGAATGGTTAAATTTAATGGAGGCTGATATTTCTGAAGATGAAGTGGAAGAAGTGCTGTCTCACTTGCCTTGAAGGAACTAAGCCCTAGGAATACACACAAGAAGTCGATAACTGAAGAAAATGTACCTAAATTGCCAGAGTTCCTATGTCTCCGTTAGACTTTGATAGGAGTTCATAACTAGGACATGACAAATTGACATGACTAACATAGCCAGGTTAACACTCTCTCTCAAATCTTGGAAGTTTTTGAAGACCCAACAATCTCATGTGATGGAGCATAGAAGCCTTGGGTAAAGGGTTCATGAAGAGATTTGCTATGTTGTTCGCCATGGAATAGGAGCTCACAACCAAGAGATGACAGATTGGCATACTAATATAGGCAGGCTAACACCCACTCTTAGATCCTGGGAGTCTTTGAAGACCCAACAATCTCATGTGATGAAGCATAGAAGCCTTGGATAAAGGTTTTGTGAAGAGACCCACTGCATTGTTCGCCATGGGACAGTAGTCCACTGCCAACTCGGAATCCACGATTTGCTCTCGAACATAGTGATATTGAACCTCTATGTGCTTTGTGTGAGCATAAAACACAGGGTTCTTTGCTAGAACGAGAGCACTTTGGCTGTTCATGCACAGCTCTGTAGGTCCAAGCTGGGGAAAGCCAATCTCCACTAACATGCGGTGAAGCCAAACTGCCTCCATAGCTGTAGAACACAATGCACGATACTTTGCTTCTATAGAAGAAAGGGCCACAATAGGCTGCTTCTTATTGCTCCATGTGATAGCTCCCGAAGGCATAACGTGTAGTGGATCATCTCGAATCCACATCACTTGCCCAGTCAGGATCACTCTAACCAAAGAGAGTAACCCTCTCTCCATACATGATCTCATAGGATTAAGCCCCCTGTAAATAATGAAGAATGCGCAAGGTTGCTTTCCACTAGGGCCTACACATTCAAATTCGAGTTGAATATCCCTTTGGCCTTGCCCTCATTTTAAATAACATTAAATACAGATGAACCTCAATTTCAAATTTCTAACCTCTTTCATCTTGAAAGCGTTGAGACTTTCCATAAACCTTAGTCTAGGACATCAAATCATTTAAATCTCTAATCCCCATGACACCAAAAGTCTAACCAAAGAGAGTAACCCTCTCTCCATACATGATCTCATAGGATTGAGTCCCTTGTAAATAATGAAGAATGCGCAAGGCTGCTTTCCACTAGGGCCTACACATTCAAATTCGAGTTGAATATCCCTTTGGCCTTGCCCTCATTTTAAATAACATTAAATACAGATGAACCTCAATTTCAAATTTCTAACCTCTTTCAACTTGAAAGCGTTGATACTTTCCATAAACCTTAGTCTAGGACATCAAATCATTTAAATCTCTAATCCCCATGACACCAAAAGTCATTTCCAAGGGGATATTTAATTCCTTGACCAAGATCTAATGTAGTCACCCCATTGGCACTTGTCCACACAACTTTTGCCAATGTTCTCCACCACTATCCAAGGCAGGATTGCTTGTCATTGTGACACACATTCAACTTACTCTCATGTGTGCACAAGTTTATAGTCCCAACTCAAGTGTCCAAAGAGCGTTGAGTTGGAAAATTCATGTCCTAGTGACAAGCCTCTCCCTTAAATCCTTACAATCCTCCTTGATTACATTGTACTATGAAAGAAACACGTGTAACCATGGCAAACAATGCAACATCATAATCAAGTATATGTGCACACATTGATTGACCCAACTAATATCCATGGCATTTTGAAGTTCCAGCCAGCAAAACCTTGTTACAATTCACTAACATGAACCATAATTGCTGTCAGAACCATAAGAAATGTATCCACTTTCAAAAACCCCTAACCACCAAGGCAAAGTAATGTGTAGCTTTAGTAGAAACATTGCCTTATATCAATGATGTATTACCTTATACTCTTGTAAAGCATGCATTAGGTGGAAACCATATGTAACTCATGCAAATGTACTTCTCTTGCACGACTTGCAAATGTACATTGCATATCATCTGTGTGTCTCATACATGCCTTGTAAATGTACATCACCACATTCATGTATAATTTCAAAGCCTAGGTGTAAACCGTAATATTTGCATACGACCTCACAATGACTAGTATACTGAATAGTTATCCCAGTGGCAGAAATACAATCAACATATAGTACTTGGATGTAAATAAAGTACATTTGAGATCTAGTACACAATCGAGATGTCCATTTCTCGAGATGTTCATTTCTAAGGGAGTGGAGGTGCAACCTCCCCCCTTGAGCATTGGGGGCAATACTTTGGATACTCTTGCTTTGCTGAGCGTAAATAAGCCCAATCCAAGTTGGATCTAATTGAAATACATCAAGGTAAAGTACAACAATGAGGATGATCTTTCAGGTCACCCTCCTCCATCCATTTGCTTCCATAAGTGAAATAATCCTGAAATTTCACCAAGTATGCATTAAAGCTTTAATTTCTAGCTTAACTTGCCCAAAAATCTGCACTAGGTTCTAGATCTCTTGCCCGTTGGATCATTTAGATCCTTAGTACTTCAGATTACTATAAAAAGATACATTTGCTGCAATTCCAGCTTGCATCCCATTTGCATGTTAGGGACCATACCAATGTAATTGTACATGGGATTTTGCATTTCATCAACCATTCTAGGATACATTTCTCTATGCACTCCATGCATTACTAGCTACGTACTAGGAATGTTTGTGTCGTGCATACCAAGAAAGACAATGCCATGACCAGCCATTGCATGAAACACGGATCCCCCTCCAAAGTATCCTAGATGTCCCACATTTGGATGCATGCTTTGCTATCCCAAAGTCATAGCGTTTGCATTTGCAAGATGCCCATGCATTTGCTGTACTTGTCTCAAAGCAAACACTTGCATTTGTTCATTCCATGCATTGGGTGCATTTTGAGGCTGTACCACATCCGCCTTTGTGTGAGAGTGGTAACGGAAAGGAAAGTGAATATGGGGAGAAGAGATTGAATGGAATGAAGGAGAGAGAAGAAACAAATTGATTGATTGCAAAAAAGGAGATCGAATAGATTTAAGGGTGGTAGGAAGAGTGCCACTGCCAATGAAGTCCATTGATTGAACAGATCCAAGGGTGGCATGTAGTGAGGCCATGACACAATCTAGGTCATGGTCTACCAAACCAATGAAAATGGCTTGACCCATTTTGATGAAGCCATGAGTTGGCTGGCTTGTTTGTTTAGAATCTTTATAAACTTTATGTTTTACTCGAGGAAATAGTCAATGAGTAGGCTCCTAAGTCTATAGCCAGTTCTAGCAAATGGTCTTTCAAAAATTAGAGATGTGTTGTCCTCGGGTCATCTTGAGACTGATGGATAGATTGAGTGGATAAATCAAAATATCTAGGATATGCTATATGCATATATCTATTGTAGGCAATATGATTGGGAGCGTTATTTTCCACATTGAGTTTATTTACAACAATGCTAAGCATTTTGCTATTGGATATTACTCGTTTATCCTGATGTATGTTTATGAGCCAAAACCATCAGTTGTTGTCACTGAGCTCAAAGGAGTGAAGTTTGAAGGACTCATATTTAATGACTATTAGCACAACTGCTGTAAGTTATCTTCATGCCATTATAGATCATTTCTAATTACCAAGAAAACCAATACCAGTACTGCAGATCATTTCCAATTACCTCTAGACATCCAAATTCATCATGTGTTCCATGTGAATCATTTGATTTGGAACAAGGAGAATTGATCGTCCTAATTGATGTCCCATGATGATAAGAAGGGCAATCGGTCCACTCATTGAAGAGTTGTCCCCACTTTGTCCTTAATATTATTGAGGATACCAATCATTCATAAGAGGGAAAGTGTTAAATCCTTGGTCATTTGGATAGGACCCTACAACATTGGTCACAGCCTTGGGTCATGAGTGACTTAGTGCAAATGTACTAAGGAAACTTTAGGGTTAGGTCATGCTCATGTAGGACTTAAGGCCCATTGTGCATATTCGTGGTGTGATCACCACTCTTGGACATTGGTCCCAACGGCCCTTGGGTCCGTACATTAGGACAATGTGGGCTGGTGGTATGGGACACTAGCTCTTGGTGTAGTAAGCTTTCGACCCCAAGCTTGAGGGTGAGTTTGTGTCATGAGGACATGTATTTTTGAAACCTCACTTAATATGTGGATTAATTTTTAATCACATGGTTAAGTAAATGTTGCACATGTGAGATGTAATTGGGTTTAGAGTCAATTTATGACCCCGGGACTTGAGGAAATCATGGGATATCAAAGGCAAAAGTTGCTATAAGTTATGCCCCACAAGTACTTGGTGGTTTTTGGTGCCAATTGTTGGCCTAGGTCATTCATTTGGCCATAAGTGTCAGCTGGTGACACTAGGAAAATGGCGTTTAATGGTACCTAATGCCAATTTGATAGTCAAAGATGGCGTAGAGATACTCGGGAATGGAAGTTGCTTAGCCAATTTAATTATTGGCTAGTCAAATTATTTTTCAGGGCACTAAAATAATTATTAGATTAATTTTCAACATTTAAAGACTGTAAATTAATATTTAATTATGGATAATGTTGGAAAAACCATTTGAAAAGGTTGCTACTTGTCAAAAATGCCCATGCAAGATTGCAAAACGTCTTTAGAGGTTCGAGAGAGGTATTTTTTGGTACATTCAGCCTGCAAGAGAGAGGGAGAAGATGCTACTGGTCTGATTTGCAGTCATTGGAGGACCTTTTGAGGTAGCTAGGGGCAGGAGAAGACCAATCAACAGTAGGTGATAACATCTATAAGTTGTTGAGACAGGGCAACAGCAGTAAATGATTGATTTTCTTCAGTTCTTTGCATCTACAAACTGTTGAGACAGGGCAGCAGCAGTAAATGACAGATTTTCTTTAGTTCTTCACAAAGAAAGTTTGAATTTTCTCTCTCCTCAGCATTCTCTCTCATCTCCCAGCCTTTCTATAGCCTTGCTCCGAAGATTATAGCATTGAGATCACCAGAGGCTGAGAAATTTCAGATTTCTTTGCTGTAAATCCTAATTTACAGAGTAGAAGTTAGAGTTTAGCAATAGCCTCGGGAAGCGTGTCAGAAATTGGAAGCTCCAAGACTTGGATTCAACAAGACTGAAGCTGTTTTTTAGCCTATTCAAGTGGAGGGACCAACAAATTATTGAATTTCAAGCATTTTTCATCTTCATCAAAGTGGGTGAAGGCCAATTGATTGCTCAAATTAAGAGGTAAATCAGATTGAAGACTTGTTGGCCATTTTAGACAGCAATGGGAATTGGAATACCAAAAAGATTGGGAGAATCCCATTGTACATGAACTTCTTTTTCAAATAAGTTAAATAAATACCGAAAGGGGCTCTAGTTTTGGGGCTAGTAGGGTGTCCAATGTCCAAGATTATATAGTAAAGTGTGTATTGCTGTTTTGTAAATATATTAATTGTTGTAAATAGTGCTTAATTAGGTTATTTACCACCCTATCCGAGGAGGAAGGCTGGTTGCGTGGGTTTGTTGTACCACTCAATCCCTTGATTTGGTGGGCCTGAGGCACCTAATTGCAAGCCAAAGCTTTGTGCTAGTGCTGATTTTTAATCTCAGTTGAGAAATTACAACAATATGTCTTCATATAGTGAGATGGAAAAATTCTCTCTCTATGTTTCATTTTCAGATTGTACATATTGATGGTAAAAGAATGTTGTGGCTGATGCACTGTCATGTAAGCCACAAATTTCAGCCAATAGAATGGTTTATCACATTGAGTTGTATGCTATGAAAGAAAAATATGTTACTGATTTGGACTTTGCTAATGTTTATGATCAGCTTTGCAATGGGCAAAGGCATGAACACTTTGCGCTAAGAGATGAATTTTTGATGATGCATGAACAACTGTGTGTCACAAAGTAATTAAGGCCTATAGTTATCATTGAAAGCCATGCTCCTCCGTATGTAGGACACAGAGGTATTGATGCCACGGTCAAGGTAGTGGAGCATTTCTTTTATTGACTAGTGTTGAGGCATGATGTAGAACTGTCTGTTAAGCCATGCATCGTATGCCAGAAGGTAAAGCATGATAGGCAAAAGATGCCGGGTTTGTTGCAGCCCTTGTCTATTCCAGATAGGCCTTGGCAGAGCATTGCAATGGACTTTATTTTTGAGCTTTCTAAGACACAAGAAATGATGGGATATGGACTATCATTTGCAGGTTTAGCAAACAAGCCCATTTCATTCTGGTGAGGAAGAAAATAAAGGTTGATCATATGGCACGATTATTTTTGTAGCACATCTTTAAGTATCATGTAATGCTAGAGTCAATCATTAGTGATCAAGACCTTCGGATGATCAATTTATTTTGGAAGGGTTTCTTTGAGAATATGAGTACCACGCTGAAATTCTCATATCCTTCCATCCGTAGACAGATGATCAATCTGAGGAAGCAAATTCCATAGTGTTAGATCTTTTGACGTGCTATGTTTTAGAATATAAGACACAGTGGGAGCAGTGTTTGCCCTTGGTTGAATTTGTTTATAACAACACAATGTATAGTTCTATGGGCAAAGCTTCATTTGAGGTGGTTGAGGGTGACAAGAAGGTACCACCTATTCTGCAAACTAAGGATAAGATCTTTGAGGTTGATCGTTATGTGGAAAACTTGGATGGGTAAGATTATGCTAAGTTTTTAGTGGTTTACATCTGGTTCCATGGACAATAGGATATGTTATGTTGCCATTGATGTTTTAGCTACGGTTTATGTTTGGTTATGCTATGCTATGGTTTGGTTTTGCCAGATGAGTTGAGCTCATGCGAAAAAGACATGTCGCATGATAATCTGGCAATGTTTTTGAGATTCTTTGTGAGTCTTATGTTATGTTATGATTGATTGGTAATTTTCAGCATGTGCTGGGCATATGGAATGGTTGAGCAATAGTGCACCATACTGTGCTAACTATGATGCCTTGTGGAAATTCCAATCTACTATTTTGCTTTTGATGCATTTGGCAAGGATTTTAAGGGGGAGGGCTATCATGAGGACATGTAATTTTGCAAGGATTTTAAGGGGGAGGGCTATCATGAGGACATGTAATTTTGAAACCTCACTTAACATGTGGATTAATTTTTAATCGCATGGTTAAGTAAATATTGCACATGTG